>NC_137660.1:24959315-25426815 GCF_963422515.1 Blennius ocellaris | reverse complement strand
CCCCTTTCCACTGACTGCTATATTTGCTCACGTGGAATTGTTGGGTTTTTCTCTGTAGAAGGGCCTTGGAATGACTGCATGTATTTGATTCTGGAGGAATTGAAAGGAGATTCATAAACACAAATGTGAGGGAAAAGCGTTCTCCACTGGATATCAGATGATTTACTTCTTTGTTTGAATTGGTTTTGTGACGTTACAATACAGGAATCTATACAATTGCTGCTGTTGATGTTTTGAAGCCTTCGCTTTTCACTTGGTGATGGCTTATTTTGGAAACCTAATATGTAGTCTCTTGGATCTGATTTGAAAATGTTGAAATGAAAAAATGTAATCGCACCTAACAATGACTCATGAGGGTATTTTTAAGTAATACATTTTTAATTTCTATCGGTTTCCTTCTTGAGTCTTTTTTTTATTTAAATCTCTGAGTATGTCCATGTGTCTATCATTACATCTCAATTTCAAATGACCTAATAAAATTCTTATTATAAAAGAGCATACAATGCACAAAAATACTCAAGCAAAGAATTCCCTTCTCACAGCCAGATGTCCAACCTGATGAACCAGGCGAGGCTCAAGGTGCTGAAGGCCCGAGATGACATGATCACGGTTAGACAAATTAAAATGACGCACCGTTTTGAATCTCGGGACACAAATGCATTACCGTTGTCATGATCAATTGTTTGCTCTGGTTTGTGCACAGTCTAACTTCAGCGGTTACTCCTTTTTTAGTTGTGCATGTGTGCGTTCCCACTGCAGCAGAAGTGAAGGCATATTTACTTAGGCAATAGAGCTGAGGAGAAAGTAAATAATATTTGTGTAACTGCCTGTCTCATGCGTCTCACAAACAAGCAGGAGGAACCCTGAGATAAAAATGTATGGCTTCAAATTAAAACAACCTGTGACTTTTCTTCCATGTTTTTTTTCCCCCGTCTCAGGAGCTCTTGAATGAGGCCCGTCAGAGACTTGCAGAAATTGCTACGGACCCTGCAAAGTACTCTATGCTTTTGGAGGGTCTGGTGCTTCAGGTGAGAGCTCCGCCGCTGGGAAACTGAGTCATCACTCGACTTGGTTTCTTTGTGTGCTTGAAGTGCATTTCGCTGTTTTCTCTTGAGGGGTTTTACCGACTGCTGGAGCCAAAAGTCACCATCCGGTGCCGACGGCAGGACGTCGAAGTTGTTCAGGTGGGGAGGTCGCACGGCAGCTCATTTAAAGAAAAGCCTGCCTCTTTTGTTTCTTGCACGATTGCTGATTGTTTGGCGCTGCCGATTTTTCTCACCTGGCAGGCTGCGGTGGATAAGAGCATCCCCGTCTACAAAGAGGCAGTCAAGAGCAACATAGCCGTCAAAATTGATCAGGAACGCTTTCTCCCATCTGAAATGTAAGTTTTAATGGACTTTCTAATCAACTTTTATCGTAAGAGCTTCTCTGATGTGTCGATCTCCTGCTCCCTGTGTTTTAATAGCAGTGGAGGGGTGGAATTATACAACGACAATGGGAAGATCAAGGTCAGCAACACTTTGGAGAGCAGGATGGACCTTATAGCACAACAGGTAGAGTTCATCACTTGAACTGCACTTTGCACTATTTGCCTGTAGAGGGCAGTACAGGCCACATGGCTTTCCTCCACTGCTGCAATGCCCTCACCCTCCCCAATTATTATTATTTACTCAGCATATCATTTAAAATAATTATGTGCTTATGGTCATTCATGTTGGAGGTGCTTGTTTGGGATTTTTCTTTAAGCATTCTTATAATTTTGTATTAATCAAAGCAGTCGATACGAAAGGCAAATGTTTTTCTATAGGTATCATTCGAGGCAACTCATAGAGCTTTACAAGGAAATGCATCGAGACTAAGTGATTTAAGAGAGACATAAAAAAGAGAATAAATAAAGTAAGAAACTTAAGACTCGTCCTAGGGACCTCAGAGGTATTGAGGTTTAATAATTACTAGTTGGATAAATTATCTGAGAGGTACAAAAAAAGGGAAAATTATTTATACTGTTTGATTAAAAAAAAAAAAAAATGCATATAGTTAAATTAAACATCTGTCAGGATGCACTGCCCTAGTTAAAATATTATGTCCTGTGAAACTCCACAAAAAGGCGACGATCTTTACTACTTATCGTACTTTGCCCTGTTTTGCACAACCGGAATGTATTAAATTAAATGTCCAATCAGAAGCTTTTTCACTCCTTTGTCTTCCCCTGGCAGTCTGCCACTACTCCATTGTTGTGCAGCTTTTTTGTTTAAGTTTGCAGAAGTTTTTGTTCCCTGCAGTCTGAGATGACAGCTTTTTCCAAATGTTTTCAGTGAGGCTTCAGTCAGGACTCATATTTTTGTTGTTGTTGTTGTTTTTAAAGAAAAGTCCTCTTTTATTTTCTAACCATTCTTTGGTGGATCTGTGATTTAGAGTGCTGTGCTGTTGTGAAACCTGTGTTTGTGTTCCACCTGAAGTCAGGGATTGTAATCAGACATGACTTTAATCCATAGATTGCATCAATCTTTTAATATAGTAAGGTAAGTATTGAAGCGTCATATTTTCTGAGAGGTACTTTCTTACCAGGTCAATTTTTTTTTTTTTTTAATCACATTGATTGATGTTCCACTGTTGTGTTTCTTGTACTTTCTGTGGCCTGACCTTCCCCACTGACAGATGATGCCTGAAATCAGAGGGAGCCTGTTTGGTGCCAACCCCAACCGCAAGTTTCTGGATTAGTGTCGGATCTTCAAGAGAAGCGCGGCGACACAGATGGAGTATTTAAGGTGACCACAGGGCATCATTGTGAATTAAATGACAGACAATTAACTTAAAAAAAAATTTTTTTTACCACTCTCTACATTGTATTCAGGCTTCTTTATATCTCAGGGGCATTTTAATTTCTTTTAAAGCTCTTTTAGGTCAATTGTTTGTTGCATTTGAATGAACCAAAGATGCTCATTTTAGTTACAAAAAAAACCAAACCCACTGTATGAATGTGTTTGTGTTGAAAAGGATGCTCAGCAAAGGTTTGAGTCAATAAAAAAGAAAAGAAAGACAAAACACAGAAAAGTCAGCATTGGATATTTTTATTTACAGCTTGTAAAACAAACACTTTACTCAGGCTAATGTTCACTCTACAATGAGAAGAAAGTAGTAGCCTACGAACGCTAACCACATAAAAATGTGTCTTGCATCAAAAATGTAAAAAATACAAAGAAGAACAAGAAGAAGAAGTTTTTAGTGCCACCCAGTGGGCTTCAGTAATGGCAAACAATTGGCAGTACAAGGTGCCATACTCCCTCTTGGGTCAAACATAATTGTCGCTTTGCTAAGTTGGACTGAAGTACCGAAACAATATTTCACCTCCACAGTTCCACTGGAATCCGTGTAAGACTTTCGAGTTCCGACGCCCCGGAGACTATCAGCAGTGATAAGGCTTTAATAGCAAGTATTTTAGTTATTGTGCGCGCACACAGTTTGAAGCAACATATTCTAAAACCGTTACTGAGCAGTAAAATCATCCCAAGGCATCTCACAGTGAGTTGTTTGTCTTTCTTTCTTTCTTTCTTTCTCTAAACTGCCGGTAAGCTGCGGAGAAGCGGAAGTCTGTGAGATAGTAACGGCTTCACCTGTGGCCTCTGAGCAGGAAGCGAGCCGTGTGTTAGGGGTGTATTGTATGCTAATACGGGGATTAAAGCATTACCGTCAGATTAACTTTAACCTCAGAGGCCCTGACAGGCCGCGCCACCCGGTTCACCGATTACAACTCAAAGCGTCGAGATGCGGCGGGAGAAATGCGTTTGGGGGGGGGGGGGGTAGGCAAACAGGGGAGTGGAGCTTCTTCTTCAATCTTATGAAGTCCAGACAAAACGCCCAGTATCGGCTCTTGTCAGTCGGCGTTCGATGACGAGGCTGACCAAAGACGTTTCATTTTCAGCCGAATCGGTAGGCAGACTCAAATGATGTACAACAACCAGGTGAATGACACGGGACATGTTGCAGCGAACGCCCAGCATTGTAGGACGACTCGCACACAGATGAGATTTCAGAATTCTTTTTGAGAAAATGAATCCCGTACAACATACTTTTACATATTGTTTTCTCTGATAGATATTTTATATATATATTTTTTCATATATCTAATATATGTCCATGTATCTTTAGTTGTCATATCATATGGCTTTGTTTCTGTCTGTTTACCATTCTCTTAATGGTAAAACAATTGAACAAGTACGTTTACCGTAATACACTATCATGTTTTTGTGTCAAGTATACCTAATAATCCTTCCAAATGTGTCAAATGTACTTTGGAATCCTTCAAATCAATGATGCTGAAATGATAAGCCGTGGATGAGTTGTCTGTGCACCGATTGCTCCGACGGCTTGGGACACACACACACACACACACACACACACACACACACACACACACACACACACACACACACACACACACACACACACAAGAGTTGCACGCATTTCCAGGACCTTGTGTAACCTAAAGAACCCTGCTACACCCTAGAGAAAAATGATTAGTGTGAACCCAGCAGTCCACATGTTAGTAAATGGAGCCTCTCGTTTAACTCAGACCAGTGCACTTCCTTTGGTTAGTGGATTGCAAGCCCCATTATCCCCCCCCCCCCTTCGCTCTGCATTCACCTGCTCACTCACTTGTCTCATTCGTTCACTCACTGCAGAACAAAAGCAGCATAATATCTGTACAGGCGCAAAAAACGAAAGCACTTGCTATCCCATGAAACCGAGCACCATCTCCCCGACCCCGAGGAAGTAGACGACCTGTGCAATGCCGAAAAGAGGCGCGATGACTAAAGCGCGACAAGTCGCTCCCTTCAGGAATGCTGATGGGCCCTCTCGCGTCATGATGCGCCTGCAAATCACGGACGAGACAAGAAAAGGGGAAAAGAAACGGCTGCTGAGCTGTTTACACCAGTGGATAGACGGAAAGGCTTCAGTCGTGGGCTGTGGTCTCACCTTGTGCAGTCAACAATTCCTCTGTATGTGTCTTCACCCTCGCCTTTCTGCAAGGTCTGCAGACGGGTCTTTATTACTGTGGATGTTGAAGACGAGGAATCATTACTTCACTTTCAGTTAAAAAAAAAAACCCAAATGAGTCTAAGTTACCTTTTAGTTTGATCATAATTACTTCAATGTTTAAACTAACTGCTGACTCTTAGATTGACTTTCTGTTCTATGTTGGATAATAAATGAGGAATGCAGGAAACCAAACTATCTTCATGAATCGACTCGTAAACACATAAAATATAAAAGACCTTTTTGTGGATCCTGGAGTAAATGTCTCATATTTATTGTTTATTATAATACATGTTAATTAAACAATCATCTGCTTATACTAGTTAATTGAATTCTTATTTATCGATTTGACTTCTAAAATAATTCTGCCTATGTAATTGAGACATTATTACAAGTACCATAAATTGAATTGGTAGTATTCAAGTATACTGAGTGTTATATTGATATTATTGGGTACATTATTAATTAAAAGTAAATGAAAAATGTTTTCGTTTAATACAATGCTATGACATGGTCAAAAAAATATCATCCTTATTTACGTGACTTATTTTCTGTTCCTTCCTGATGGCATTGAACATTGAAACTTGGTTTTTATCAAATATTCAGATTAGCTGTATGTGTTACCAATAGCCATCTGTGAAGACATTTGTACAGATATCTTTTTATAGATTACTAATTTTTTGTTTTAAATTTGTGAACCAAGCTGGGAAAAGTTAAAATTCCCTGGATTTGCAAGCAACTTTTAAACAAAAATAATATTTCACTCAAACTTCAGTGGTTGCCGTTGAAATGAAGTATTACAACACTAAGGAGAGTGTGTCTATCTGCTGTGGGTTGGATTAGATGAAGGCACCGTTCACATTTCAGCAGTTAGTTCGGCCCACTCACCGTCCAGCGGTGTCACCGCCACCGCCGCCACTGACCCGGCAGAGCAGCCTGCAATGAAAGACTGCCAGAACGGTGCCCGGGCCTGCACGTCCGCCTGGCCGCCGACGCTTTCCCGGCCCAGCGCATTGAGGTTGGCAAACAGTGGGAAGTAAATCATTGAGAAAGGGACATCTCTGCAACAAAAAAATACAAATAAAAAACTATTATACAGTATCATGAATACTTTGCAACTACAAGTGGGATTAGGTTTGAGGCATCGACCGGATGAACTGCAGGATAACGGCCAGACATCGCTGCAGGAATCTATTGATCAGTGTTGATTAGCAGAGAAGTCAGGAAATGCAATATGTACAGTACGAGTTATGCAATCTGATTCCAACTCATTAAAGAAGTGTTTAGAGAGAGCCCGGGCTCAAGCAGACAAATCATGAACGCCTCTCGCTGTTTTCTGACTGAAGGAAGTAGGCAATGATAAACTATCATGGAAAGTGAACGCCTTCATGCTAGAACTAAAACTAAAAAAGAAAGTGGGTGAGTGAGTATTCTATTTAGTTGTGCTCACCTCATTAAGGTGGCTCCTGCCCCTCTGTAGAGGCCAGCCAGGCCGCGAGTTTTCAGCAGCTCCACAGTGATGCCTGTGGCCGAGGGCCGCTGAGGGGGGGTTGGCCTGGCTTGTGGAGGCGGGGACACCAATGATGGCGCTGGACCAGGAGCTGCAGCCTGAGCTGGAGCCGGCACAGGTCTTTGTGCGGCTAGTGGAGAAATACAGGCCGTCTCACGATGGAAAATGCACAAAATCCTGCAGTGGTTATTTGTAATTACGAAAGGAGAGTTGGCTATCAACTGTTGAGGTTTTTATAATTCACATGTATGGACAGTCTGTAAAGTTGGTTTTTCATGTATTCAAACTGTCTTTATAAACCCGAAACAATCTATCCTTTAATCCACCAATGAAATAGTGACATGACCTTTTAAATGTAAACCGTTTCTTTGTTGTTGTGCAGTGTGTACCTGATGAAAAGGCCTAGATTTTCACTAAAATCAAACAAATGCTACTGAACATGACTACAACCTCAACATAAAGCCAATTTTAATGAAACCTTCGAGTGAAATATCCTAAAAATAGGTGCATTATGCATGTTTTACGACGAACTCTCCCTGACAGAATGGTCTCAGAGCTAATGCGAGTTCACTCAGTCATCTGTCTCTGTGGATGACTCACCGAGTCTTCCAGCATCTTGCAGCTGGATCTTGAGCATCTCCATGGGCGTGGTGACCACTACTTGACAAGTTCCAGCCCCACAACCGGCCAGTACCTCCCCCCACAGGGGCAGATGTCTTGAACACAAGAGCAGGTTATTTTTTTCTTTTATTTGCAAGGATGTATGATGCAAACACAAATTTTTTTTTTTTTTCATGTTTAAAAGGAATCTAGTTACAAATATTCTTATTTGTATAATGAACAAATGAATTGCAGGAGTTACTGTTCGGGGAGATGATCAGGTGTACGTCATAATTCACTGAACATGCGAGGGACAAAAAAAATGCGATTACCCATCCTTGGAGAGCTTCTGCCGGAACACATCATTGGCTGCAAGTTTAATAGCTTTTTCTGGTGTGACGAGCGTGAGGTTCACTGCTGCACCTGATGAGGAGGACAAACAAGGCTAATGAGAGTGACACACACGTTTCCACCGAGATACACAAATAGAACTAACCCAAACGGCAGCTTAAGGCTCACCATCACGGCTGACTAATGGTAGTAGACACAAGTTATCATGATAAAAAGATTTAAGGCTCATGGGGGAGGGGGGGGGGGGGGGACACAACAACAGCGTAGGTGGCGAGATTACATTTGCAGTGGTAGAGTTGTTGACCAAAGAGCTTAGGAATGCAAAGATTACCTCTGTAGCATCCAAAATAGCCCTCCGAGCGGACCGTTTTTGCCAAACAATCGAACCTTTAAAGACAAAAATAACCAAAAAATAAGGATGTTTTAAAATTGTATTTAAAAATTTCTTTTAGTTTGGTCCTGACTACATAACTAAGCTTGTTACTGTTACTGTGCTTTGAATGGGCTGAATTTTCCAAGCTTTTTTTTTTTTTTCCTCCTTTAAACTGGCAGTGGAAAACCACAGACTGCCGAGCAGTTTGGCTACACCTAAATATTCCAGGAAACTAGATTCAAGCCACATGTTTGCAGTTCAAGCTTGAGAGTCATGGTGTCTTTTAAGGACACAGAATGAGTCTCTCATAATTTAAACTTTGTTGCAGATTGCCAAACGGAATACTGAAAGCTTTAAAAGAACTAATGTCACTGTTTATGAATGAAATCAGTGAAGATGGGCCACAGTTACTAAGGCCGCTCACCAAAACAGACAATTTCAACTGACTTTTGTATGAAATCACATGAGTGCAAAAATGGGAAAATCTTGTTTTGATCACCACCCTCAGTGATTCAGAAGAGAAATATGTGAACTGTGCTAACCAGAAGACTGTTTATAACCAGGCGGACATGAGTCATTTGGGAAAACGTTTATAGTTTGACCTAACTTTTCTTTATATTTGCAATGCAATGTATTTACATCTGCAAAACAATTCTGTACATCAGATAATTAATCCAATACAAAAAAAAACCAAAACATTTTCAAGCTCACAAAACAAAGACAATTTTTTTGGTCAAAGGATTTTGTGCGTGCCCCATCATCACCATACGTGACGGCTCGATCGCAGTAGCACATTCACTCTGTCCAGGGGAAGACTTTACTCACATTCCTTTGTAGACTTGGATGCCCTGCTGATTCTGTAGGCGGGTCTTGGCCAGGTCAATAGGAAATACACATGTCACACCAACCAGGCCTGCCACGCCCCCATTAATCAGCTTAGCAGGGAGACTGCGAAAGGATCAACATAGACACACGCACACATGCAGGCACAGACCCAATTACACGTAGTCGCCAAGGAGGGCCGAGCAAAGGACGCGTCCATTCATGGACAGAGATGTCAATAAATTGGGCGCACGGAGAGTTGCTTTAACTGACGACGCACGATGAGAACGTGAACGATCGACACCGCTGCTAATTATTAAGCCAAACAAACAAGGTGGCGACACTTACCTAACTTTCTTCTCCCCCATCCTGCTGGAATTTGGGCTCCACACTCAGGCCCACTACTACTCCTCCTGCTCCACTCACTCCTCCCCACCTTTGGCTTCCTCCTCTTCCCCTTCCTCTCTCTCCGACCACACTTTGGCCGGCCGCCACAGGTCGCTCACTCTGGCCCGCCCAGCGCCACAAACACAGCTTCACGGCTGCTGCTTCTAATACGGTGGAGATGACCCGCCTTCCCGACCCCACCCCGGTACGACAGAGGTGGACGGCCTCAGTTCTGTCGAGGCCAAAACCACCGGCGTTGAGTCTGTGTGTCTTGTGGCCAGCCTTTCTGCTTCTGTTGTGCTTCACGCCAAAACCTGATCTGTCTCCCACTGTCTGGAAACACAAAACACATACAGTTAGCGTGGATTATGTACCTCTGAAGCACACAAGTGAAAGCTTTTCCATTTTTTGGGGGGGAGGGGAGGGGGTTTGCACAGCAGACTTTTACAATGGTTTCATATAATAGCGAGAGGATTTGTTCTATGATGAGGGATCGGCACACCTCGCTGAATTTCAGGTTTCATAAAGTCCAGATGTAGTTATTCATAAAATGTGAATAGGAGAATATCCGGGGGCTACCACACCGACACAGAACATCTTGAGTCTCGATAATCTGTCAGCTAAAAGGGATAAGAGTATTTGATCTAGCGAGGAGGGCCGAATTGAAAATGAGGGGCTTATCTGTGTTCTTTTTATGCTTTGTCCATTCAGCAATTACTGGGAGTTGATAAAAGAGATTTGAAAGGGGAATGGAAAAAGAGTCTGATAGCTTTTCTTTGATTCTGGTCTTACAGCGGTTTGTCGTCTGTTTTTAAGAAGTTTTAAAGATGAAGCAGTTTTTGTTCAAACTGTCGACAAAGGTCCCGTCTGTGTTCTGTTTCATCCTTTCTTTTCCTGCCTTTTCCCTTCCTGACTTCCCTCGTCCCTCAGCTCCCTAATTAATCTCTCTCTTAATCTCTCCACCTCCATTCTCGTCTCTATTTTTACCACTGTAAAGCTTCACTCTATCCTTGCCTGTCTTCTCCACTGAGTGTAACTGAAACGATCAGTTTTTCCTTCTCCGTCCTCTTGACTTGAACTTTCTATCCCTCGGGATACTATCCCCCATCCCCGTTGTAATTTCATATCAAAGTGTCTCTTTTTTTTCTGTTTCTCTACTCTGTCTTTTTCCAATGCTGGATCCTAGTCACATTCTACACATGCCTTTCACTGAGCCCCTTTCTGAGAAACCCTCTTTCAGCTCCATTCACACACTGTAGTGACCCTGCCAAAACACAGAGAAGAGTGGCTCACCCCAAGCCACCTCCAGCTTCCCCTAAAATTGCACATAAGATCCCAGCTCCTAGACTTCAAGCCTCATGAGACAGCTTTAAAAAAAAAAAAAAAAACCCACATCACAGAGACATAGCAGTGGGGAATAGCAGTCTTACCTCTGTCGATGCATCCCACAGGCAGGATCAAGCTGTCCACTTTCCTTTCACCTCAACAATGCATGCAGCAATGGTAGCCAAGCGAGAGCGATCTGAGAGAGCCAGCCGCCACTCAGGGGCCGTTGCACAAACACCAGCATTGTCCTGCTGCCTAAGTCCCTCCCTCTCCCGGTGACACAGCCCCAGCAACTTAACTCTGCACTGAAACAACTCCACATGGACTCTTTTTTTGGAATTACAACACACACATACCAAATACTTCAAATACTCACAATTACGACCACCGTGTTTTATTGTCTCACTAATATAACCGGAAAAAGAACATCCTCCCCATTAGTAATGAGCTCCCTATTCAACATCCCTGGCATTACATAATACCTCCATACTCCCCTAATGCCGGAAAGGTTCACAGACTTCCAATCACTACTGGTAGTAGTGTCCAATGTTGTGTTTGAGACTCTCTCCCAATGGGAAAGAATAGAAAGATTAAAATAAAGCAGAAACATTATGTAAGGACCTCCACAAAAGGCACACATGGTCACTACAGGAACCAATTGCCCTTAAACTATGTTTTTCATGGGAATTGATTGACATATATATTGATCTTGATGGAAAAACTGTTATCATCGATGACCCTTTCACTTCTCAGCAGAAAAAAATCCATCAAAACAGATCATGTTTTCTTGCGTGAGGGTTGTTCATAAATACTCTTGGTCACATCTTTGCTATTATTTTTTAAGGGAATTGACAAATGTTTTTTGCCCGGGATGTTGATAGCAGAGTAATATTAACCTTCCTTAAAAGACACTCAGGTTTTGTTTCAAACCACAAGTGTTGGAAGCTGGGCCACTGTGTGGATAAGGACAAAGCCCTTAAGATTTGTCCAAAGCAATGAAATATTACAGGTTGAAATCTGAAGGCTTGTCAGCTTTAGAAATAACAAACAAATATGCTGTCTAAAAATGTCTATTCATTGTGCGGTGTAAAGGACATAGTCCTTTTGACAACATAATATGTTGTATAAAGCTCACACAAATGCCCCATAACAGAAAGGCTCAGGTAAAACAAAATGTTTGTCTGTGTAGTATCACAAAAAATATACATGTATTTAATATAGTGTTAAAATTGTTTTGTGTGTTCAATAAAGTAGAATTGAATATATTCATCTGACTGTGTGACTGCGTTTTATATCAACTAATGTTTAATATTTTGTGCAATAGTGGTGCAACAGGTTGTACAAAGTTATAATACATTGTTTATGTAACAACAGCCCCTGCTCACAGGTGGTCCAAACAGAGGTGACTTGACTCCAGCTGCTGTGACTTACCACTACCGACCAGATTCAAGTGCTCTGAGATGCCTCCAACCTGGACAAATGAGAACATGCATAGACTTTATTACCAGATGTAGTTCCATTAACCCACTTTTTTTTCTGTCCCACTACCTGCAGAAGCTGATTTTGAATATGTTGATTGGTTCATTGGACTAAATTTTAAGCTGTTTACATTGGACTAACATTTGTATATTGTCTTTATAAGCTAGAAGTAAATATGCTGTTATAAATTAAGCAAATTTGAATGGGTGATTCATGACCAGTTGAAACTTTAAATGTATTTGTAATTTTCACCTGCCATTATCTCTGTTGCAGTGATGTTTCATTGAAATTATGTTGCTAAAGAAATGGCTTTTCTTTCCGTTTGGTTGTTGCCAGTGAACAGTGTTACTGGAAAAAGCCATTAGTTCTACTTTGAAACAATGAGAATGACCTTTGGCTTGTAACAACATGACAACCAGAGTGAACTTTATGTCTATTGGAGAAAGAGACTTTACAATGAGAATCACTCGTGACATGTCTACTATATATTATGTGCAATATGTGCATGTGTTTCTGAATCCGGGTGAGAATGTAACTTGGAGAACCACCTCTACCTCAAGGAGGATCCTGCAAAACAATTCCCAGTGAGGTGCTAATGTTCTTCTGCAGATGCTGTGGAAAAGGTGTCTTGCCATGGTTCTCCCCTCGGGAAGACAGTAAAGGACAATTAAAACTCAAACTAACAGATTGACAAATGGTACCTATCCCAGGCAAATCCGTTGTACTCGGCTAAGATTTGATTGTAATGATGCTGGGAAATTGAAAGTGTTCCTCTGGCACCACCTTCAGGTCGAAGTGGTGTGTTGCAGACGAGAACTCAATGGTTGCAATCTAAACCGACTTTTAAAATATATTTTGTTGTGTAGCGTCTACTGTGTACTGTTTCAAAAATCAAAATAAAATATAAGGAGGCTTTCTGAAAAAAATATGTGCACGGATATCCAATTGGTTACATCTGGGGGAAAAAAAGCCCTAATATTCCTCACTCGATCACTCTTTAATTGCTGCACTATTTTAACCATTGCGATGGGGGGAGCCCCTGTGTCGTGTATTCAGACTTCCACTGCCGAGTTGTTTACGGAAGATCAATACACCAGGGGAACTAGTCCATCTCTTGATAATGATCTGAATGATACTTTAAGCTAGTTTCGAATGTGTTGTTTCAAGTAAATACATTGTTTATGCGTGTGGTGGAAAAAAACCCAAAACAAGCGTAGCTTCCTTTTCCTTAGAAATTAGGAAATGGTTGAGTAAAATGTGCCAAGTATAATTAGAACTAAATTTGGGATTAAATCAAACTCTGATACCTGAGTTATACCTGCTTTAACTTAAGTTTGTACTCATTTATCGGCCATAGTAGTTCCCTTTAAACACCGGGCGCATTGTCACATAGTTGGGTGAGTTTGAAAATAGACCTTTTGTCAATATTAAAAAACTGAAAAATTGATTATACATATTATAATTGATGAGTCATTATTAGTGTAAATAATTATATATTGACAGTTTATGGAGAACGTGTGTGCAAATATAGTTAAAAACACAGCGCTAAGTGAAGTGAACCACCCCTGTTTTATGCTGGATGGTATGACCCTTCCCATCTGTTCAGCTCCGGTGAGACTCTGATTGAAACAGATTGTATCGCTCCCCGGGTCGCAATGGCAACTATCCCGACAGGACGGCGTTTGCAACTTTCTCCCTCTTTGTAATGTTACGGAGTCGTCATAAATCGCTGGAGAAACTACTTTCTAATGTGAGAACTAAACGCTACACAACTCTTCCGGCCCGAAAATGTCCCTGGGATGTACAGTTTCTGTGGAAGAGGTCCAGTCCTGGTGGGAAGTCCCCGCCATAGCCCACTTCTGCTCGCTGTTCAGGACGGCGTTCAACCTTCCCGACTTTGAAATAGAGGTAAATTAAAGCCACGGCTCTCGAAAGTGATTCTAATGTGTTTGCTTGCGGAAATGAAAAGTTGTTTGTGTCAGCTTTTTGTTTGGTGTGCGGCGTGTCTTAGCGCCAAGCCGGTGTAACTAGTTGCGCGGTTAACCAGCTTAGCTGTTCCGTGGAGTTCTCGTGCCGGACGGTGACTAACCGCCGGTCCCTTTTAAGGTCGCGAGCTCGTTAAGCTAAGCTAAGGTTAGCTGTGAAGGGTAGTCGTTAGTCTTAAAAGTTGAAAATTTACTTGGGAGAAGAAAAAAAAAAAACCGAACAACCTTCGACCCAGTTGTGTGACCAGGTGTAATTATTACATATTGCACTGAGGCTCTCTTGGATCGTCGTAACTTTAGATAGAGCTCCTCTTCCACCATGTGCCTCTCGTTTGTTTTCATTTTTCTCGGCGTCGTGTTTATGTTTGCGAGCGACTACTGTGTGTGATTATTTACACCCCCTCTGCCCACCGCTCAAATATAACTTAATCTGAGATAGCCCGTTCGGATTAAATCGTTGAATCAAGTTTATATTCTTAGAACATGATAGAAATTGTACTGAGTAATATTGGATGTTTGTGGCCGAACTCGTGCAATAAAATAAGCTACTGGTGTGAGCCATGCCACGATGTTTTTAGTTTGTTTTTCTTTTTTCCCCCCTTGTATGATGAAGTTAAGTTCACGGCTTGAGGTTTGAGTTTATTGTCTCGGAAAGCCATCTGGCTTGGGGTAGCCATAGGGACGCAGATGCTGTTGAGGCATTGTTTGCTCGCCCAAGTCCCATTTTGGATCAAGAAACGAGGGTTAAAAGCGTTTATTTACACAGATAAAAAAATCGGCTACATTAAATCATCAAGGTGGAAGCCCCCCGTTTGATATCCCAACTGCCTTTATCACAGTACTGTGACACAATTGAACTTTTATTACTCTATTCGAGACGATTTCCTTTCGTTTGAAATGCTTGCAAAGTCAAACGTGCGCCTCCGAATCAACGTTACATCAGGTTTAATGAAGGTGGTTTTTAGCTCTTCGAGGAATGATTGCACCTTTAAAAGAAACTGGTGAGGTCAACATCACGCATCAACAGTCTCCATCAGTCAGCCGCCCATCCATCCCCACCCCCTTCAGGAGAGAAACACGTACGCATCGGGCTTTGTTGTTAAACGAAGTGCGAGCCAGATGGGGGATCGCGTTGCGCCCAGTTTACATGAAAGTTGAAAATGTTGTGCCTTTGCTTTGTTCCCCCTCCCCGAGGACTGGGGTTGTACTTATTCCATCATTACCTCGAAGCTGAGAAGGAGTTATGTATATCCAGGGATTTGACTGGTCGAGCCTTCTAATTTTAACTTTACAAGTGTTTGTGTAGTCTAAACATGGCCTGAGCCTTTCATTTTTACCAGGAGGATGTTGCTGTTGTTACACTCGGTGAATGAAGCTGTTTTAAATGTACAAATGAACAGAGCACAGTTGTGGCTGCGCCCCATCAGATTAATTCTGGTGTATATTTTAATGTGTACATTATTTTTATACTGTGACATCTAAATCAGATGCAACGCCATTGAATGTCACAACTTCATAGTAGTTGTGTGTAGAACTGTAGATGCTTATATATTAATAGGTTGTGAATTCAAAGCTAGTTCATTGTATGTGTCGTTTAATGAAAACATAGCTCCACCACGTGTGCTGGACCTTCAATTTAAGCTTTTTTTTTATGTGAGGACATTGGAAGCAAACCTCCTGTTGCCTCTCATTTCGTTACACATTTGTTGTCTTCTTGTCTGTTTGAATGATTTCCATCTTACTGGAACATAAAATTATTCTAACTGCTCAGTTGCCCTCAACAATAACCAATGTGTTCTCTTTTACAAGCTTGAACAGTGACCATTGAGTTTTGTCAAAGCCCACTTGGAACTTGATGGGAATGTGATTTTTATCCAGTAGGACTTACCTGCTTACAAACTATAGTAATGAACACATCATTACACATTGTGTTTGAAGCTTGAAGCAAGAATAGAAAAGAATGCATGTCAAATTCTATTTTTATGCCACCGTTTCACCTCTTCCAACCAGGTTAAGGTTAATGTGTGTTCACAATAAATCATCAGAAATGGGTTTTGTCAGTTTCTTTCTTGATCATTGCTTTTCAATTAACCTACCTGTAGCATTGTATTACTGTGGTTTTGATATTTTATTTTCGTCGTTTTCATGGCATCTTTCAAAGCTGCAAGCTACTCGTTTTGGCAACAAGTCTGCATAGCGCTTGGCCTTGTGTAGGGTGACCTCTATGTGCCCCCTACCATTTACTATCTAAAGTGGGCTTATGGGGAGAAAGAGTTTCACACATTACAAACGATTATTCGGTCGAAATCAAAACAATCAAATTGTTAAATGCTGGCCTTGAGCCTCTCAGCAAAGTTTCTGCACTTTGAAGATGGGGATCTTTAGAAATGATTTTAGCACAGTCCTCCCTGATTGGACTTGTTCATGTTATTTTGCTACAGTTGTGCTGCACTGCTTACTCAAACATTCAGCCTGACTTGTGCTGTTTGGACCTTTGGTTCCACCGTGTTTACTCTTGGAGGACTTTGTGTTGTAGAAATAAGGGGAAACTTGTCAAGCAGACAGGTTTGTTTTGCTGAACGCTACATTGCGGCAACAAGACAAGCTGGCCAGGGCACTCTCAGCAAATGTAGGCATTTCGGCACATTATCACTTACCTCTCCCTTCTGTCTGGGCTTGTTTTGTCAGGGGTGCTGAAAATTAATGAGGTACTTATGGTTGCATAAATAATAATTACATTTGACTTTTGTTCATAAAGGGGCAAAGAGCTCCTGCCATGTCATCAGACATGATGGAGGGTGATGTGTTGAGTGAGTTTACTCAATTACGTTCTTTACTTTCTTAACCCTATCAGTCATTCATTGTGGACATAGTTGCTGTTATCCTGTGTCCATCTTTGCTACTGCGCGTCTTCAGTGGGCAGGGGTCAGTATGAACTAGGTACCTCTGCATGACATTGCTTGTAGGTATTGAGCCATCCATCCCATCTCGACAGATCTGTGTTATCTATAGCTTTGTTAAAAAAAACTATATTTTATCACTTTATAAAACTACAGGTTGTGGAGCACTCAAGCTGGTTCTTCTTTACTATGGGTGAATTGCTCTTTACACTACACAGGTTGCCAGGACAGATGCACACTTACAAGCAATTTAGATTCACTAATTAGAAATGCATGAAGCTTGAATTAGGTTGTCCTAGTGGCATTCTCGCTATGACCAGCACACCACTTTCTGTTTATTTATTTGTTTATTGAAAAATAAAATTGTACACGCTGGTTATTGACGACGAGACATTTCCTTCAAAGTGGTCATTGATCGGTTTGTATTGGATTGTGAACATTAAACATTACAAATTGTTTGGATCCAAGTGCTTGAATAGAGGGGTGAAAAGCCTTTCCACTCTTTTTCTTCTGAAAACTATGAATTTTGACGTGAAATGGGTGACAATCTGATGCTGGGAAGATATATACAGCCAGCCCTATCAAAACATCTCATATGCAAGCCCTGCTATATACCGTTCCTCAAACACCTGTTTCTTTGGGTCATAATGGGTACTTCAGTCATAAATTCCACATATAAGATCTTGTGTTTTGTGAGGCCCTCGTGAAAGTGCTACCATAACAAACTCTGCGATCCACTTGGGTAGTGTTGCTGCAGTTCAGTTGTTGCAGCTCTTTTCTTTTTACGGTGCTGGGTAGTGATAATGGAGTCAACCCCCAGTTTCCTTGGCTGGCCTTACAAAACAGCCCCTTGCACATTGTCCGTGGGCTGATACACTTCACTGTCACTGGTTTCCACTTTCCTCTGTTACAGGAAGCAAGCTGGAAAGAAAAGGCTGTATGTATATGGTGTGTGTGTGTGTGTCTGTGTGTGTGGGTGAGGGAGTTGAGTGGGAGAGATGGAGCGCAAAGTAAGCTTGAGTGGGAGGGAATAGAAAAGTAGAGAAAAGTGTCCTCGAGATGGAGCGCAAGGCAGCGAGGAAGTGAAAGCACATTAGTATGATCTGCACTAAGGCAGCCCAGGGTCAACATGGCTGACCACTTTGCCTGGCTTTTTGTCTCTGTGGCTTATGCCGAGTTTCTTGGCTTCGTCTCTGTGAAATGATGCCTGAAATCCTCCAGCCAGCAGACACTGCAGGCTTCTGTTGCTCCATCCTCATTGCCAGACATGGTCCTTCATGCCAAGGACCTCTGTTCTTGTCCTCTTGTCAGTCCGTGGTCTGCTGGCACCCTGCTTGGCAGTCTGTCACGCTTTTATTTCTTGTATCTTTATCAACGGCCTGTCATCGTATGAAAGAATTTAATCTCGTACTTCCCATGCCATAGTTCGTTTTGGTTATAATATAAAATAAATTACACAGGATTGCTCTTACATGTCCCACAATTAGTCTTAAATGTTTTATGTTCAAAGTTTTTCTCCCCTGATGTTTAATATGTATATTAACGTCGCCGAATTCTTGTTAAATTCTGAATCGAAAACATTATGTACCACTTTAACTGAAGTACCCTATTTTTTAATCTTGTTGAATAATCTTTTGAGCAGGAAGTACTCTCTGCCATGGTGTCATCGTTTTAACACCAAACGATTGAAGATTAGACCTGTTTGTCCTGATTGAAATGGGTGCAGCGCCTGAGCTATCATCACAGGAGTGATTTATATTACTAAAACATTAAGCAGATAATTTATCACCACTTTAAAACCATGGCATACCTGTCCATGCTTAAATTGTATGCGTGGCTGTTGCATATACGTAACAATTGAATCATTGCTTTTTTATCATGTCCGATTTTGCAAAAATCATTGAAACTTATTTTGAACCAGATAGACTTTTAAGGATCTAATTAGATTGATTAGCAACCGTGCAATTGACGGATTTGAGTTTGATTGTATTTGATTTGTGGATGATGGCCACAAGTGAAGCACTTTGCTGGTGAAGTACAGTAGGTTTTTTTTCTTCCTTTTTCTCATTGTAACTCAGAGATATATATATATAAAAATCAAAACTAAACCCGTTCCTTATCCAAACTGCATCTTCAATTGCTAGATTGCATCAGAGCCCAGGCCTTTATGATGACTGTCATAAAGCCATGGAGGAAGTGGGTTCACTACATACAATTATGTCTGTGCATGGGACCAGTGATTTAGCATTTCCACTCATTTCAGGGCCTGATTAGCTCGAGAGAAACGCAGTGCTGTGCATGTTTTCATTGATTTAATCACAGCCAAAATGTTTTTTAAAGTTGCAAAAGTCCGTTTCTCAATATACCCTGAGCTTTTAATACTCTCTTGCCTACAGTCCTCCTGCCTAGGTGTTTTCACTTCAAATTATATTGCGTTAGAAGCTTATGTAGGTGTGCGCAAACCGTACACCAACTGTGCTTTCCAGTTTGTTTTGTTGCACCGGTTATTGAAGAACAATGCACACCACTATTATTGTTAATAGTTTGAGATGTTCATTTCATCAGTATTTGCCAACATGACCACACCTGTTGTCCGCGTGAATGGATGCGTTGTTAGCTTCTATGGTTGTGCATCAAATGTCTTGCCAAGCTTTCATCCTTTCACACTTGACATCAAAGTATGTGTCGTATCCAGCTTTTTTGACGTGAATATTATGTCCACTCAGTGTCTTTATTAAGGTCAGACTGACTTCCATCTGAGCACATTGTTCAGCTCATGTCATGTCTTCATCGTGTTTTTGCATGAGTTAAGCCACAACCCAACCTGTCAGACACTGAGTTCATTTTTCTCTAGTTTACATACACAACTACAGCCACCAAGCTCTGAGCATTTCCAAAGTGCTCCTCGTCTCTAAACACACCCCACATTGACACAAAGACATGTTCTCTGCTGCTGCTGTCCTGAATGTGTTGCTCGAGCTGCTAAGTGATGCCAAACATCTCAGCATGTTAGCAGTTTTGATGCTGATATGATGAGAATCTTTTGTAAAGGAAGAAGGGGTCGTCAGTTAATGGGTGTTTTTTCTTTTTGTTTCTTTTTTTGCCGGTGATATTCATGGGAAGCACACACTTGAGCTCACCACAACAATTATAGAAGAGGGTTGTTGTTGCTGTGTTGATTTGTGTTTCAAACTTGTGCTGAAAATGGTAACAAAGCAACCCCGACGAAGTTTGCAGGGGTGTGAAAGATCTGATTGCGGTCTGTTCTGCTCTTTCATGAGACCAAGTACAAACTGATTGCAATTCAGTCGCTCCTCTAATCCATTCTCTACTTATGTCAGGCAGCTTCTCGCCAAAACAACCTCTCAAATTATGCATCTGGCCTCTCTCTTTACCTTTTCATATCTGCATTTGTGATTACTATCCCTTGTACCTCTGTCACGTACCCAGCGACAGCCCCTCTGCCCCATCCCTTTCTCCAGCCCCAGTCGTCTCCCTGTCAGGGCGCCCCAGCCCCTGGCATCACCATGACTAAACCCCAGATGGTGGTTCTTTCTTTCCGTTCCCCCTGGAGGGTGGAGGCTCTTCACTCAGACTGGGTGCTAGTTGCTGCCACCGCGGTCGTTTTGTGGAGGGGGGGGCTCCAGTGTTTTTTTGAAAAGCGCCCACTGTGATTGTAAAACAAGATTTAGTCCTATTAGATCTGGTAAATAAGTGAGAGCAGACTGCCTGTGAGCATGTCCTTGTTTCTGTTGTCTTGAAAGCAAATGGATTAACGGGGGAGGGGGGGGGGGATATGATGGAGGCTTAAGTGTCGCTTCATCATGGCCCAACTTCAGATAGATTTTTTTGTACATTATAACTGCAACTACACACTGATAATGTTGCCAATCTGGCATCAAAGGAGCTGCTTGTACATCTGTAACAAACATGGTTAGGCTGAAGTGTGGCAAGACATCACTGGCATAAAAAGTGAAGAGGAAAACGGTGGATTTTTCTAAGGAGAACAAGTGTATTTGTTGTGTCCCTGAACAGGGATCACTAAACTATCAGCAATGAATGTCACCAGTCAGTGTGAACATCAAGCCGCCTTTCCCTCCTTTGTTATTTCCAAAGAGGTGAATTCAGCCACCACACAAATCAACAATGATCCATTCTCATCTCACATCTCTAACATTTAATTTATCCCTTGCATCCCCTTCCCTTTCTATTCCCTCTGTCCCACCCACTGGCACATCCCTAGCTCAGCCCTTCTTACAGCCTTATACACACCAACCTCTGACATTTTCCCTTCCAGATCAGGCTCCACATAATGCCTTCAAAACTTTTTCACACTCCATGAGTACCACTCAGAGATCAAGAACCTTTTTGCACGTCTTTTTTAATGCCCCCTCTAGAATGCACTGCGAGGGGGGCTTTGTAAGAAGCAGGTGCCCCTCCCCCAGTTGTGATTGACAAGTGAGAGCAGCAGTACATGCATCAGATGGTTTCACATGGGGAGTGTGTGCTCAGGGGGGGGAGGTAGAGGGGCACATACACTGTTTTTTTCTGCCAGCTCCATTGTTGAAGCTCCCCATGGTTCCTTCTCTCTGTCTCCAGTCTGGAGCTGCATCCCTTCGGTTTTGCTTTTTCATCCTGTATCTTTGCAGTTGTTGTGAAGCAGGGATGAGAAAACTTTAAAGCGAGATTGCATGATGAGATCACCAAACCAGCTTTCATCAACTGGGGTGTATGTGTTTAGCTTTTGAGATTCTGCTGTGCCACTTTTGTGAAGTGTTTGTGATGGAGCTTCATAGAGTGGAGGCTAGCATGATGGAGATGTGTTGTAACATCATAGTGGAGAAAGACACTAGGTAAGGAAAGCATTAGGAACTACCCAAAGATCAAATCAACTTTAGGGGATTTTCTTCCAAATATCTGTGAAGTTTTTTCAGACAAATACTGAGTTGGCAAAAGAAAACTTGGAAGGAGAGCTTTTATTTGCAGGGTTTCATGGGGCGCAAACTGGCACAGTCTTGGAGGAACAACTTCGGCTGCACGAGGCCAAAATTCAAATAAAGACTTCTGGTCGACATGTTCTGAATATTTAAAGCACAATGTACACATTTTACATCGTTTGTTTTTCACATGTTGACTGATGCAAATATAAATGTTTATTTTTAAGAGCAGTCATAGTGTATGTTGGAATTTCCAAAGTGGGTGTTAGTGTTTCAAGATATTACACTCAGATGTTGTGTAAACAGTATATCTGCCCGCAAGACGGTAACTTTTTCTTTGGTCAGTTGCTGTAGCTTTCCTCGAGGTCATTCATGTTGGTTTTTGTCAGTCTTAAACAGTGCTGAACACCCACACATGCAGAGTTTGTGAGCAAATGAAATAGACTAAAGCTGTACACAATTTATATATCCATCCCTTAATCCATTTTCTGAAGAAAAAAAACGGTCTGGGATAGGCTCCAACATTGTGGGAGGCTTCAGCTTATCCAAGCCACCACAGGCCAAAGGGCACAACAGGTCTCTGCTGTTGTGTGCACAGTGTCCACAGTGTTTTATTCCTTGTTAAAAATGCAACAAGTTTCATCAGTTTGGGCGTATCCCATCTGTGGAAGTTGAAGTCCTATCAACTGCACCAGTTTCCAATTATAAAATGAAAATATTGTCACACTTGACTTAATAAACTGAACACATTTGTACATCTAATTGACAGTTAAGTGACTCCCACCACTGTCATATATACTATGATACTCATTCCTCCCTCCACATTTCCATGCACATACATACAAATTCTCCCACTGCCTCGACACCAGTTTTGATTACAGGGTGGTTGCATTTAAATGAATTGGGGGGGGGGGGGGGGGCTGGGTTATCTCATGCAAGGGCTAATGTTGTGTGAACATGGTCAGAGTGCCTTGGGATCTATTACAATGTCGTTTGGGAATGTCAGGACCTTGACACAGTGAGCTGACTTCAAAGAGATTAAGGCAGCAAGTCGCAGTGCTGTGTCTCCTGGTGTCTTTTGTTAAATATGGCATTTCAAAACAATGCTAAGTTTATAGCCAATGGCCATATTAGTAAAATATCAGTGCAGAATATATGATTGGGGGGGCAATCAGTCATAAGTTGGGCTTTATTTCAGATGACCTTTGCCTTACACAGTTGCACTGGTCAGTCCCTCAGTGTGTATGCATGAGCATGTCCATCCACTGCGACATTATCTGAATCAGGAAGTTCAGTTTTATACAAGGAAGTTGATGATTTAGTTTCCTTAAAGCTGACCGTGAAAGTGTGTGAGGCTCTGCTGTGCTGGGTGGCCTCCCATCTCCTGTGCTTAATGTTCCTTACCCACATAGTCAATGAACCAGTCCAAGGCAAAGGGTCTCCCATCTGTCTGGGATGAGCCTGGCTCCGGAAGGATTTATCCGATGGTCGTCCCTCACCACCTCCTCTTCCCCTGCCACCTGCCCCACCTGGCCCCAGCAGTGACACTATAATAAAACTGGGCTGAAAGTTGAAACTAACGTGACACTTGTGAAGAGTGTGAGCTGTATTTCGTGTTTGTCACTGTTTTCGTATTGTGCCTCAGCTCATGTAGAACAACCTGTAGTCTTTTTTTACTGTTTGCACATTTCCATGAACAAATTGTAAGTACCTGCAGGCTCCTTTCATTTGAATGCCTCGGGGGGGTAGAGCAGGAATGTTGACGTTGAGGATACAACTTTTCACACTGGCCAAAGCACACAGTTTGTAAATTAGGGCTTACTGCGCAGGCGAATCAGCTGACAAGCTCTTGTTTTGATGCATCTGGCAACAAACTGAGGGATGCTGATGCTTTCCTCTGATCAGATGAACCGTACATCCTGAGGATGCGAAGGCGTTTTCCTGTGGTTTTACGACTGTGTGTGCATGTTTGTCATGTGGCAGGAGGTGGTTACGTGTGGGGGTGGAGGGTGTTGTCAGATGATGGCTCCTGGAGGAACCATGTGTGAGTTGAAAGTGGGAGGGGGTGGGGGAGGAAGAAATAAAGAAAGAAGCATATGAGAGGAAGAGAAGAGCCTTTACACAACAAACAGGCCTCCCTTCCCCCTCAAGCTATCCATGCACACATCCTCCAACTGTTGGTGATATAGACCCCGGAGGAGCTGTTAACGGCAGTGGCATGGAAAGTCTCTGCGATGAGGGTAGCCAGAGAGGCCAACCCCCTGATACTACAGGCTCTGTGGATCTGCTACAACCTTGAAGCCGCTGATGCAAACACTGCTCTACATCTTGTCGCAACCCATTCATATTCTCTTTCTCTCACTAGTATTAGCCAAACACACAAATATGATCTCACTTTTTCCTATCTGCAGATATGTTTTGGGACACACGATGGCCCCATTAGTATCCATCGGGGGGGAAAAGCTAATTTCTTGTTTGCCTGCAAATGCAGACGCTTTCCTCATTGCTAGAAGTCTCTTGGCTATTTTTTTTTTTTTTTAAAGCTTCAGTTTTGTCTTTACATTTCTGCTCCTCTCACTTGATTCATGTGTTTCATAACATTTAACACTGTTATTCTCATACAAAATATGAACTTTGCGTTTTGTCCCAATAGTGTCATAGGTACCATATCATACAGCAGGTTTTTGAATACAATGTCAACCTCTGTTGGGTCCTTTCTTGTAGGACAGCTGTGACTGCTTAATCTCTGGTCGTTCCCTTTAGCTCCAACACCAGTCTGCAGTGTACCAGTAAATGTTTTACTTCTAATCCACAATATAATACGCAATTACACAAAACTAAGCATAAAGCAGGTTTAACTTCCCCAGTGTTATATATTTTTAATATAACTGAAGTTCAACCAGAGGGTAATCTTTGGATTACCCTCTTGTTGTCTGTTGGGCATACTTTCTCGCAAGCTTATCTCTCTTTTTTTTTATTTTCTGCCTCTTTGTCAATTAAATGACAATAAAATGTCAATCACAAAGTCACTTCCAGTCCTAACAGAGAATCATAGTCATCAAAGCCATGGAATTCAACTCAGCCTGTGAGTCATGTTTAACAAAGCTTGGCAGGGGGTCGTAATTCCAGTTTGACACCCGTTGACTCAGTCAGAAGTTGTCACAATGCATGTCTGAATAAGGAGTTACCTGGAAGAAGATCAAAGCATTGAAGGTGTGAGCAATTGCAGAGACATGTCTTTTCATCAGGAGAATTTCAGGTGCTGAGGAACAGAGAATTCTGGGAAAGCCTTCGCATTTGAAAATAAGTCGTTGACACCAGATTAGATATTGGGTACTATTAATACTAATATCATTATTTTTTAGCCTGTATGTCTTTTGAGGAAGTGTGCCTTTCACGTATCAGTCAAAGTATGCAACAATGCAGTCTTGGGTTAGCTAAAGATTAAAAAAGTACAAGCAAACTTTTGCATTAAATTGTCTTGTCTTTTGAATAGATGTAAAAACAACATATGTATTTCTGATATCTTCAGCAGCTTGATTCAGTTATGTCATGTGCAAGCAGGCGCTGGTTTCTTCACTGATGAAATGCTTCCATTTCATGATGGTAGTCCGTGAAGGCACATTAGGTGTTACAGGGCCTTGTGAAAAAGAGTAAAGGGACAAGTGGTAAGACGTGTTGTCGCCACAGGTGTCATCTCTCACACTGCCATTGAGTACATGGACAGATTAGACCTCAAACGATACTATCTACATTTTTATTTTTCTGATTTTCCCCTCCTTAACAATGGTTCAAAATCACTACCTCTCAATATAGCTGTCCACAGTTACAGTGGGCCCTACAATTGGGTGGAGTGGGGAAATTGTGTGGAGGTAGAGCAGAGATAAGGAAGACCGAAAGGAAAAGACTGGGGTGGAGAGTGAAGTAAGGGTGTTGTCAGGGGAATAATAGAATGCCTCTGAGGCCCTCACAAGCACTGGGCAGCAGGACAGGGGGAGGAAAAATGGTGTGGTAGACAGGAATAAGAGGTTAAGCCAGCGAGAGATGCAGAGAGAGAAACAGCAGGGGAGTGTGGGGAGAGACGTGGCAAATACCTTCGGGGTGAATTGCTGATTGCAAGCCAGGCCCAGAGAGGGACTGAAGTGATGACACACCTTTTGAGTAAGCCTTGACTCACCCTCCAATCTTTGTCCCAGTTTGTGAAATGAATCGCATGTTTTGTTTGCTGCAGCAGCTCTGTGATAAATCTGACAGTTTAGGTTCAAGATTTATATTCTTTAAAGATTACCACCAAACTGGCATTCTTATCGTTAAGTCCCATTGATCATTCATTTGAAGCAGTCAAAGTAAAGCAGTCTTCTGTTTATTCTGCTGAGACATGTACAGTGATATTTTGCAAAAGTGTTTTTTGTGTCTTTTGAGTTAGTTTGTGAATGATTTCCACTGGGATATACAGAGTAGTTCTTGGTGTGATGGCAGGCTATCTAACCTGAAAATGTCCCATTTGCCTGGATCTCAAGGGTTCTCTCATCTATTTGTCTTTGAGCAAAAAGATCAGACATAAGTTCATCAGAGCATATTGAGATGTATAAAAAGTACAACAGCATTTTGTAAGCTGTTTTGATGATCATCACCATGCACATGGGAATAGCTGACTTTTCTGATTTGTGAATACATTTGAACGTGTACTCGCATTCCTGATATGTGTAAACAATGAAATGTGTTTTGTTCATAATATTGAAGTGTATAAACTATACGGTTTATAAGCTATATATGATAAGTATTGATGTAGATTCTCAGTTGGGGGAATCAGTTTTTTAATATCCCATGTGAGATTTTGAACATGGTGGTCATCTATAATTTATTCAGCTCTTCCACCACAATCACTATGCAATCTTCCCATTTTGATGAGGGTGTGATACAATACATCCTCTAAACTAGGCACTATAACATTTCTAAAGTGGGAGTTTTGGTGTATGAAAGGTTCTTGGTTGCCCCCCAGAGCAGAAATAAATTAGTAAGTAAAACTACTGAAGGGCTAATGGTCTCCACAGTGCTTTGGACTATGAAAAAGGTCCTCTCGGCTCAGAATATGTCATATGGAGGACTTATTGAGAGGAAAGTGTCTTGCATCACAGCAGGGTGTCTCCTGCAGACCTTCGTCAAGTTGAGTGTTCCTGAGCACCGCCTGCTCGGGGGGATTGGCCAAGCAGATGGATGCATGATGGAAGAAAGGGTGCACACATAATATTAATTCCCCTTTATTTTGCTATCTCAGGTGGTGTGTGGTACTTTAAAGTTGGGAAGAGTGCTATTAATCCAGGAGCTGCATGAGCCCGCCGCTCTGCTGTGCTATATTCAACCTTCCTCCCATTCCCCAGCAATGGCCCCAAGTTTTTGAAAGTGTGATCAAAGTGCAGTTTTTCTCTGATGGATGGTCTCGCTGTGGCCAAGAGGCTGCCTGATGGGGACCTGGAAGGGGAAGAGAACATGCAATGGGGTCTCTTTGCATCATATGCTCATGTGCTCGTAGAGAGACCCACAGATTCCAGCTATTCTCTTTGATCACAACTTGTGGCCAGGAAATATATGTTCAGCTGGCTAACAAACATGGGTATGAGCAAACTATTGCGGACCTCAGCAACATTACAGTATTGGCAGGTATATCATCTAGGCCTTCACTATCTTTGCAATTAGCACGCTATTGTATCAGTGTTGTTGCGGGGATATTGGCAGTACACTGAATACTGAAGTTTCAGGGATGGATGCCAAATTTCCCCTTCAAAGACTTACAAGAACTCAAAATGAAAAAAATAAACTTTCAAGAAATGATTAGAGCAAAGAGCAAAATGTTCGAGTAATGATATATAACTTATTAGTCTGTGTACATGTTCATAATTTGTTTTGTTTACGTGATCAGTGTCTACCAGGTGGAGATTAACCTGGAAGGTGAAACGTTTGTATGCCGAGTGCCTGTAAAATGTTCTTTCCTACATTTATATTGGAATGGCCTTAAAAAAAAAAAAAAGTTGAACAGCACTCCTGCCAATATATGGTTATGACTTGAAGAAAACCTGCATCCAACCAATGTTATGAAAATATCTTATTGATATCAGTACGAAAGGTTAAATTGTATGTACTCAAGTTTGTCTGATATGGTCACAGAGAAGTAAACAGTGAATGTTTGTATGAGCGCTACTGTTTTTCCCTCGTGGACAGTTCTCTGGTTTGGACTAAAGTTGAAAGAGTAGAGTTTGCCCTGTTTGCTTTGTGGTCACGCTGGCATTTTAAAAATTGTAACAAAAGATATAAACAGAAAGCTGTAGTGAAATACAGTATTTGACATAACTTCCAGGACCTGTACCACAATGTGATGGACAACCTATATGCCATATTGGACTTGTGGAAATGTGATTTTGCTGTTTTTACCAGATGAGAACTCACCAACACCTTTAAAAACCTTTAAAAGACTCGGTGTTTTCTTGTATTTCTTGATATAATTTGCTTCAAAGATTTAAAAAAAAAAATAATCCAGAGCCCATCATCTCATGTGTATGGATTGTTTCAAGTGCTTTGGGCTATTCTACTTTGAGACTTTAATCAAACTTTACTCTGTTTGTGTAGAAGCAGACTGATTGTGGCTTCTCGGATCGTCTGTGTCCTCTTGCCCGTCGGGTTTGAATTGACCACTGCCATAAATGGATTGCTTTGACGGAGAAATTGCACAAGGTTTCAATTAGGTCAACCCTGACCAATGCATTTCACTGTATTTTGTACGTGGCAAAAATGGCTTGTGTTGCGATCTCTCAGGGTTTTTTTTTTTTTAATTGAACTTATTCCAGTTTTTCTAACATTATAGACAAATGCAGTAAAAGAAACGAAATGTGTGGGATATTAAAAACTAAAACTACTATTTTACTGGCCCACTCGAGATCCAATTGGGATATATGTGGCCCTTTAAGTAAATGCAATTTGACATTCCAAGCTGAAAAGTTAAGAGAAGCAAAACTGACTGGACGTTTGTTGGTACAAATCCCGCTGCTGGCATGAGTGTGCTGTTGCGTTTCATTCTGTTTTGGGTTTTTTTCTTTCCTTCAGCAGAACCATTTATCTTATCTTGTTTTTCAACTTCTCTCTCAACCTCCTTGCTGCTGCTTCCCTCCTCTTCTGGTTTTTATCGTGCTGACTCGTTGGCTCCTGGTTTCCGTCATCTTCCATGGCCAGGAGGTGTGTCTGCTAACCTTTGGCGAACTCTGAGCTCACCCAGGTTCCTCTAGAGAGAGGTGGATAGGAGGAAAGAAGAGCACAAAGAAATTGAACAGGCTTCAATGTCAGTGAGATCATTGACTAACCCAAAAGGTTCACCCTTTTGTTTTCACTTTAACCTGGGATGAGGCTATACCGCGCAACCCAGTGCAGTATTGGTCAATGAGACAGGAAGAGTGACACAAGAGGATATATCTGGTTCTGTTGTTGATGAGAAACAATCACCAGGAGGGGTGGGGAGTGGTCAGCTTCTTCATCTGAAGAGGGGCTGGTTGAACTTCAGCCTGATTGGCTTTATTTTACAACCTTTATGAAAAGAATTGAGTGTAATGGACACTTGGCTGATGGAATACTTCAAATTTGCATTTCTGTCCTATCAGCCTCTGTATTTCCTATCCCTTTCTCTCCTCTCCAGAGCCTTGGGGTATCATTGGGGAGAGCAGTGCATGCTGGGAAACCTGTGTGGGGTGCTCTGTCTTGGTTGGTCAGGAGAGGAAAGGAGGGGCCGTGGCTTGGTCGCAGCTCTCGGCCCCTGCTGCCTGCCATCTTTCCTCAGTGCTTTCAGGTCTTTTAGAGTTTGCTCTGGCGTTTACTGCCGCTTCATAAAACCTCAATGGCTGAAATACAATGCCAGGCAGATGAGGGGTCATGGCTGAACTTGAACCTTGCATACAGCCCCACAACCCATTGGCAAACCAAGACACCATAACAAGACAAGATATAAACACTAATCATCACTTCTTCCCGATGGCTGCCATCTTATCATGCACTGACATGAACCGTTGCTACCGTGCACCACTGATAAGGTGCAATTCTTTTCTTTTACTGTTTCATCTCACTACCAGTTGTTGTCAACACTACAAGTCGTATTCTTTTTGGAATTCTTTTGATTTATTAAAGTTGTTAATCAAATCGCATCTTGTTCATCATGCCGGACACGAAGGCTCCTTTAACAGAACAGTTTCAAGTGAAAATAAAAAACTGTCATAGTGTATTCTTATGTCCATTTACACGACGACACTGCTTGGAATCACTGAAAATGCAACTTTTTCAAAACTACTCCCAAGGTGAAACTTTTCAAAAACCCTTTGGCTCTACTATGTAAAACACAGCTTTCAGGAAACACTCGGACTCCGTCTCTGTGTAGACGGCGGAAACTTTTGTGTATGTACACCACACCCATAGTAAATAGTTCTTCTGTACATGAGTGAGTAGATGGACAGTAGCAGCAGTGGTAGCCGACAGAGTGTTATGACTAAGGTAGTTTTATAGTTGAGTCACCTGTAAAGGTGTCATTACGAAGGTCCATTGGATCGTCATTGTTGATTTTTATCGTGTAATGTCCTCTGCATGCATGTCTGTGTGGTTTTATCAGAAAAACAAACAGCCCCCACTAGTGGCCCTACATGAAAACCATGTTGTTGGCATTTCTGCCGTTGCCTTGCACACAATATAGTTTTCAAAACGTTACTGTGTAAACGCGAAACCTTTCGGAAATGAAAACTGTCCATATTGTCGTGGTTGTCTTCATGTTTGCATTGACTCTGTCCTCTTTTGTTGTCTAGGAGCTGGAGAAAGCCTTGTGTGACCAGGACTTTGATTTCCTTGGAGACCTCATTGCCTGTCTTTTGCAGGGATGCTATCAACGCACTGACATCACGTAAGTGAAATTTTACATTCAAGGATTAATCGGTATGCTTGTATGGTAGCAGCCAAAATGCACTGAGGTTCTAACAATGTTCAAATATATGATGAATTAAAAATTTAAGAGCATTAAAACACTTTCGGGTCGCCTTCTTTCCAAATATCAAATTGTGGTGTATGGCTCTTCTTCTCCAACACACTGTCTCATATCTTGGGCCTTCATGGCATTTTATCATTTCCAGTCCATTTCAGCATTTTGATTTTCGATACTGGTTAGAATAAGATAAGACATTTTTGACAAGTGACAGTAATGTAATGTGAAATCTTTTATGTGTATTTTGCTCGTATCTCCAGAATTAGTAACGCATATAACACTGAACAATTTAAAGATTATAGGATCACAACACCATGATCGATTCACAGAAACTGAAAAACCTAGCACCATTAAATAATTACCTGATTGTTTATACACCCCTTCCATCACATGGTGAACACAAAAAAAATACAGTAAAACACACACACACGTTGACTGATAGGGAGAATTTAGAGTAACCACTTGACCTCAAATTGTTTACTGTTTTGAATAAACATCAGAAAAAATATTTATACACCATAAAGCTAAAAACGATTCAAATCGAGGAATGCTGCTGTGAGGAGAAAGTGAAAATCTCTACAGAAATTGGATTATTGACTTGGGGGAAAAACAGTCAATTCAAAGGAAGAATTATATCAGAATATTTATTTTAATATACTTTGAATGAGTAACAATAACCACATCTCCCTGTTGACTTGAGCTATACTGACTTGGTGGTTATAATCTTGATCTTAGTATTTTATCATCTCAAGAGCAAGTGAAAGCATCACTTACAGTTTTGAGAGAAACATCAGAGCCTCAGTGGAAACAAACGACAGAATATTTAGTCAAATTTGTGGCTGTATATCCATCTTGTTCAAGTTAGTCACTTCACCCAGGAACCTTCATAGAAAATCTTAGTCAGCGGCAGATGGAGTAAAAAGTCACTCACTGGATGTTGAGTTGTGGCTCTGGAAGGTAGCGTGGTGAAATCATGCTTTACGGCGTGTGACGTATGACGGCGGCACAACCACAGAAACCTCTCTGCCCTGTGATCTAGTGATGGGAGAAAGTGTGTGTGTGTTGAAGAGGTGGTTATTCAAATCCATGTGTGCGATTATTCTTTTAAGGGGGTTTCCCCTCCCTATTCACCTTTCATGTTAGCTCACCATCAGTAAGTAGAATAGTAGCGCAGCGATACGGTAAACTGATAAGAACCCAAGCAGGAATGATCCAGTTTTTCCACTCAGGCAGCCGGTAACAGGAGGACAGCCTGCTTTATTGGACTGGACAGGCGCTGGCATCCTGGGGGTGGCTGCTCAGCTCTGGCCTTTCACTGAGCTGCCCTTTTCATCAGCACGCGTTAAACGCTCTGCCGGAGCAGGGGGAAGGAGGGAGGGAGGATGTTGTAGAAAAGAGGGGACAGAAAGGAGGAGAGAGATGGGGTAGTAAGGAGGGGGCAGCCTGCAGCTGTGTGAAAAGTGCACTCTGCTCTTTCAAGATAAGCCATTTTTTTTTACCCCAGCCCTCTCCCTGTGTGCCGCTGCCGAGATGCTCACCCCTGCCCCAAAGCTCTTGTTCTGTTCATCTGAGCTGGAACTGAAAGGTGCACATTAATTCTGAACCGGAACCAACATTTATTTACCACTCGGAGCAAGACAGAACCCAACTCCCATTCAAGGCAACTGGTCTCTATTCCTAGCCCCACCTCCAATGTCTTTCCACTCACTGTGGTAGTTTAAACTTTGCTTGTTTCCTTCAGCTATGTATTTCAAAGGTATGCACATTTATAATGAAACGTGTGGAGTTGGATTTGTTTCTAACATTTGAACCAGGTATATTTATTTGCATTGACAAAGAAAAGGTAGACTATCGAATCTGTGTGCCGACATTGTTGTTGGTAAAAATATATATTTTTTTAGGTAATCTTACTCATTTCAGAAAGTTGCAAAGATTCTCAGATAAACCATAAATCGAGTACTTGTTCATTGAAGACTGAAGGTGGAATGAATCACGACTGATGGGTTCCCTTGTATAGTGCTTCCTCATCTTTTCTCCCTTCAGCGCTAACCCAGATAACAATACTGCAGATCCCCTCTCTGATCTCTGAATCACCAAAGCATTACAGTGATGCCAAACGCTTGTGGACACACCCACTCTCTCAAACATGCACAAGCAGGGGCCTTAAAAATGAAATTGGTGGCCAATTTACAAGGTCTGCTTTAGATTGTAACAATGTCTTAAGGTTTTCTTTGACTTTTCGTAACAGGCAAAGTCTGCAAAGAGACTCCACTTTGTTCTCCAGAAGAGTTGGAGTGGTGTAAGAGATGTGAACTAACAATGACGGTGAGACTGCTCTCTCAGCCCCCAGGCGTTTAGCCGTTACCTGGACGACATCATCAGCTACCGGTGGGAGCTGGAAGAAGGGAAGCCCAACCCCCTTCACGAGGGGCCTTTTGAGAATCTCCCGCCTCGCACTCAGGTGGAGCTGCTGCACCGACTCTGTGACTACCGTCTGGATGCTGCCGATGTCTTTGACCTGCTGAAGGTACGCCTCAAGTGGAAATCAACAGCTAAATATTGCAGAGATATTTTTATGAGCAGATTGTACAAAGTACTGAGTTTCCAGACTGCTCAAGATTCAAATGGAAAACAAAGAATCTATCTCTCTTGCTGTATTTATGTAAAACTGACACCTGATGAAGTTTTAAACACATGTGTTCAATATGGCTGCAATTTCACTTCCACAGTTTACTAATTGAAATCAGTTATTTTCTTGTCTCTACAGTTGCCAAAGTACTTCATTTAATATATTCTAATGTCACAAATGAAATACAACAGTACCCTCTGATCTTGTAGGGTCTGGATGCAGATAGCTTGAGGGTGGAACCTCTGGGGCAAGATGGAAATGGGGCCCTCTACTGGTACTTTTATGGCACCCGCATGTACAAAGAGGAGCCAATCTACAAGAAAACTGAGAGGCTAAGGTAAACACTGCTGGGTATTGTGCAACTTGCCACCTGCTGTTCTCACAAAAAGTTTACATCCTTCGAGTGTTCACTGTCAATTGACATGTTTAAACCGTGTTTATAGACTGTTATGCATTAATATAGGTTAATTAAAAGTATTTTCCAATTGGAATTATCTCCCATGAGAAGCTATAAATAATTGCATGCATTTATTTTACAGTGGAGAAACATGTGACTTAACGTTACCAGACAAAAAGAGGAGAGGAAGACCACCAAAGAAGAGGAAGTATGAAGACCCTCAGCTAAGGTGAAAACACACATTTCTTTTGTCGTTTGTGCCAAATCACCCTGGAGAACTACTGATGTGAAGCTGTGCATGTGTCACAGAGATGTGTCTTCATGAAAAATCAAGTTATCTTTAAATATCAAACAGCATTTTCTTTTTCTGTTTGTGATCTGGCTGTCAAGCACAAAAAAACCAAAACCTGATGACTTTTAAAACGGAAATACTTAAATGACTCCTTTATCATGTGCCTGACCTCTCAGCCAGGTGTGAAATGCTGTAATATATAATTTTATACAATGATATGTTGGGTGCATCCTCTCCTCTCCAACTGTGTTTAAATAAAAAAAAATTAGGAAACACAAGAAGTATTTCTATTCCAAAAACACATTTTTAAATTCGAGCTATTTTCAACATGATTGTCCCGAGTATCTGAATGGATTTGATATTCACAGTTTGTTTTTGTTTTTTTTTGTTTTTTTCAGTGAAGTGGAAAGTGAAGTAATGGAAGGAAATACAGAAAATGAACTTGAGGACCGTTCTCCAAGCACAAGTAAAGTATTACACTGAGTAAAGTGTGAAAGTGTGTTGAATTGCAGTCCTTATCACTATTTTTTACTCACGTTTGTTTCTTCCCCTTCAGAATCAGCAACCGAATGTTGCTCCACTCTGCTTCCACCAAGGCATAAGCGAGGCGCTTGGTCCCTGGTGTGCGACACAGAAGAGCAGTGGGTCAGTCTGGCAGAAAGCATCAAGGACAAAACCTCCCCGCAGGACCGCCACCTCTACCGCATCATCAGCCAAAACTTCCTGCCAGAGATCAGCAGCATGATCGAGCACAAGGTCAGATGATAAAGTGATGGTTCATACTGTCCTCTGTGTGTCCTCTTGTCTTTTGGAGTGGATCGTTTATATGGGAATAGCTCTTTGTACTTAAGTGGGAGTACCTTTCTCTAGACAAGACTACTCAATAACACTCTTGTGTTAATAGCTTTGCCTCTGAGAAGGAGAGGCAGATTGCTGTGTTTCGTGTTGCTTCATGGCACTTTTTCTTTTTTTTCTGTGAAAAACAAAGACTGTGCATCGAGAGACGCCATCATGACTTTGTTGCTGTGAATTATGGTTGTAAAGGTGAATCCTGACGTACATTTGCGTCATTTTAATAAGCCAGCGGTTGTTTGAAATGAATTTGTGACTCGTTTAAGGGAAACATGACCAATACCAGGAAGAAGTTCCATTGTAAAATGAGTGCCTATTCACCTTGGTGCTCATTGTTGACATCAACAACTGCCTCACAAAACTTGATTCTGCTCATTTCACTTAATCTTTCACCCAGTCTCAATTCTGGAAATTACATGACGGAGATTTCCCAGTCGACACTCATATTATTAAGCTCTGGTACAGACACTATACTCGCTGTACTCCTAATATATTATACTTTGCTTCGCTCAAATTGTTGCGCAAGCAAGTTTGCCCTCAACCCTAATTACTTATAATGATACGGACCTTTAGAGAGACTGCATTAAGAGATGCTTCTAATATTTAAACACCTTGTTTTGATATAAACGAGAAACAGAAGATCACGTGACACCTTTGTTGCACCCGAGCTTAACGCTGCAACAAACTAAAACCTCACAAATAAACCGAATGTGATACTTAAACCTCCCAGAAGATCCAAAACAAACCTTTTATGAAGTCAGAATTAATGGTAGAGGTGTTATTACGGATCCCTTGTATTGCACAAATTTACTAAAATACAACACCAACAAGTGTTTTCTTTTACTAGTTTATAGAATAAAGTCAAAAGTTCTTTAGTTGTTTGAAGTATGCTGTGCTCGGGGCCATGTTCATTTGTCTATCATATATAAACCCCAGAACCTGGTGTAAAGTAGCTCAAGGGGACATTACAGGCACATATTTTTCACCAGGTTGAAGCACGTCAAAGCCAAGTCATTGATTGCTTCAGCTGTACAAAGCCAACGTTGGTGTTTCATTTATCTGTTTGTACAAAGACGAAGGCCTTCAGCTCCTCTGACATATCCAGCTCTTCCTGTTGCTATAGAAACCCCCCTAAGCCTTGTTTCCATCATCATCAGCAGTGAAGTCAAGAATCCTGTTGGCAGTCTGATGTCAGCAGAGGGGTTACTTTCTAATTGCAAATGGCGAGTAGATGAATGCAGCATTGTCCTTAATCAATTACATACTCGACACTCACCCACTACACACATCCACACTCTATTTGATCTGGTATTTAAAAGATAGCATTCTCAGTCCATAGTAAGGATAGGGTGTTGCGCTGGTTGCTTGTTATGCAAGTGATTCATCTGCTTCTATTTATCTCTTAATACTAAAATTACAACGTGATGATACATTCCGGGTCAATTTTCTGACCTTTGACTTTTGACTTGCTCTGTGACAAATCCTTTTTTTTTTTTTTGTTAGTTGTTTATATCCTTTAATGCAGAGATATTCTATGTTCATCCAAGCGGGCTGATTGCACTCTGTGTGTGTGTCTCAGGCGGCTGTCACCAGTCATTTCATGGGGCACTGACAGTCGGTAGGAGCTCACCTTCAGGCAGGATGGAGCCTCTTGAGTGACAGCTCTGCTGTGCTGCAGGATTTTGTCAACCTCTCTAAGTGGTGACACCAGAGGCACTCCATCTTGTGTGTGTTGGATGGCGGGGTGGGGATTTAGTGCTGCTGGTAATGTGTGGAGGAACCGTGGCGCCTGGGGATGCACACGTCAGTGTTTCCCCACTGAGACAAGGCAGAGATGGAGTAGAGACGCAAGGACTTGTGGAGAGGGGGCGTCTAACACTAGATCATGTGTTTCTATCTTTCTTGTTCTTATCTTCTCTGCACAACTCCCTATCTCCACTCTGCATTTCACTCGTCAAACACATCTTCATTTTACCTCCTCACCTGCACAGATATGAGGATGGTATTAGTTTAGGAAGGTGTGGAGGCGATGATGTAATTTGGCCTCCTGTTTATCCATATTGACCGACTGTGACGGCTCTTTGTACTGGTTACTCTTCAGCCCTGCTTCCCAGATGAACTCTGACATGAGCTGCACAGACCGGATATAGACCGGCTTTCAGGGGATCTGCTTAGAGCTTTGTCTTGGCTGGTGTTTTCCTCTTTCGCAGTCAGCAGTGTCTCGATCCTTGATATATCAGCTCAATGGCCCCATTGATGGATCATTATGTTTGAGTTTCATCCATATACAGTAGTTGCTCATATTTGGATAATTAAAACTTTCCTTCTCTACGGAACTAAACTGGCGTAACCTTGCCATTCTGTAACAGAATCAATGGTTGTTGATTGGATTTGCTTTCTTGACTAACTGACCAAGCAGTGTTGTGAGACTGTATGCAGCAGAGGAGAGAGGGCGACTGGGGGAAGGGAAAGAAGAATTGGTAACCTCTTGATACTCTCTCTCCCTTTTCACAACACCTCAGGGCCTGTCAGGGTGTGTGGCTCTGTGTAAAGATTGTGGATCTGCCCGGAAGGCTAGAATTAAAAACAAAACATTGGATGTATAAATCTAGAGCATCGCTCCGTACATCATGTGATGATGATGTTTTACAATAAGTCGTCGATTAGCATTTGATCATTTAAAGCTAATTCTGTTTACAGAAACATCACAGTCAAAATAAAAACTAACAATTACACATTTGACCCATCATCTGCATCCGGATGCCAATTCTGGCTTGTTTTTGTATCTACTAGTATAACAAACACTTAATCTCTCCATTTTCCTCTTGATTTGTTTCTTTAGGAGCGTGAACAGAAACAGAAGTTACTGGACCCAACTCCAGTGCGCATATCCCAACGATTCTCTGACCATCACATTAAAGAAGATGAGGAGGTGTGTTTGTGTTTTATTATGCGATTGTATTAAAAAAATGGGTAAACAAATCCACATCGCCATAAGGCTGGATGTATCTCCATGTTTACTTTAACAATACATTCCACCACTGTTCAAGCATCTGGGTGCTTCTTTGTCACTGTTATTGTTGTTTCTACACAAGTCATGTATTTGTGACTTCATCAACTTTCAAACTTGCACAGCTTTGTGGCTTATCGGGGCCGCCGGGAGAACTAATGGATGTATGTATGCACTCAGGAAAATCTCAAGGCATTAACAGAAGAAGAGAAGAGGAAAGATGAAGAACTGGACAGACAGGTTCTATTGGCAGAGCAGCGACGAGAAGACGAACGGCTCCTGCAGGAACAACGGCAGAGAGAGAAGATGGAGAAAATCAAAGCTGTGGAAGGTAAGATAGAGATACACTTGAACAGGTGGAGTGTTATTAAGAAGCGGAGTGTATATTTGTGTGACAAAGGGCCACTTAATTTCAAAAATGCGTGAAATGTGCCTGAGGTTGGCCTTACAGGGGCTGACATTCTTGTGAGGTTGGTATTATGTCCGGAGCCGTTACAAAATATAAATGAAGCCTGGTGTCAAAAGTCAAATATCCAGAAGCGGCAGTGATTTCACACTCTTTCATCAGTGAACTGTCAGCAGCAGGTAGCAGGCTCGATCAAGGGCAAAATGGATTGTGAAGGACACCCCACACACAGGCCTCTACCTCTTCATTGCTTTGCTAAGACTCTTTGACGACTTAGAAATCTGCAGTAGCATAGCAGCACTCAAAGCCTTGTGATTTATGTATAGTACACAGAGACTGTGAGAGGGAATGCTCAGGGCCTTTAATCACAGGATCACTTCTCTTTTTCTCCCTCCCTCTGATGTCATCTGTCAAGGGTTAATGAACTGCTGATTGTGCTTCAGTGGAGGAGCCTCATTAATGTATTATAGATGAACAGCAGGACCTGGCCTACACTCTGTGTGGATTGCATATGTGGAATCCTCCCTCTAATGTCTTTAATCCACGCAGCAGGGGAGCTGGCAGGCCTCTCTGCCTTTCATGTTGAAAGATAAAGCAGTGATACATATGCACTCGTTGGGCTCTTTTCTGCTCTTTTGATCCGCTGGGCCGAAGAAAAGGTGGCCCATGAATCGTTCTCTTTCTGCCTAACTGGGCTGCTGGGGTCTCTGGCAGCTAAATCCCAGTTTTCACCGACCCAGCAGGCTGCAAGTGCGATTTAAACTGTAACTCTGGGCCCTATGAAAACATTGCTTGAATGTAGACTCCTGGGACTTTTTTTTTTTAATCGTTTGTGCTTCTAATTGCCCCTGTGTTCATTCTTTTTTGTTTTTCTTTTATAGAGCGAGCAAAGAGACGGAAGATGCGGGAGGAAAAAGCCTGGCTGTTGTCGCAAGGAAAAGACCTTCCACCCGAGCTCATGAATCTAGAGCCCTCTTCCCCTGTACACAGAACACGCAGAAACAAAGAATTGTAAGTTGCCGAAAACGTTAGTCATCAAATATACTTTTTACTTGTTGTATTAACATGATCTATGTTTGACATTTTCAGCTATGAAATTGATGATGACTACACTGCTCTATATAAAGGTATGCATACACAGTGGTTAATGGTGACGCCTGTTGCTTTATCTCAATTTGCATTAATGCCCGATCTGATGTAGTAATCCCTGACTTTCAGTGCTGGAGACCCTCAAATCCCATAAAGATGCTTGGCCTTTCTTGGAGCCTGTCGATGACTCGTATGCCCCCAATTACCACGAGATCATCCAGGTACAAAATACTGTCATTGTTGCCATGTGACATGTGATGTAATGTTGAATTTGTGATTACGTGGGAGTAGGAGGTCCACATGCCAGCTGATTCATTCACAAACATTATGCCCGTTTTACTGAATGGTTCTCCAAACACCTCAGACGCCCATGGATCTGTCCACTATGGAGAAGAAGCTCAATGACGGGGATTATATCACCAAGGAGGAGTTTGTTGCTGACGTGAAGCTCATGTTTGAAAACTGCATGGAATATAATGGAGAAGACAGTGGTAAGTTAACAGTTTCATGAATACAGACTTCAAAATTCTTGCAATATAATATTAGTCTCAGTGTATGGCTGCTGTATCAAAACAATTTTACCATGTGTATTTTGGTGTGTGTGTCTATATATATATATATGTATATGGGTTGGAGTGAGAAGCATTGGGTGAGAGTGGGAGCGACTGCTAAAGAAAGGGAGCCGGACTTGGTGCTGCGTTGGGGCCGGGGCCAGGGCAGTCTTGACAGTGATTAATGGGGAGTGATTGAGTTGTGCTCCAGTGCTCAGGGGGATCCTAGCCCTGCAGTGCCAGAGAAACATTCCAGCCCCTAAGCCTCCTGTCTGGAGCCATCCATCCAACTGAATGCTCTCCCCAGGGATAGGGGGGAGGAGAGTGGTAAGGAGGCCTGGGGTGGAGCAGGAGGAGGAGAGCGAAGAGGTTGGAGGGGCAGGGGTCATTTTACGCCCTCTGACCTGGTCAGTTGGCTAGCGCTGGGCTGAGAACAGAGAAGCAGTTTTGCATTTTCTGAGTATATGTCATGCTTATTGGCTGATATGTGTGTGTGGGTTTTGTGTAAAGGAGAGGGAATGACTGGCCTACAGCAGGTTTGCTGATGTTGATTTCTGTCTGTCCCTAGAGTACACCATCATGGCTGAGTCTCTGGAACGATGTTTTAGCCGGGCCCTATTAAAACATTTTCCATCTGAGGATGGCGATACAGATGAGGAGTTCCACATCAGCAAAGAAGACAAGGAGCGCAAGGAAAAAAAGCGCAATCGCGGCAATAAACATTTGGGACCTGAAAGTTTGATCAGGGCGACTGAGCAAGTTCAGCGCAAAAGAAACTCTCAGGGGGGCAAGGGCACAGTGCTCTCGGAGGAGGACAGCAAGCTAACGCGACCACCTCCCCCACCTCACTGGGCTAGCGGCCCCCCTTACGCCCACGGCCTGCCAACAAGACAGCACCCCATCCACGGGGGTGACCTCAGAGGCATGTACCACCCAAGGCAACAGGTACTCACAGAGTAGCATTTCTATTTAAAGTTTCTCTCTTTCTAAAAAGTTACACAACTTATTGGTCATGTTCATCATAATTTAAGCTAACGTGTCTCTTTTTTATGTGCCAAACAATTCTCCTTAATTTTGCTGAAAATCACAGCTCTCTTCTTGTTCCGCCAGCTCTGTCGTCCTCCTGGTCCTCATATGTATGGCCAAAGAATGCCCATGGATCCCCGCTTTGTCTACCAGGTTCGCATCCCCAGGCATGGAGACCCCAACTTCAACCACATGCCTAACAATTTCAATATGCAGGTATACAAGACTCACCACTATCTTCTAAATTGGTGTTAAGTCCGATTGACTTTGATATCTTGACACCGGTAAAACTCCTGCGCAAATATATTGATGCAAAATGTTTTTGTTTTTTTTCTTTTTCACCAGCAGCGCATGATTGAAGGGCATCACATGGGCCCCAGGTACCCATTAGGCCCAGATCCTAACCAGCAACATCCTCAACAGCACCCCTACATGGGTCCAACTCACGGCCCGTCTTTGGGCCCACGTCCCCTGGCTCTCCAACCTGGGCCTCCGCACGAAGCCAGCATGTACCCATCCCACCACCGCCCGGAGGGCCACACCATGAATCCCATGGGTAACCGATTCTCAGGGCCAGAAGGACCCCCTCAGCACAACCACCCAGCCTTAAGGCCTCCTACTATGAACATGTGGACTAACATGAATCACCAAGGCTTGGAACGGTCCAACGGCATGCACATGCAGGATCCTAACATGGTCAATCAACGCAGCTTTAATTATGGTGGCATACCTCCTCCGGCGGGACATAAACCATGGCCAGAAGCTGCTGGATACCCCCACCATCCTTCCAATGTCCAATATCAAATGTCTGCAGCAGCCACTTCCCAAGCACCCATGTCATCTCGTCCCCCAGTGCCTCACCCTGACTCTTCTGGCAGGACACGCTTGGCTTCCATGCTGGAAAGCCCAGAGATGTTGGCCCTGCAGCAGCTGTCAGCCTCCTCTGGACCCCCTGCTGGTGCCCCTCATCAGCACATCGGCAACTTTCAGCAGCCTGGACCCCCATCAGGAATTGGCAGCATCCCAGCTCACCCCTCACAACAGCCCCCCTCTGCCCCTGAGGTTCAGCTGCTCCGTCCTGCCAGAGACAAAGGGCCAGACAGCCAGCCTTCCCAACAGACAGACTTGCACCCCAAAGGTAGACCTGACCTTTTCTTTCACTATTTCACAAGCCTCCATGTTCTGTATGGTGGAACTTAAATACAATCTAACCTTTCTCTCCATAAACTACCTTTGTAGATTTTAGTATTACAATTCATTTTTTTTAGTACAACCCCCCCATATATGCCATTCTGCTCTCTCGTGCTTTTTACAATTTGATTTTAATCATTTGTCACAGCAAGACGCATATTGAATATTCATCAGTTAATTCAGTTTCTTTGCTGATGTCTTTGAGGCATAAACGAGATGTCATGCCATCAATTCAATTTTGTGTAAATGAGTTTTCCATCATGAAAAGATAGAATAGACCATCTTACCTCATTTCAGATTTTTTGTAAAATTTCTTTGGTTAAGTGGGATTAGTGAATATTTCTTTTCTTTTGATTTACTGTCACAACCTTGTACATCTATTAATCATCCTTCAAGGCTAGTTGGATTTACTGAATTCCATGACGCTCACAATTCTTTTATTTCTCTATATCCTAACAGGTACAACTTCAGAGAATAAGATGGCGGCCAACAACATTTCTGAAGAATCTTCTGCGCATAAAACCATTCTAGTTAAGCAAGATCCTACAACTATCTCGAGCCCCACAGAACATTTCCACAGGCCAGAAGATAAAGTGCAGACTCCCACAGACTCTGTTGGCCTGCCACAGAAAAAACCCTCCGAACCTTGGCTGACACAAGCCGGGAGCCACAAACAGGAGAGAGATCAATGTCCGACTCAGTTCAGCAGCACCAACACTGTATCACCAAATGTCAACACAGGTGACTGCAACTCAGCTGTTTCCTCTCCACCAAATCCACTTCAGCGTACACCCACCAGTCCACAGCAAAACACCCAGAGTCCTGCAGTTGATTCTCAAAACTTAACGCCGCCACATGTTGCAGCATCTCAAAATTCAAATCGGCAGAAGCCGGAAAAGAACACAAGCCACACGCAGAATGCACATCAGCAGAATGAACCCCAGGAAAACATCCAAAAACACGAACACTCACAGGCCGTTAATTCCCCTCCTCGCAGCTTTCCACAACCAGTGACCCAAAACAATCAGCTGCTACCTTCTCATCACGCCCCCCAAAACACTTCGCCTCAATGCCCCGTGCAGAATAGCCCCTCTCATGGGATGCCTCCGAGTGCTGTTCAAAGCACTCAGCCTGGACGCCCTCAGCCAGCCCCTCTAACTTCTTTGCCACCTAGTCATCCTTCCCCACTATTGCCCTCCCAGCCTAGCCCAGCGGACCATGGAGACCAGCGACCTAGTGAGCCCCCAAGTAGGCCAGACACAAAGGCATCTGCCATTTCTCCACAGCAAACCATGATGACATCTGGGCCTCCAAGCAATACGTATAAACTTCAGTCTTTTAGCCCCAATCACCATCAAACCCAACAAATGGGCGGTAACCTGGGTGTGCAGCCTCGGAGAGGACTGGCACATGGTCAGAATCCCGCCATGCCGCCTCATTCCCAAGGCCACATCAATGGAGCTATGGGTCCTCATGGAATGGGAAACGTTCAACATTCTCACTACAACCAGGCAACCATGGGCAGGCCGGTGCCTCCATCTGCTCACCACTCGTATAACAACCAGGTAATTAATACCCTCCACAGCCCTGCTCCCCAGCCCACCTACCACCAGCAGGGAGGGCCTGCATACTCTTATCACATGACGGGCCAACAGCACCCTCAGGCTCACGGCAATATGTACCCGCCCAATCAGTACCAGCAGCAAACCTACTACCCTCAGCCTCATCACCAAGCTCAGGCTCATAACCAAGCCAATGGTCAAGGGGCTTACCCTCCAGAGAACTGGCACCGGCCTCATTATCAGCCTCACCAGCCATTACCACCCAGTGCCTACCCCCCTGTAGCAGGTGCCAGGGCCAACGGTCAGTCAAAGGAAAGCAGCGTGTCCCCGCTGGGCTCTGAAGGCTCCAGTAGTGCCAGTTTGGTTTCTCCCGGCCCCACGCAGGAAGTTGGAGTTCACTCTGGAGGCACAGAGGAAGGGAAGTCTGACAGCAGGGAGCACGTTGGCGGTAGCAGTCAGGCAAAGCCGGCTCCTAACGAGAGCTCAGAGCGACCGGAAAGCCCCAAAGAAATCCTGGACCTCGACAGCCATAACGCTGCTGCCCGCCATCGGAGCAATCAGGCGCTTCAACAGCGGCATCCCCCTGCCTCTGCTGCGTACATGCCACCTGGCCTCATGTACGACCCTCAGCTTTTACATCCAGGGATGCAACAAGGTGGCGTCCCTCCGTTACACATGATGTCTCAGAATCGTGGGGTTGGGAACTGCCAGCCGTACGCAGGCCAGGCATATCCAGATCCAGGACGCTATGTTGCACAGAGGCCTCACCCACACTTGATGGAGGCTCTGCAGCGACCTCAACAGCTGCCCTACTCTCCTGGGCAAACGCGTATGGCCATGTACAGACACCCACGACCTGGGTGGCACTTCCAGGGCATGATGATTCAGCAAGGAGGCCTCGGATCGGAGCGCTTTTTACATCCAGGGTAAAAATGTCATGTTCATTTTTAGCTTGTCCATAATGTCAGTGTGTGTTTTCATTGCCGTGTTACATTGTTGTTTAACTTCAGGGTTTCAGAAACTCTCACGGCTAATAAAACCAGATTTTTATACAAGAAAAGATAAGTAGGTACAGCGAACTGAGAAATAACCGTTAAAAATCTTTTTTCATTTTATTTTTGCAGGCAACAGATGACGGCTACTCCTGGTGGTCCTGCCGCTAAACAGGGATTGTAACTTTGTATGGAAGTAAGTAAAACCGTCAGTTAAATTATATGTCGAAACTATTATTGGCAGTATCGTAATAATATTGTTTGCTTTACTATTATAAGTTTATTCTTAAAATGACGGAACTATCACCAGAAAGACATGTTTGTGTAAACGGATGATCAAGGTTGGTTTTTTTTCCCAACAGAAACTTTACTATCAACAAACATCTGGACGAAGTTGTGAGCCACATGCCTTCGTGAATGCAGGGCGAGACGGCGCACACTATTCTTACACTGAAATCCATCCAGGCTGCTGGCATTCCTCGTATAAATATAATGTGAAATGTTATTGAGCCCTGCAGAACAATCCTCTGCTGGCGGTCCCGCCCGCCAACCACCACCGAGCTCGTAGTGGCCAATCACAGAGCGGCTCGGTGACGCTGGCGGAGATCGAACACCTTGCTCTCTTAGTCCAACTCGGGAGCGTTTGAACTTTGACCCATGAGCAGGAGGACAACCTTCTTTAACCACGAGGTCAACCTGCCAGACGCAGGGGACATTGCCTTCAAGAACACTGGACCGAACTCTTCTCTGCGGATGAATAAGCGCCGATCGGAGCCCACGGTGTCTCGTCCACGGCCCGTGAGGCCGGTCGGGAGCTACTGACAAGACTGTGACAAAGGAGCTGGAACTGTTGTTTTTAACTACTATTTTCTATTCCGACCATATCTCTTTAAACTCAGGTGTAGAAGAGGAGGTACTGCGAGACCGTCATGCTGACCCAGCAAACTCAAGCGACCCCTTGCAAATTGCCTTGGTTTCCTTTTGTGAATGTACGAATGAATGTGTAGATAACGAGTACAGCACAGTAGTTGTATGTCACAAACAACACTGGCCATCAATTCAAAGTATGAACCGCCCAGCCGAGCTACATTGTCCATTTGCACCCACAACTCTAATTCTCTACTTCTGGAGTTAAACACACAGTATATGCATCATTCAAAGCTGCCTTCATTGATAAGAATGTCTCGACTAACAGAGAGAGACTGGTTAGGATGGTGCTCTTTGTATCAGACTGTACCTGAATATGCACTATAAACTTTGCTAGTCCTGACATCCTGAAACTGAGTGGCCTTGAATAGTCCTATTTTAGTCCCAACACATATGTATGAGAGTAAAGTATATATATATATATATACACATATATGTTAATTCCAATTCTTCACCAGAGACATCTCAGGTGAGGCTATTCTAAAATTCTCACTCAACATGACTTATTAGTCGGTATATAAACACAGACGTATCAGGCCTCTTCCTGCTGCACAGTGGGTGGGCCTTCGATTCTGCCTTTACACTGAGGAGTGTTGATTTTATTTTATTTTTTAACATGAACTTATCATTGTGGTTTGCAGAGGGGCGGTGCTGAACTTCATTAAATGACGAACACCTCTCATTATAATGGACTCCAGCTCAACAGTTGAGAAGTCAAATTAGACACTCTTGGATGATGTCATTCAAGACGACCATCACCTTTGTAGCGACAGAATTTATGGCGGGGCTGTTACAGATTAGATTGTAAAGGTGGACTTGATAGTGACCCATGAGTGCAAACCTTCCCGTTCTCTTTTCCTTCCCCCAGTGTGAAAATGCATTCCACCTGCATGTTTGTTGCTTCCTTCAGTGCTTCCTTTCTCCCTTGTCAATGCCAAGTGTTTCCTCAGGGTTTACAGTTTCTATATACGGGTATTGTTCTGACTTATTTGAAGGAGTAATGGCGTTGGGGTGGGGAAACTAAAAAAAATAAAGGTGTAAAGGAGGGTCTGATTTTAATTCATCACAGTAAAAATTTTTGGTTTGTTTGTTTTTTACATTCCTGTTATTGTGGTGACAAAATTTTTACCATCACAATTCTATATTTACCGTCTTTATCTTCTGACAACACTGTTTTCTCAGCGCTGGCATGATCTATGGAGGCTTTGTCTTTTTTTAATATGCGAGCCCCACTAGTGTAGCTTAGCAAAAAATAAACAATCTACCTCAGCGAGCCATTCTGTGGCTGCCGCAAAGTCCCTCCACTCACCTCCCTTGCCCTGCCAGACTCCTTGGGGGGGGTCAATCTTTTTATGACCAGCTGAAGACTTTAGCACCACCTTTTGAGTTTCTGAACGACAGAACTGAGAGCGGCTTTGCGATACACTTAAGATTTTAGTGCACAGGCAACGAAACTCACCGACCACTTTGAGGAGAAGTGAATATTTCTGTGTTGGTAGGTGACGGATACTGAAGGCATTGTAAGGAGATATTTCAGAAGTGAAAGTGGAGTAGATAAAAGGTTGGAGCCTCGAGACTTTTCTGTAAGTTCGTCACACTTGGCTTGTCTTGTTATTTCGTTGAAATAGGGAACCGTCTCATTATTTAGCGAGCCTATTAGAACCACTAAAGATTTCAGTCTGTTCGTTTTTTTCACATGTGCTGTCTTGTGTTCGAAGGACAGGGCTGTTTTAAAAGTCTGTGATATTCTCCCATGTTGTACATACGTGTGTGTGTGTGTCTGTTTTTTCTGGTGTGCAGAATAGACACCAGATGATTTTAAGCATGTTCAACTCTCACGTTTCGTCTGCTGTCATCCCTCTGCACTAGTGGAAAACATTTAGGCGTGATTAAATGTGAATCATATTTATTTGTTCTTTCAAGAATTTTTGTACATTTTTGGACTCGTTTTAATATAAATTTGGTGTTCGCTTCCTTTTTTTTCCCCTTCTGGATGTTTTTGATGTGTTTAAGCAGTCGACTTTTTACTTCGGTATAGTGGTTCCGATGAGGGGGGGAAAAAAAGACCTGCTTCTTTAATTTTTAAGTGACGTTTACAAGTTCTTATCTGACTGATATAGATTATTTTGGAAATGGAACTGAGTATTTTCTCTACTGTACATTTCTTAGAAATAAATAACTTTTCTGAAACGAGAGTTTTTAAAATCATTACGTGTGAGTTACACCTGTGGGGAAAGTATGAACCTCATGGCTTTGATAGCAGATCAGTAGTATTGATGAATGGGAAGGGGAAAAAAAGGGTTTATACAACTTCTTCATAAATGGAAGTATCTCTATAATCTGGTAAATAACCAGAAAGGCTGAAAGTAATGAAATGTACACAAGTAAGACACGGCCTAATGCAAGACAATGCATTAATCTGCTGGAGCTCTTCACGTTGTCTGTTTCAATCACCGCTGATCCTTTTGACTGGAACCCTCAGCAGACTGAACGCTCCTGTGGCTGACCCCTCCTGATTGCAGCAGTCGCTGATGTGTCGTGACGCCGCACCAACGTGAGGCGGCTCGGCTCTTTCCAGGATCTCTTTGGGGCGTGCTCCTTGTAAACGAACAGAGTAATACATTCTTTTGTCCAGGATTAATGAGGGCAAAATCAGGGGGAAGGGGGGGGGGATAAATGCAGATGAGGCATGTAATTAAGATACTTGAGGCTCACATAGCAAGCTGTTGTGGAACTACAACAACAATTCCACAACAGTTGGGATATGTGTGACATGTAAATACAAACAAATCTAATTATTCTTCTTGTAAACATATTTTACCGTCTGTAGAACATAGACAAAAGAAAGTAGACTATTAAACTACTAAAAAAGATTTTAAGTTGGTGGTACTGACAAGAGGAAAGTCGTATGAGTATTGGGAACCAATCGGGCTGATTGGCAACTCGCATGAATTGGTTTTATGCATCATTTTCAAGTGAAAATGCAAACATTTTGATGTGTTTTTGTTGTCTTTTTTAAAAAACAAACTATAGTGCATGGAGCCATTGAAAATTCAACTTTTTGAGAAAACTGCTCCCAAGTAAGAACTTGTCGAAAACACGACTCCCTGTAAATAGGAGTAAAAACAACTTTCTGGAAACGATGCTACTACACATGTGCACTTAATGTTATTCTTGTAACATTCATATATAAACATTTAAAAAAAATCACATATGCATTTTGAAGAGATAATTAGTCTCATAATAGTTTTACCATGTTTGAATAAATTGATCTATAAATGGATGGAAGTCGTCGTCCCCCCCCCCCCGCCCCCGAAAAAAAAAATGCATACCGAGAAGAGGTGGGATTCAATGCTATACTTCCTACTCTTTTTCGGAACTGCAACCTATGTTCTGCTGTACTTAGTCACTGTTTCATTGGTGAAATATCTTTCGGTGGTTACTGTGCACCACAGTAACCACAGTTGATATTGAGATCTGATTTTGAGCATGTCGGAAATGAAAACATTTTAGCATATTTTTCTCTGCTTGCATGTGGTTTCAATACAAAAACAAACAGTTCCCACTCGTGGCCTAGGACGCTAACTAACCATTTTACTTTCAGCTTTTCTGCGGTTCCCACGTAAACAAACAGTTTTCAAAACGCTCAAAGGCATTTCTCAGCACATAGCCGGACTTTCCACTCTGAAAACACCTATTTTAGTCCGTGAGCCTGTTGTTGGACACCGTTTATAAACGTATATGTGTATATATTTTGACTACTTTTCTCCTCGCTTCTGTCTTGTCGGCCAGTGTTTACATCCCAACACTCACCAATGAAATGCCTCTATTTTGAGAGGATTTCAACCAATCAGCATGAAGAAGGCGGGACGAAGCTACACCCTTTCAGCCAATCAGCACGACGAAGGCGGGACTCAGTTGCACCCTGAACCAGATTGCCAGTGAGGCAGCGGGTCGGGCAGAAACATAAACCTGTCTGACAGATTCCGCTGAAGATCGTTATGTTCTTTTGGCATAGATTATTCGTTTAACTTTAAACGGTGCAATTTTACCGAAAGCACGATGATATGTTGTTGCTGTTTTTTTTTTTTTTTAACTGACTCTTGGCCGAGTTATTGAGAAAAAACTCCGTCAGCTGTCGGGGCTCCAGCTGAGCTTTGTGCCTTTAAAATTCAGTTTTTAACCTTCGACACACAACAGCTGTCAACGTAAGTTAAGAAAAGTGTGTCTGTTTCAAAACTGAACACTCACGATTACTTACTATTTAACCGTTTGTGTATTTGTCCACTTGATACTTCGTGTGTGTGTGTTGTAAACATGGTTGATGTAGTTTCAGAGGAACTAAAAGTGGACTCTTTCCTTCCCTGTTCTCACAGAACGGGATTGTAAAGCTCGATTTTCTTACTGAAGAATCTGATACCGAAACCGTGTTCTCGCTTCTCCAAACAAGAGGGCATCTCAGTGTGAACTGTGAAGTGTTATTCTGGTTCATGTTTTTCTCTCGTCACACAGAATGACAGCCTCTCCACAGCGCCCCCCTGCGGCCGTGCTCCTGCTGCCGCTGCTGCTGCTGTCGTGCCTGAACAGGGGTCTCTCCATCCCGGACCCCCGGCTGAGAGAGGCCCTCATCCGGCTGGAGGACTCCATGCAGGCCGGGGGGAAGATGGAGCTGACGGATGCCGAGAAGCGTCTGGACGCGCAGCTCTTCAAAATGAAGCAGGAGGAGATGGCCAGAGCAGATTTCCCTCCAGCCATGCACTTCTTCAAGGCCCGCGACCTGATCAGGGCCAGCCCCATCTTCAGTGTGCTGCAGAAGATGCCCAAAGGTACACGGCTGAAGTGTGTTGGCTTCATTGTCGCCGGACAGTCACACGGGTTTACAGAAGTACACGCAACCACACTCACATTCAGGGTCACCAGTCAACATGGAAGCAAGAACTCGAACCACTGCACCACCGGGCGAGTTTAGTCACCAGTTAACCTCAAACCAGAGGAACTTGGAAGAACATGCAAACTGCAGATATAAAACACCCTAATCTCGTTATATATGTATCTTCCAAATAGGGTTGCAAGATGTAATGGGTGTAAATTTTGAGTATTGTGATAATGATACGATTCATTGTAATGACAAATATTTAACTGTTCTTTAGTCATGTTTTTTTTACCACCAGCAATTTCTGCCTTTGCCCTCCAGCTAAAATCAATTTGGACTGTTTGAAAGTTGTTGTTTTTTTTTTTCATTTAATGGATATTTTTGTGAAGTATTCCTTCAATAACACAATATTTTCATATTTAAAATGTCTATATTTTGAATTGGCAAAAAAAAAGACATGAATGCACTGTAATATTATAAGTACATTTAACAGTCTCCCAGCTTTCTTGGAGTTGGGCTTGTATTCAGAAATATACCTTTTAAGAACAGCCAATAGATTTGCATGATGATTCCTTTTATAACTCTGCGATCCTCTGTTTCAGGTGGAGCCCTCCATCTCCACGACCTCTCCATCGTGGACGTGGAGTGGGTGGTGAAGAATGTCACGTATCGGCCTCACTGCTACATGTGCTTCACTGACAATCGGTCCATCCGATTCGTATTCTCCTCACAGTGGCCCAAGCCTCAGCCTGGCTGTTCTCCATGGGCCCTGCTGGAAAACCTGCGTGCCAAGACCAAGAACGCCACCGACCTCGACATCAGGTGACGGGGGGGGGGGGATAACGCCACTGAGAACAATAAAGCCGCGTGATATATTTTATATGAGCACATCTCCAGGTTAGCGTCTAACTGTAATCTGTTGTACCATAAATATCCGCCATTAATCATAAACCGTTAATCATTTTGGAATAAAAACACATTGATAATTAATCGAGATTGTCTAACACTTAAGTTGTGAGCAGTTTTCTATCCCAGACTCTTGCGATTTTCATGCAATATCTGTAATTTATTACCAGACCCGAGCGGCTTTAAGTCAGTGGATCAGAGAAGAGAAAAGCGAGAAACCGATTGCTTCAATAAATAACATCAAACAGTAATAATGATTGTATATATTGAAGCGTTGTTTTTTGCCAGGCTGGCAGTTTAATTTAAAAATTCTACATATTCTTATACGTTTTGATGGACATGGGAAAAAATATATATAGTTGCTTTTAATTAATTTTGAAAATTTGTCACTACAAGTGTGGAGTTGTTTTATGTGGGTGTTCATGCATTCATCACTTTTCATGGAGAAGTGTTGATAAATGGATGCAAAGAAACAAACAAACCACACACTTAAATGCTGCCGATGCACGCTTCACTCATATTTTTTTCTTCTTCCCAGCATGATGAACAACCTGACACTGTTCACGGACCAGGACCCGGAGGCCGTGTATCCCAGCCAGGACGTGATCTGGGACCGCTTTGAACAGACCTTCAAGGCCCTCTGGGGTCTGGTCACATACGCTCCCGTGTTCCGAGAGTATTTCCACCGAGCCCTCAGCCAGTTCTACATGGACAACGTCATGTATCTGGAAGTGCGGGCGCTACTGCCAGAGGTACTGCTACCAGCATGTTTCATTACTCTGCGCCTTGAAATGACCTGAATATAGTAAATGTCATTTTTTTCCGTTCCTCAGCTTTACGAACTGGATGGCAGCACCCATGACAAAACCTTTACCATGAAGTCCTACCAGGACGTCACTGAGCAGTTCACCGCCAAATACCCAGACTTCTTTGGAGTGAGATTCATCTTGTCTGTTCACCGGTAAAAAAAAAGTGTTGTTTTTTTTAAAAAACGTGTTGCACTTCTTGATTACCAGACTGATGACTGATATAATCACTGTTCTCATGTTTCGATGGATGTTTCAGGGGTATAAATATGTCTGTGATGACTGAAGTGGTGGAGGAGGCGATGAAGATGCAGAAAGCCTTCCCACATATCGTGGCTGGTTTCGATATGGTGAGAGACAAAAGTGCTTATTGTATGATTATAGTCGAGGGTAAAAAAAAACAAAGATTTCAGCAATCCTCATAACCAAACGCTGGAAACTAAAGTGTGTTGGTATGAACTTAATGTCTAAGCAGTGGAACAAACTACAAATCTTCATTAGGATGTTTTCCTACTTAGTTATTTCAGGACCTTTGAGCACAATTATCTGGACTTTTTCCCCTCATAAATTCTTAGAAACTTGTGACGCATGTCAATGAAGACGATTCAGAGCGACAGTGACATGATCGGAAACAGACGCCGCAGAAGACGACTCATTAAGAAGTGACCTAAAGAATGGTTGAATGACATTTCAGTTTTATTGATTTGTATTGACCACGAACAATGACACAAGTCTCATTGTATATCATATCCACACGTGTTCATACGTGTGCCCAGAAACTAGTTCTCTCTCTTCATGCACAGGTAGGCCGTGAGGATAGCGGCAGGCCGCTGTGGTATTTCAGAGAAGCCCTGTCGCTGCCTCAAGAGAGGGGCATTAACCTCCCTTTCTTCTTCCACGCTGGAGAAACAGGTCGGCTGTTGATTCAAAACTTTACAATAGGTTACATAATAGGAATTGGATGGAGAAAATAATTTAAAAAAACGGTGATATTTGATACTCCGCCCACATTTACTCTTTTAAAAACAACCCCCTCTTCATTTGCCTTACAGATCTCGAGGGAACAGACGTGGATCAGAACTTGCTGGATGCTCTTCTCTTCAACACTTCCCGCATAGGCCACGGATTTGCTCTCCTGCGCCACCCGGTGGCCAAAGATCTGTCCAGGAAGAGCAACGTGGCTGTGGAGGTGTGCCCCATCTCCAACCAGGTATGCCGTCTCCACAAACACCGTTTTTCTATTCAAACCATCATTTCCCTACAACCGATTGTCTGAACGTCACTGTTCCAGGTGATGATGTTGGTAAAAGATCTGCGAAACCATCCGGCAGCGGTGCTGATGTTAGAAAATCACCCGCTGGTCATCAGCTCCGATGACCCCGCTGCGTTTGGCGCTTTTGGCCTTTCTTTCGACTTCTATGAGGCGTTTGTGGGATTTGGAGGCTTAAAATCCGGTTTAGGTTCCCTCAAACAGCTGGCCATGAACTCAATCAGGTAAACCCGAGTTGCGAGAAATCGTGTTTTCCCTCATGATTATTATTTATCTTTTTTTTTTAACAGGTTCCTCTGACACTTGCTTTTGTCTTGCAGGTACAGCTCCCTGAGCCCACAGGAACAGGAGAAGGCTCTCGCTCTGTGGAATACAAAGTGGAATAAGTTTGTTTCTGAAATGATCTTTTAGATAGAAATCAGCACGTTCAAACACGTAAATACCGTTTACGTCGCCTAACTTGACATTTTTAATATTCGCGAGGCTTTTTTTTGCTTTTTTGAATGAGGAATTTTTAAGTATTTGCACTTTGTTTCCATCTTGCCTCCTTCTGTAGGACGATGCGCAGCATTTGTAACGGCCGAGGTGTGTGATGCTGTCCTGTGCCTCTGGTTTGCCAGACAATTTTAATTTTAAATTTGCGTTGTGTGTGTGCGTGTTTTTTTTTTAAGGCTTTTGTTTGGCGATTCCATAAGATTTGTACTTGAATGCCACTTTTACCATTGTTAACTGACTCCTGATTAACCTTAATGCAGGCACGCGTGTCTTTTAAAGAGGAATATTTAAGCTAATACTAAAAGTGTAAGCTGTATCTCAATGACCTTAAAATGTGAAAACTTTGATATTGATAAAAAAAACAAAAAAGCCATTTTAAAATGCATTTCATTTTATTTGCGCTGTCGTGTGTGTTGACCTGTCGCCCATCATCTGCTGCAGGTGTTGAATTTGAAGAAGCTCTCATCGATTGTTCCTTTTTCAACGACAGGGTTCCTAAAAAATAAAAAAAATGTTAAACAGATTTCATATAAACTGGTGAAATCAGAGAAAGAGGAAAAACACAAGTGTGCTGTGGAAGTATTACGAACTGCTGTTTGTGTGTTTGGGCCAGTTGGGCGTTGGCGCTGTCCAGATCTCTCCTCAGCTGCTTGCTCCGCCTCGCCTGCCGCCGCTCGGCGAGCAGAGCCGTGCGGGCGGCGGCCTGCACGTCGCGGTGGTGGCGGTCTTCCTCCTGCTTCCTCTCCGACTCGGCCCTCTGGTTACAACACACGAACCGCTCGTGAGCAGGTCGGTAGCACCGCGAATGATTGGCATGTCTCTTCATTTTTACCCTCCGCTCTTCCATTTGAAGTTCCTGGAACCGAGTGACCCGCCCGGGGCTCTCGGGCGTCGGCCTCGTGTCAACGGGGCGACACAGGCCGGGCGGCCCGGCGCACGCTGCAGTCGCTGCTCCAACCTCCCGTCCTGGCGCGTGGCCATTTTGGTCGTCGCTTTCACGTTCGTGGCGCCGCTTTTCTTCGATCTTTCGTGCAGAGCCAGAGAGTGAACCACCGCGACGCATAACAAATAGCATTTGGACGTTTACCCTCCGCCCAGACGTACCTGGGCCAGGTTGTAGTCTTTTGTCGCAACGGCCGCCGCTTTTCTCCTTTCCATCTCCAGATGTCGGAGTCGCAGGGTTTCGCTCTTGATTTTTTCTTCGCTTTCGTCGTAGAGCTGATCTGAAAACGCAGCGGAAACACGAAACGCGTGAGCTTGCGTTGCTTTCAACCGAACCGAGGAGCGACGGGCGACCATCTTCCACCTTCCAGCGTCTGCCGGCGCCTTTCTGCGTCTCGCTCCGTCTGCTGCTGGATGAGCCAGTCCCTGAGCTGCTGCTTCTGCCTCAGCTGTCGACTCTTGCTCTCGGGGTCCTCGCCCACCAGGCCGGGCAGGATCATCTGGGCGTCGTCTTGGTTCGTCTTCTTACAGAGGTCGGGGTCGTTCAGGTCAAACTCCCGCCCCTGCCAAGGCCGCTGCTGCTGCTGCCTGAACGTGGCAATTTCCTTCTCGACTGCACGCTTCTCTCTCTCCCGGCGGTTGTGGAGAATGCATGCTGTTGTCGCATTGTGGAGCATTTCAGCATCTGGAGGGGGGGAAAAAAAAAAAACAGGCCCGACACGTGAAAGATAGCGGTGACACTTCAACCCACAGTCTTCTTACACTGTACATCAGAGTACAACAATGATGCCACTTTTATTATGAAGGTTTCTCAGTCAGGTGAAACATTTAAGCCACTCACCGCAAGTCTTTTCCTCCTCCTTTGCTTCCTCCTCTCGTTTCTTTTTCTCCAATACTTGCGCATCGAGCGCCTCCTTGTCAACCTGTGCAACAAGTACACTTTGCAGTTTAAAAATAAATGTCTTTCTTCAGAAATATTAAGATCAATACCTATTAACTTTGAGTTAGTTACATTTACAGTTAGTACATACTATATATTTTAATAACTTTACAAAATAGTAAGTTTTTGTGCAATCCTTTTTGGCATTGCAAATTGGGATTATTATTGGATTAAATATATTTAAAAAAAATTTCAATCAGCTTAGGTCTAAATTCAGTAATGACATGATTTATCACATTTAATATGACTCAACGTGGACACAGGGTGAATCTCTTTAAATGGTATATTCAGATCGTTTTATCCAGGAAAGAAAGTAAAGCGATTGAAAACAAGTCATCCGGAGTTTAGTTATGAATCTATTCAGAACGGGACGATTTGAAAACTTACCCCAGTCGTCCTGAGTTTGTCGTCAAAAATCCTCGCTCGTCTTTCAGCCTCTCGGTTTCGTCTGCTCTCCAGTTTCGCTCTCGCGAGGCGGTCCGACAATAACTCCACATTAAACATTTTGACTCGCAGGGGGAGAGCTATGGTTCGAGACGGACGAGGCAAACCACTATCAAATACAGCCGTTGCCAGGAAACCGCAGTGCTTCGGAAGCTTTCGGAAAATGTCGGCCTTTTCCGGCAAACGATTTTGAGGACTCGGATTGGTTAGTTTTCAAGCCTTGAAAGAAAGCCTTTTAAAGGACAACGAACGCCGCCATTTCTCTCACAACACCGGAAGTCACGTGATCTGTATACGAGACAAGTCTTTTTTAAGTAATAAATGTACATTCCGTTATTCAATCTTCACAAAGGCTTTTTTGGAAAAACAAACGTAGGTGAAGTAACTTAGGTAAAAGTTTCTCAACATAAGTTAAGTAAAATGAAGTGAATCAAACATATGTACATATCAACTAGAAAATGCAGTTCTTGAACAAATGTATAGAATGCAGTCAGGACTTAGTGTATGTGCTGATAGTCCCTCTACTCTACCTTAACCCCATGGATGACATCACAGGGTTAAGGAAAGATTAATATTAAATCCTCTGGTATTCTGCTCTCTAAAATCCAACCCTACGTCCACATCGTTGGGGGATGGAAGCAGGTAAAGTTGACCGACCGGGCTCTGGTGAAGTCTGGTGCGCCAATCACTGGCTAGAGGGATTCAACGGATTGCAAACACACGAATGAGCATAGAATGAAGTAAAGACGGGACTCCTGGTGAAGGACCTGCGACCACAGCAGACTCGACATCTCTTGGCAAAAGCCTGTGGGAAAGTTGGGGAGAGCCATCGCTCCTCTAACCAGAAGGCTGACCAAGACTGGTACCCGAAATGTGAGGACAATGAAAGGAAGTAGTAAAGAGATTAACTGTGGCCTGGAGATTCTTGGCCTCTGGAGGGACTAGGCTCAATTCAGGGGAGACGTTCCTGTACTCCGGACACACTGGGGCAACGGCAGCACACACACAAGTAGTTGGGAATCGGGATTATGCCATCTAAACAAGCAGCATCTTGGATTATCATGGCATGCTTCAGGACTGGGCACAAAAGGATCATACTGAGAAACATTGTCACATATGCACCAACCAACGATGCAGAGGACATAGGGAAGGAAGATTAAGAGGAACTGCCGAGTATCACATCCAAGTGCAAAGAGTGCGTGTGTGTGTGTGTGTATATATGGATGGGCATGCCCTACTGTCACAAGTCGTGGATGGACCTAAATGCAGATTCTCAAGTTCCAGTTAAAAAAAAAAAAAAAAAAGATTTTGTTTAAAACAAAAGGTATCCAAAAAGGGTAATTCCCTGTGAAAATTGAAACTTGGGAGTGCCAAGTACAAAAACCACTTACAAAATAGTTGTGAGTTGCACAGGTAGAGCAGAGGGACAGTTTAAGCTGAGCAATGTATAGAAGCTGATGAGCCAAAATTGTAATTTTTAAAAGATTCTTTTATTTTGCTTTGTTGTTTTTCCTCTTAACTGAAAAGCATTTGAAAAATAGATCACATTGATCAACAAAAGATGTTTTTTTTTTGCATGGATCACAAGCTGGCCATAATACATTTAAGCAAACCGCTGCAGAAGGAGAACGGAAGCTATGCAAAGCTTTCCCTTATAAATAGTTACTGGAGGCAGTGCCTCGATTTTATTCAACGAGTGTGCATTCCATGTATAGTGGATTCCTCAATCCTTTCAATATTTTACACCATCAACTTCACTGGCCTATGAGCATACTTATGCACAGCCATGGGCCACACACACACACACACACACACGCACACGCACACGCGCACGCACACGCACACGCGCACGCACACGCGCACGCGCACGCGCACGCACACACACAAATATATTTAAAATGGTTTGATTATGTGTTGGACTTCCCATTTTTGGCCAGAGCATTCTTTGATTAAAAGTGTCCCCAGTTCGATTTCCAGGCATCTCATCGTTTTGTTGTTCCTTATTTCTTTTCCCTACAACAAGAAAAACAAAAGGGCATAAGAACATTTCTAAATGATTCATGGGAGCATCTTAATAGTACTTGTGATACCTGAGTGAAGTTCCAGTGTATTCCCATTCCTTTCTGTTGGGCCTCTTTGCAGTTGTACAGACCGGGCTCGGATTTACGTTTGCCGACATCAGCTAAGCAGCGATTGTCATTGTATTTGTGGGACTTGATACCACCGATGTAGAACTCACCATTTGCCCTGTAATATATCATCTTTTTTTTTGGGGGGGGGGGGTTGAATTAAACTGAGCAGACAAGCCAGCAGATGACACTTGATTCTTGGGCGCTGCTTCACTTACCTGAGGTCCATAGAAATGGCAGCCGTAGGCAATCGGTGTGTCTCCTGGTACTGGACCTTGGTCTATGCACAGGTTAGACTCAAGATTCTTCATCTATCAGGGACAAATGTGGAGTTAAACATGGGCATGTTCCGCTTTGTCAAATATGCTTAAACAATAAAGGAAAACTCACTCCTCCAAAGGCCAGTATGTTGTCCCAGGGATCCAGTTGAGGGTAGATGTTCTCGAGGTACCATTTGAAAGGTTTACATTTCAGTTGTTCTCGAAGTCTCTTCCTTTCCGAAACGTCTCCAATATCAATTCCATGATTCTGCAGAGGCGGCCAAAAGGTCAACGTGGGTTGATTAAACGTATTCCTTGAATGCCTGAGTATATGAAGTGTTCCTCAAAGAGCTGCTTGCTGCAGCCCCTGACTTCTTTACCTCAAAGGGTATGTTCCAAGCCAAATTGATGTTGTGCTTGTATTCATCCATCCAGACTTCTGCAACCCTCAGGGCGTTTCTCTTCATGGCACCGCTCAGATCCGGCATGTACGGCTTGTGGTTCCTCTCAATGTGGGCGATCTTGGAGCAGGGGACTATTTCAATGCTGCCGCCACATGTCCATACCTACAAGAGCAGAAAGTATACTCAGTTTATTGGCCAAAAATCCAACTTTTCCTTGCTTTTCAGCCATTTGACTATTGGATCATAGGAGCTGCATTTAGAATCTGCTCTGTCTGTGTGAGCCGGACTGGCTCCGCCCACACATGCCCATCTTGGGTAGAGGGGGAAGTACTTCCTCTCTTGGTGTCATGTGCCTGAGCAGAGCAGCCTAAACCCTTGATGACACTATAAAGGGTTTGATTTCTGATTTGCTCGTTGGAACACACTTTATAAAAATTGAAACACCCCAAGGAGAATGAGGACAAACTTTCACTTCAGGGATGTCATTCCAGGTATGGGGATGATTATTACTGTTGAAAAACCATTAGATTATGAATTTGACATAATATGACACCTTTAATTCTATTAATGTGTTGGTGAACACTCAAGTTTTGGTAGTTTGAAACTGGAACTTCACTCACACGAATTCCCAGCTCAACATTTTCTCCGCCGTACACCTTCATCCCTTCGTCCAAGCCTCCAATTTCTCCAAGAAACTCCCTGTCGGCAACTAGAATCCCCATGACGGACGGACTCCTGAAGAGAAGGACGATAACCGTGACCACAGACACAAACTGTCCCCCTGTGCTCTATGCCCACAAGCCGCCGTGAACGTCCAGCAATCTGTCTTGATTTCAGTTCAACTTACTTCCCGGGTAATGAACCGTCGTTCTTCTGATAATACTCTGGCCTAAAACTCTCATACATGCACCACAGGGCCCAGTCGAAGGCATGAGATGCAGAAAAGTATTTGACGACTTTGAGATCGTCAAAGTTGACTCTGTCAAACACGGGAGACACCACCACCGTCCGGTCCGCTTTGATCCGTGTCAGCATTGGTTCGGCCCTGTGTGTGGGCGGAGACGCGCAGTTTAGTTCAGATCGACTTCCGTTTAGAAATCAACAAAGGTCAAACTTGCCTCATAAAATTAAGACCGTGCAACAAGACTGAGATAATGAGTTTTGACATTAAGGAGGCATCAAACGGAGTGAAAAAGCATTGATTTTACATTTTAGTTTGCACTGCAAAGTTTTGAAAACGATGTCTGTTTACACTTTACAGGGACACCTCAAACACTGAAATGTAAGTACTTAGCTTGCACGGCCACCAGTGGGCACTGTTTAGTTTTTTTTTTTTTTAAAGAAATCACGCATATATTAAAGCGCATGTTCTCTGCAGCAAACATTAATGGTGATTACAGAGTGCCATTACGGGGGACTCCGTTTCAGAAATGTTTTTTCACAGTTTCCACTTCCCAGTTTGGGTGCAGTTTTCAAAAAAAGAACAAAAAACCAAAAACCAAAAAAATTAGTTGCATTTTCAGTGACAAAGCACCACTGTCATACAAACAAAACATTTGAAAACTTTTTTTTTTTTTTTTAAAAGTGCAAAATAACCCAACATAATTTACAACGTTTACCCCTCTTGTATATAGGCCTAATGTGAAAGGCTGTCCTAGACACTGGCAAGTTAGATAAATAAGTCCCAATGCTTTTTAAGGTTTTTTTTTTTTTTTTTACACAAACTGAGTAAACAATTGCAACAGGATCAGCCTGCTTCTTAATATTTCCCAAGTCAGCTTGGGAAATACAGCTTCATGAACCAATCGAGACATTTGAAGATTGTCCTCAGATCCACCCTCATTACGCAAGGTGCTTATTTTCTCAAAGGAACTGCTCAGACTATTGCGTTGCAAGCAGACGGGGTCATTTCACAATGCGTATGCGCGTGCGATGATTGTAATGATTCAGCAAAAATAACCCAATATATAAATCCTGGTTAAAGTGTTTTAACCCAGCCAGCAGTAAACCTGGAAATTGTGTAAAAATCTTATTTTGAGATTAATATACTTTAGAATAGTCCATCCATCTGTCTGTCTATGTATAGTTGAGACAAGAGTGCACTTGGGAGTTTTTTTGTCTCAGTCCTACCACAACTTGTGGACTTCGATGTGTGCGTCCAGGATGGCCACCACGTCGGCGGTAGCGGCTCGCCATCCCGACGCTCGGGCGTGGGCGAGACCGTACTGCACGGTGTGCCTCACCCGGACAAAATGGACACTGGGGTTTTCTTGCTCGAGCGCCTTTATGAATGCATCCAGGTTCTCCTTCAGGTCCTCTGAATCAAAGAGGCAAATAATTACATGGATTAGGGAATAACTCATAGTAAGCAATGGGCGTGTTCGACTTGAAGGTGTATAGAAGTGGGATAATGGTGACGTCTAGTATTTAGGGCCCAATGGTGTTTGTGGCATTTTACAACTGCAGCAGTAAGGTAATGCACAACCACAAGCCTTATATGGCTCAAGAGCTGCAAGAACACAAACTCCACCAGCTCTCTGTAAAATCCATTACTTATTTGGTTAATGTAAACATCTAATAACATCTAAAACTACATGATGCCACCCAACTTATACATATTAGGTTAAAATCTGGTTTTCATAATTTTGTAGATAACTTTAAAGTAAAAAGAACTAATTTGCATTTCTTTATAAAGAGCAACATGGCAGAAGCACCTTCATACAAGTATGCGTTTTTAAATGAGGTCAACTGAATTTGCTTTGGAAATAACCTGAACCAAATATTTTTTTAAAGAAAATTCTTCTAATTTACAGGTTGAAAAGAGAAATTTGGCTGAAAAGCTGCAGGTCAGGTTCAACTTTCTCCATTGCCATCTTTAAATGCACATAAACGGAATTGAGAATTTTCAAAATGTTTCCAGGTTTGTAAATGTTCATACATGTTTAGATATGCTCATATTTCTTAATGAAAATGAGCAGCTTATTTTGCACTTCTTTGTCGGGGTTTCTTTCTAAACATTCTAAAATGCTTTGATGTATTTGATAATACACCCGATATACCTGTCATTTCCAGTAAATCAGCACCGAAACGCATTCATTTTCTAAATGGGACTTAAGGAAGCATCTGCTTGTATTTGTTTACAAGTATATTAATAGAATAGTCTTAAAAGGTGCACTCTTTTCACTACCTGTTGAAAAGAACTCCAATGCTTCACCACTTGGGGGCTCTCTAGTCACTAGCCGTTTAATAGAACTTTAATATTTTATCCCTGGGGGCCTCAATCTAAAAGTTGATTGTTGTAATGTGGTATATAAACACAAATGAAGTCAACTTGGCTGAACTCAAATAATAATGAGGAGCCCCACCTAAGAAAGTCATAAACACTGTAAACCACACATGGATTGTGAAATTTGTGCCATCGGCTACATTTCCAACCCCCCAATGCAAATGAACAGATTTGTGGTGAACGCGTGTGTGTGTTTGCACATGGTAATCATCGCTGAAGCAATATACCATTAGAGCTGTTGTCATCCACCATTATAATCTCCTTCAGCAGGTTTGGCGGTGTGCGGTCGATGATGCTGCGCAGGGCTCTTTTGAGCACAGACAAGGCTTCGTCCAGGTAGATCAGTATGACTGCCAGACTGGGGAGCTCCTTGGGGTAACTCTTGTTCAGACATCTAGGTAGGAAAAAGAAAGTGTGTGCGATTCAGGTGCGAGGACGGCGTTGATTCTTGAGTGAAATAAAAAATGTACCTCTCGTGTCTGGTGTCCGGGAGAGGGCGATCGAGAGGAATGCGATCGCTGAGAAAAACATTGTAGCCATACTTTAAAAACAAAGCATGTGCTTCCGTTTTGTCGTCCATCGACAGGTTCGATCCCCACGTTTTGAACAGAGGGGATATTGAGAACCAGTTAGCGGCTTTCAACAGTTTCTTCAGGGGGAATTTCTTATCTTTCTTATCTTCTGGCTGTTTGGCACTAGCAGCATTTCTCTGTTTGTCTCCGTCCTCCAGAAGTTTCTGCATCCGATCCTGCTTTTTCTCGAAGGTTTCCACCACTTTGGCTTCACGGATGTGAGAGGTAAAGGATGACAAAAACAGATGTGTAAGACATGAGTACAAGACAATGCGTATTCTTATAAGAAGCACCTTGTTTCACACAGTCGCACTATAGCAACGCTCAGGTTTTGCCGTGATATTTAGAACTATTTATGTCAGCTAAATAAACTCCAAGAATGCTTTAAATGTGGGGAAAAGCCTACATAACAAGGGGTGTAGCTTCAAGTGGAGCAGTACTTAAAAATACGCTAAAATTATAATTTTGCTCTGCTGAATGTGCTTCGGATTTTGTAAATAGCTTCTTGTCTGCAGTGAGAAAACCAGATGTTACCTAATCTTCTACCACATGACTTTATTTTGGAAGGTCAAAATATTGAAATGACCGAACACAAGCAATAGTTACTTTATAAACCTTTACTTTAAAAAAGAAAATCACACAAATGATTCATCAATAAATTAGAATAGTATTTTGTTTTCCTAGGTTGGCATCTCTGCCATTCATTGGAGCTGGTGGCTCTTCATCCATCTTTCTGGCTGGCACAGAAAAAATAAGGACACAAAACATTTGAATGGATCATATGGTTCTCTGTATGTATTAATGTTATATCTAAGCATACCTACATTATTTTGACCGCCGACCTCAATCTACTCTCCACTTTTCCCCATAGCAGGTGATGGAAAATAAACACTTTGAATCGAGTCAGCTCTGCGTAAGCTTACCAAGTACACAATAAATTCAATAATAAGTACACGGAGGTCTTATCTAGCCTACCATAGGACATATTTCACGAAATAAACTTTTTAATTGTATCACTGGTTGTCACTCCCGCCCACAATGAGCAGGTAACAAGGAGCGGTGTTGTGATGCGCCCCGTCGGGGGTCAAGCAGAGAGCAGGAAATTGGGGCCCATTTAGAATTCTTATGAAACATGGATAAATGATGTAAATTATATTTGATGAAGAATATTATAATTAAAACAAGTTTCCTTATTTTTCATTTTAATCTATTGATCTTAATTACTCCTGGGGGCTCAGTTGGCGCCCCCCAATGATAGCAGCGCCCAGAGCATTTGCCTACAATTCATATGCCACGGGCAGGCCCTGGTCAGGCTGTGTGGAATTATTAGATTAATTAAGATTAATTAAAAATACACAAATCTATCATAGATAGAATCACTTAATTTACTCCCTTTCAAGTTAATTATCACACAAGATATATATATATATATATATATATAGAGAGAGAGAGTATAAAGAGGACTATGAATGAATAAAACTCACAGAGTTTGTTGAGGTTTTCCTCCAGATCCGAGACCCTTCGGCCGCTTCGTGACGTCTCCGCTCCATACTTCTGTTTGTCCACTTGATACTCCTGTCGAACCTTGAGGAAAAAGCCCACGTACAGCACGAGCCCGACGCCAAACAGCGTGGCGAGCGGCCGCTTCAAACTCGCCGCTCTCATGCTGACGCGCGCGCGGACACAGCCTGTAGCGAGAACCTCCGCTCGCGCGCTCAGGGACGCGTCTTTAAACGCTTCGGTCACGTGGGAGGCCTCGCAGTAGGGATGGTGGGGATGTCTGAGCACACATTATGCACACCTGGATCACTAACCTGCGAGATGACGTCACACGCTACCTGGGCGCACACATCCAGGTGAGGCCGACACACGAACTTGTGTTTTTAATCTATTTCTTCATTATTTGGATCAGTGTTGGACCGACACGTTCATGCCAGAGGGCTGTAAAGGTTTATTCATTGTTTATTTATTATTAAAAGTTTTTCTTTGTTGTGGTGAAGAGTATACGCGATGTAAATGGCTATATTTTCACAACCGAAACAATTTCTACTGAAAATGAGTGCAATATCAACATAATTTGATCTATATTGCGTTTGTATAATTTTAAAAAATCGTTTTAATGCAACTTTGTGGCGCAAAATACAGTGAAATGTCTAAAAAGCCTTTCCTATAGCTGTTGTATGATGGTGTATGTTTGGACAAATTCACCTTGGCAGTATGTCTTTGATACCAATTCCTGTACCTGCCATGGTTGCAGGGCACAAAGATTATTATTTTTGGCGGCAGTTTAATAGTCCTTTAAAATCAGCCAGCCAGCAACGTGACAAGTGAACTGAATCAGAAAGCCATTTTTAAGGTTCACTATCATACACAATATGGTCAGTCTTTTTCCAGTCCCAGACAAAAGATTCAATAAAACAATAATAAGATATAAGGTTATTGCCTTGTATCATCTTTTCCAATTCTCACAGTTGAGGTACTGGAGACTCTGCTGTTTGGAAACCTCTTTTTTAAAATGACTTCAAAAATGATGTATTGATCCAGACAGCCATAGAGTCTATCTTTTGGAAAACGTGGTGTCAAACTAAAATAACCACTATTGTACAAAAGCGTGGGTTTAAAGATAATCAATGAAGCCATCTCTAGATAAGTTCCACTTTCAGATCTTACAAGAATAGATTGTTTTTAAACAAAAATTCTTTATTGTGTAACAAAATAAAGGAAAACGTAAAAAGTGATTCCACTTAGAAACATTGCAAATCCCATATTAAAATTAAACTCAACTTGTCACTAGGTGCTCTATCGTCCAGCTCTGTCCACTGCACCGCTGAATGATCAGCTCATAGTCAGAAGCTTCTCCCTGAGCGAGCTCAAGGCACCGGCCTGAACCTCTGTTTCTGATGGCTTCGCCCTGAAGAGGTTGAATGGGGATGAGCAGTTTGAATGTTTGAGATTCTGGGATACTGAAACGGAACATAAAGCGGTCTAAATGATAAAGGTCCTTACTTGTTTGAAGTCCCAGTGCATGTTGAGCGAGTTCAGCTTGGCCACCTGGCAGTCCTGCAGGGTGGGGCTGCTTCCCGAACCCGGATCAATCAGGCAGCGGTTATTATTGTATTTGTGAGATTTAATCCCTCCCACATAAATCTCACCGTCTGTGTTGTAGTAGCAGAGCTGTGGGAAAGAAAGAAAAAATAAGTCATGAATTATTTGATCTCTAACCATTTTGATATAATGCTAATTACCTGTGGCGCCTGGCGGTGGCACCCGTAGAGGACGGGGATGTTTCCTGGAATGGCTCCCTGGTCCACACACAAGTCCATAAATAGGCTGTTTCTCAGCTGCAACATCACAGTTTGATGTTCGCTTCGTCAGAGCTTAATCGCAATAGTTGGTGCGGATAAAATGTTTGTAATTCTCAACTTACCACACCATACCCCAAGAGGTTATCCCACTTTTCCAGATGTGGATAGACTTGGTCAACGTACCACTGGAAAGGTTTACAGTTCAACTTTTCTTTGAGCTTCTTCTTCTCAGAAATATCACCAATATCAATTCCATGGTTCTGCATGTCGAATGGACAATCAAAATGTATGCATTAGGTTTTGACCTTTTTAAGCCCGTAATGATCATAATTCTTATACTGTGGCTTATGTATCTGCCACAGATTTGTAAACATATTGGCAGGTTTAAAAATGTAACAACAGTGGACAAGTGTCTTAGCTGCTGAGAATATTGAATTTAATATTCGGTCTTTTTATTTTCCTTGTCCTCTGATAAAAAAAGAAGCAAGGAAATTGATACTGTTAAGATGGAAAACCTGTATTCCTCCTTCCCACTCAAACTGCATTAGGGAGGTGCTTTTTTTTTTCTTAAACTGACAAAAAAGCAACAACAAAAAAAGCATTATGCAATCACTTTTGGGATGTTACTATTTTGCAATCAATCACCAGAATGAAATAAATAAATATATTGCCACTTGATTAAACTTACTCATCTTTACAGCCTAAAGCGTTGATGTCAACCGCATATTACAAAGTTTAAATTTGAACTTTAAACTCATGCAAAGAAGTGTACCAACCTTCAAAGGAAGGTTCCAGGCGATTAAAACGTTTTTCTTATAGTCATCCAACCACATTTCTGCAACCCTCAAGGCGTTTCTCCTCATGACGATGTTGAGGTCGGGTGCATATGGTTTATGGGCCCTCTCAATGTGAGCAATCTTGGAGCACGTCACGACCTCCACGCTTCCTCCACACAGCCACACCTGAAAGGTGGGAGTCCAAACTGTTGCGAGTGAATATGTAAACTCGTAGCCACCTAGCTGCGACATCTAAGTGGCTAGAGAACTCACCCGAATCCCCAGTTCCACGTTTTCCCCTCCGTAAACCGTCATCCCACCGTCCAGGCCGCCAATCCCGCCGAGAAAGTGTCTGTCTGCCGCGAAGATTCCCATAATGGAGGGACTCCTGCTTGCCAGAGCACAACACTTCTGCTTAGCATGTTTTGATGGGAAATATAACACAGAGGCAATTCCACTAATGTAGACTGACTTGTACCCATTGGAATTAATCAATTTGCGCTTGAACTGCTAACTGACTTTATTTATTATCAGCGGTTATTCCACCCAGGTTTTAGTTACACTTGACAGTATCTGTTTATTTCTTTGTTGTTTGTCAGTCCTTCATATAACACTTTTTTCCTTTTTTAAAAAAAATGTAAATTTGAGCAGATTTAGCCTGCTTAAACATTTTAGCCAAGAGTGTTTTTGAAAATAATCCAGGTGTGCAATTAAAATTTAAGAAAGATAAAAAAATAGGGTGACAATTCATCTACATATGATTTTCAGAAAGCTTCAGAGAAATTAATTAGTAGGTTCTGTTTAATGTCAAAGTTTGATTGACGTTCAGTATTATAACGACTGATGTCGTCTCACGTCTCTCGTACTTCCCGGGCTGCGATTTGTCGTTCATCTTCGACCAGGCGGGACTGAATCTCTCATACATGCACCACAACGCCCAGTCGAAGGCATGAGCAGATGGGCTATATCTTTCCACGTGTAGGTCATCAAAATGGACATTATCAAACACAGGCGAGACCAACACTGTCCTGTCAGCTTTGATTCTGGCCAGCAAAGGTTCTGCCCTGCAGGACGAAGGGGAGAGAGAACCTTTTTTTTTTGAACCAATACAGGATTTAAACAGAATGTAAAACAAGTTGTGATTTAATCCAGAGACTCACCATCCCACAGTGGCTTCAATATGTGCGTCTAAAATGGCCACGACGTCAGCTGTCGCCGCCTTCCACCCGGAGTTGCGTGACTGGGACAAGCCCATTTGCTTCTTGTGGCGAATTTTCTTTATGAGTCCAGGTCTCTCTTTGTGTATCTGATCTATGTAGTCTTCTAATTGTGTATTCAGGTCGTCTGAAAACGTTGTCCACAGTCAGATGTGCTGTGAATGAATTAATTATGTTCTACAGTTTTTCATGTGGGTTTTCTCATTCAATATAATCCATTGTTAGTCCAACTTCAATAGAATAGCAGTATTTTACTAAAGTATCTTTTTGTCATCACACATTAAGACCAGTGCTCCTTCTTTGATATATAGATTGAACACTGCAGAGGGGTATCGTTTTGGAGAATCTGTTAGACTAAGTCTCCGTTTACACGACAACGGATACAGTGGATCCGCACACCGTTGTCGTGTCATCGGACCCCCCTCAAAAGTGAAGAAAGTTCTGCGGATACACTCGTATCCGTTGTCGTGTAAACGAGGGCTAAATGACATAAAGTCATTGTGATTTGAGGTGCGACACGACGACATGCGAAACACAGACGTCTTGGTGTTGTGGAACCACAGTCGGACTTACTGTAGGTGCTGCAGTCGTCCACCAGGACGATTTCCTTCAGCAGGCGCTGCGGCGTGTGCGTGATGATGCTTCTTATCGCCCGCTTAATGATAGAAAGAGCCTCATTTACGTAGATCAGTATCACGGCGATGCTCGGCAGGTCTTCAGGATATTTCTTCGCCAGACATCTAAATGGTGTCAGATCTCAAACCGTTATTATATAGGCGTGCATGTTTCATTTAGCACCAATTGGACACGAGACAACAACATGAAACATTTAAGACTGTGGGTTTTTAAGACAAAACAATCCCCTCAGTCCCCAAAATCACTTCTTCTCCCACCTTCTATCTCTTGTGTCTTGCAGCTTTCTGTCGAGGGGTAACCGGTTACTGAGGAAAACATTGTAGCCATAAATCTGAAAGAGGCCTTCGGCCTCCTCCTGCTCTTTTTCCTCAAGGCCGTCGCCCCATCTGGTAAACAGCGGCGAGTCAGGGTATAGCTTTGGCATCAGGACCTTCTCGTCTTCTTTGACCTCATTGGGAACAATTTCCTGGGAAGTCTTCCAACTCTGTACCTTCATGAAAGCGGCTTTTGTTCATGTTGGAGAATAAAATAGGATCAGATGTGTTGATCAGTTTAGAAGCTAGTCTCTTAAACTTACATTCAACCTCTCAATCTACACTGCTTGTTTAGAGAAACTCGGAAAGATAAACTATGGTGGCAAGTTACCAACTTACTTTTTCTGCTAAAATATTACATTTTATGATGAATTTTTAGTTCTATTCCCAACATGTGAACAGAAATATCTGTATTTTTCCTCCCCACGTTCTGAAAAACTTGCTTGAGTTAGAGTGAAATGATTGACAGAAGGCACAGAAGTATCTACAGGTTTAAGTTCATACACCGTGGGTCCCTGAGCAAGACCCTTGGCCCTGCGATAAAACAAACAAACAAAAAAAACACTCTGAGAATATCAGGTAAGGTGGATTCTCTGTGTGTTTCCACAGGAGGGAGTTTAAACTTGTATAGTTCCACCACTGAACTCTACTTTCTAATGTTATCTTCTCATATACATATATATAATAAAGAGCATAATCATAAAAATTTTGTGTAATTCAAAACCTTTATATACAAAAGACCACATTCAAGGGGTTGACATAAAATTTTTTCCCCTCACTGACTATCATGCTTTATTAAAGATAATACTTTATTTATTATTGAAAACTTAAATGATTGTTAAGAGTAAAGGTAATTACTTTTGGGAAATAACAAACTAGTATATTTGTGACCTTCACAGGTGCATTTGCCTTTCATTTGGAATGTCGGAATAAAATCGGTTCGTTCTGCGCACACACACACACACACACACACACACACACACACACACACACACACACACACACACACACACACACACACACACACACACACACACACACACACACACACACACACACACACACACACACACACACACACACAGACGAGTTCTGCTTTGAAACAACCCGGTACTCACCCAGGTGGTTAATTTTCTGTTCAAGCCGATCCAGCTTACTCCTCACATCTTCGTCATCAACATATTTCCCTCCTCTCAAGCTGGTCATTGTGTAGACGAGAACATAAATGGAGACTAAAAAGATTCCAATTTCTCCGGTTTTTCGTATATATGTCCTCATGTTGTGTGTGTGTGTGGTTTAAAAAAAAAAAAAATGCCGTCTTGCCCTTCTAACAGCTCTCCTTCATGAGCAGTTTAGAACTGGTGTCTTGCAACACTGGACATCTTATCTAAAAGATAACATTTATAACCATGAAACCTTTAACAGTTCCTTCTGTTCTGATTTGTTAAATCAATAAAAAAACAGAAATAAGTGGCTGGCGAAGTTGCAAATATATCAATGCATTGGTTTAGAGGAGAGAAAATCAAACATCTTGTATGGTGACATCCTGAGCAAAGCAAAACATGGAATGCTGTCATTTGTTCAACTATCAAAATCATGTTCTTCTTTTATTGCTGGTAATTAATGTAAATCACAGTTACTTTATGTTCCTGCTTGAAAATCACGTCACTTCCTAGATAGAGCTGCTCAGGCACGTTTAATCTAACAATAGTTGGAAAGTGTTTGGATCAGTATGATAGCTGTAAATAGTATATGTATGTAGCATTAACAAGGGTATTCTCTGCTGTTGCCACTTTGACTGTTTCAAAGTACAACGTTACTAAAGCAAAACCACCCTCCTTTTGATTTGTGACAGCTTTATTGTTTTACTGTGATGACGATAAGAACCATTGTGTAATTAGTGATGTGAGCAATGAAGTAATGTTCACATCTGAATCATTCAAACGTCCATATAGCAGCATTATAATTATTAGTTGGAAATTATTTTGCAGTATTGAATATACTGGAATGTTTGTGTTTTTTCACGGGTAATGAAGCTCAGTAATAAATCTGGTCTGGTAACAACAGCTTGGAGTTATAAGCCAGTCGAGGCAACACTGTGCAAACGTTGACAAACTAATAACAACACCATCCACCATATTTAAACACAAGAGTAACTCCCAATGTCTCAAACCAAATGGAAATAAAACTGGATTAAACTTGAAAGCTGCCCATTTCCTCCAACGGTCTTGCAGAGCTTCTGCTTAGAATAACACACACACCAATGTCCCATTAATGCTGAAAAACAAAGCCTATAATTATCTCATAAATGCACAAAAACAGCTGAATTTTTAAAAATATTTTTTTATAATTAATTTTTTTCTCATAATCATGAGATAATTATATCATTTATCCAGAAAAGGCTAAGTACTGATACTTATAGGTATACTGATTTTTTTTTTCTTCCACTGAGGGCCCCACACAGGAACATACACACACAGCAGAGCCACTCACAATGTAATGTATCAATATAGATTTTCGTTTTTAAATTCAAATTAATTGCTGCAAATATGCCATCAAATTATCCCCCCATATTCCACTACCAGTATGGACTGCTGATTCAAGCTGGGAAAATTCATGCCACCATGTTGTTTATTCTTTTTTTTTGCGTGCATGTTGTTTATTCTTAATTCTGACACTACGATTTGAACAAGACAGGAGCTCAGACCTGGACAATCAAAGGTCTGACAACATTGACCTTGACCCTGACAGCTGGGATGCACTCCAGCCACAAGGTTAAGTTTGGATATAATTGAATGGAAAATCCATGATATAAATTTTTTTATTTTTTATTTGAAGCATGTAACCAGGGTAGTAATGGATTACTGAGCAAGATTACAATAGAAAATCAGGAATAAACTAGAAATGCAGCTGTCACATGCGCCGTCCACTGGCATGGCGACACATTCAGTTAGATCTGCAACAACAAATCCACACCCGAAACGACTCATTGCCATGGATTCTGCAGCCAGCTGCTCTCGTCATGGCTGCTCCCTTGGATTATAGTCCTATCATTTATTGGTCTGGCCCACTTGAGATCAAATTGCACCTTATGTGGCCCCTGAAGTAAAGAAAGAATAAGAAACTGTATGATAGTGACTCACTACTGCCACCTGTGGTCTTGTGAGGCAGCGCAACTCCAATGTCACAGAGTACACATGTGAAGCAGTGTGTCATGTCTCAGCATTGTGCTCATTATCAGCACTCAATTACTGTTTAAAAAAACAAAAAACAGTCGAGACAAAAACATAATCTTAGGACAATTCTTTATGTACAGAATAGGGTGAAAGACAAAGCCTCCAAAGTGGATTTCTCATGGTGTACTTTTAGTAGTTGACGGTTTTGGCTGGCTTGGTCTCGTCCAGCTCCGCCTCCAGGTAACGGAAGCCGCGGTGGCGGCGCAGAATCTCGATTGCTTTCTGTTCTACGGTGGCTGGAGTGATGCCGAGATCCTCCAGGCCGGGAAGTCCCGGGTACTTCATATCCGTTGCGTGAAACTGGAAAAGAGAAGCAGTTTGTTTTTTTTAAAGTACAAACAAAAGGGATGGTGGGTCGATGAGTTTCCATGTAAATATTTGGCTTATTTTACCCTGTCCACTTTGTCCGGGGTCGTCCAAGGCTCGAACGGGTTCATTGCGAAAATCTGGGCAGCCAGCCTGAAGAAGAAGCGGAGACGGTGTTAGACGTCGGAAGCCTGTTTTAATCACGTCCGGTGTGCACATCAACAGCAAGAGCTTCGACAAATGTCAGCGCCAAGTAAACAGAAAAGTGTCTCATCAAGCAGTCGACGTGTAAAAAAGGCTGAGCGGCGGTCGCTGGACTCTTACTGGTAGAAGGGGCGAGGCAGCGGGTACGGCACAAACTGTCTGTGCGCCACGGCGTAGATGTATTCCACCAGGTCGTGGAGGAGGTAACGGTTGGGACTAGACCAAAAAAACAACAACAACAAAAAAGACAAGACATTCAAAGAGTCTTTTAGGAGAATTCGTCACTTTATAAGGCTGTAAAATAAAGACACAAAATTCTGATCAAGCTGCTTTTAATAGTTTTCTTACAAAAATGGTACTGATGTAAGAAAAGAAAATAATTGGAAACCATAACATCCTTATACTTATGTAGCCTTTTGTTTGTCGTAACAAAGAATTAGATTTTTAAAATTTGAAATGTATTGGAAGCTGTTCAATGTATTTTAGTGTCGCCTTTAAATGCATATAGATTCTTTTTTAACATTAGTTCAGTGACAAATGCAGAAAAATAGGTGTAAAAGGAGTCGTGGAGGAAAAATGTTTGTTTTCACACCCTCACTTTTGATAAACAAAACCTTTTTTTTTAGTATTATGTACAGTTCGCATGGTGTCCCACCCAGGATATACGTTGTCCTTGCTGTTGAAATGTAAAACTGGTTTCGAGAAGAAAACGTGCATTTACTGTAAAACCAAACCACTAAATCTGCTCCATAAAGTTTTCAGAATTAGTTCCAACTCTTTAAAAAAAAAAATCAAGATTAAAGTGTTTTTTTGTTTTTTGTTGACGTGACTTCCTACCCGACGAGTGCGAAGGTCTTCCCGTTAGCGTCTGGGTCTTTGACAGCGTTGATGATGGCTTGGGCCACATCCACCACCTGAGACACGAAAAAAACACAGTGATTGTAACTTGGTGAATCAAAATGAAGCAAGGAATCTGCTTGTTAAAGTAGGCGATGACTGGACACACCCAATAGAAAAAAACAAAAAAAACCAAATCCCTTACAGTAAAATAAAGTATGGCAAAAGCTCTCAGTATCGTCCAACCTGTTTGGCCTCCTCTCTGAACACTCCACAGCTGCAGCCCCCCAACCTTTTTTGCGCCACGGACCGGTTTAATAACGTCATTAACTTGGCTTTTTAATACGTTTCCTCATCTGTTTTTACTGTGAAGCACTTTGTGACTCTGTGTTTGGGAAAAGCGCTATACAAATACAATGTACTTACTTAATTACTTACTTAATGTCAGACAATATTTTCACGGACCGGCCTTTAAGGCGTGGTGAATCCACTGTGTCTCATAGTGAGCTCTGAGCTTGATATAAAATAAATAATGATAATAAAAATACCATCAAAACAATCTGTTTATTAAAGCGATAAAACAAGTCATTAACTACAATTAATCAGAGAAGCTAACAGTTGAGACAGAACGCGATCACAACACTTCTGTTCTCATGAAAGCTTCCATAATTATATATTTGCAATCACTTAGTAGTGCGTTGATGGCAAATGTGGCAGCATTAGAAAAATGGTTTACTTTATAACCATATTCTAACAGGGTTTATCAGTGAAGGATTTACTTTACAAAAGTTCTCCACATCCTTTAGTCCGATTCCAAAGTGATTGTAGAGAAGATATGAGCTGAAATGTGACTATAAGTTAGTTTTTTCCTCACATCTGCACCATAAAACCACGCCACAGATTAAACACAGGTTAACACTGAACAGCCACCCAGTTGAGATGCTTAGGAGTGACTTGTCAGTTAAAATTGAAGATAATTCAGCAATAAGCTGCCTCGCAAACAGAAGTACTGCTTTATAGTATCATTATGAATTGCAGGAGCTGCTTTGCTATTAAAATCACTTACATAAACGGGTTGCTTTACGGTCTTCTTCCCCAGGGAAATGAGCGGGATGGAATTTCCGAACCAGCGCATGTCTGAAAAAGAATAACGCTATTGAGACATGGCACTACTGACTTGAAGGAGGACCATCATTTTACAGGAAAAACAAAACAAAACCAACTCACTTGCGTAGTAGTTGAAGAATCTGTCCTCCCTGCCAAACACCTCCGAGGGCTTCATGATGATGGCATCGGGAAACTCGTCCCTCACTGCAGTCTCTCCTACCGCCTGACACAAAGCAACACAGAGCTATATTTAACCCGTATCAATCTACGTCAGTCTAAGTGGAAGATGTGAGGGGGGGTAGATAAAGCCCTCTACCTTGTTCCTCAGATATTTGGATGGACTGCGTATGTCCGCGTTAAGATGAGACATGTGGACGAATTTCGTGATGCCGGCCTCTCTGGCTGCCTTGGCGATCTGCTGAGGGATGCTCACAAAGACGTCCTCGAACTGGTAGTTCCTTCACAAAAGAGGAGAAGAAACTTCTACCACGGATCCACAAAGTCTGCTTGAAATCCAAAGTTAGCTTCTCGTTAATGACAGAATATAGTTTTCCCGCTACAAAGGAAGCATACCTTGTCTCCCACTCTCTGCCCACCAGGTTGATGACCACATTCGAGTGCTCCAGAGCCCGTTTGATGGACTCTTTGTTCCTTGCATCCCACTCCTAAAACATGTAAGAAACCTGTCATCTAAATGCAAGTATTACATTTTATTTCCAATATTTTTAATTTAAATATTTCACAGTTTTAGAAATGTTGTCAGATTCAGTGAACGTGTAGAAATGTGTCCAACCATGAAAATGATTTGTCCAAGATCACCCATGGGCCGGAAGTACATCAAGTCGTACTGATCGCAGCGGTGAGGGATTACAACCTGTGAGCCCATTCGCCCTGCACAACATCAGAAAATATACACATCTGTAACTTCCCAGTAAATTTACAAGCATATCCACAGAGATAATCTTGACAACCACTATTTTCTCGCTTATTTAGATAACTACAAAACCTGATAAATTTTGGGTTTTTGCAAACTGATTTTTTTCAAGTGAGAAATATAAAAAAAACAACATAGGAATTGCCATGAATACAAAATTCCACGACTACATCATAATCACAGGGCAGGTACGATTTGCTAATAAAGACAACAGTAAATAAACAGCAATGCGGGAATTCTTTTTAAACTCACCCAGCCTGTTGACCACATATCGACCCAGGAAACCAGTGGCGCCGAACACTGTGGCCGCGATCCCGCTTGATGAGGAGCGTCCTCCTTTCCCTTTAGAAATGACAGCATGGTGCTGCGTCCTCCGCTGGACTGTGGTGACCGAGACAGCCGACAATACAGCTGGGGAGCAAGTGCCTGACAGAAGGCGAGAGACACAGTCTGCATCATTGTCTCCCATAAGAAAAATCTATTTTTTGAAATATGCAGGAAGAATCGAAAATACTGCATTTTGTTTATGAAATAAAGTGTGGAATCTCCTTAAGAAGCAAAACACACGCATATCACAGTACAAACTGATGATGGTTATTGGACGTCAGTGTGATACGAAAGCCCTGAATATCAAAAACGTGTTTCCTCACTTTCACGGCCTCCGATATGAACCGGTCTGATGTTTTAACAAACGTTTGCCAAAAATGTTTACCGGAGTCAAAGCTGAAAACAGTCTTTCTTTCTTTCCTGACAACTTTACCCTAAAAGCCTAATGAGCAAAACAAAATTAATCTTCATGCATGCAAACTGAGACTTGATTTTCTCTCGCATGTGTTCCCAGCTTGTGCCATGTGATGGATGCGTGATCTGTCCAGGTGTAATAATCAATCATGAAAATATTAACGTGAAAATAACAATTCCCTTATTGATAGACTTAATTCTTGCAGCCAAAAACGATGATAGTGTTTAGTTTTAGTATTTTGATGTGGCTCGCTATTAAACAGATGTTGCAAATTGAAATGCTCAAACAGCTAAAAAAAACCAACTTAAGATGTACAACTCTGTATTTGAACACCACCAACTTACATTTTGAAATTTAAGAAAAAAGAAGCACGTGGTCCCTTACTTAAAAAGGGCTATATTGAAAATTTTTCACATTGTGTACCTGAATTGAGTGTTTTTTTTGTGCAAGTCCAAACATGAAGGTAGCCATATTTTCGTAATTCCATACACTTTTAAATTATGTTTAAAATGTCTAGATTAATCCCAGAATAAATCGATGACTGAAGGAGCTTTTCAGTCACAGTTGAGTGTAAAACCAACTGTAAACAAGGTAAGGATAGGAAATCAATCGGTAGTAATATTATGTTACAAAGGTGGATTGTTCCAGTAACCTATTGATAAATTAGTACACGTACAAAAAAAGAGAAATTATGTGTTATTTCTCTATATTGTAACCTGCTGTTGTGATGTCATTTGCGTTTTGCTGTTTCCCCTTTTGGGCCACCGTAGTTTACCCAGTAAACAACTTGCAATAATCGTGCATGCTCAGTCACGCTGCACAGGGGAATACTGAATCCATAGTTGTTAATAAAAAAGCGTGTTATTCTAATAGTTATGATTAGAGACTAGTTTTAACTCATTGGTTTCTGACGTTGCTGCATTTTTCACAATCACGACTAAACAGTGCAAAAGGAGCAGTCAACAGATTGGCCTTTATAAAACAAGACGATGTTTGTTCGCATTTAATATTTTAGTAGATCTATTTATTTTGAGTGTTTATAGTAGCTCAGAGCGAACTGAAGCCCTTGCTAGCAGGTTATTAGCCGAAACTGTTAGCAAGGTCACTCAATCCGAGTGTATAATCCACACATGTTGCGACGACACGTGCACAACAATATGCTCCGCAACACGTAATACGTGTTGTTATGTACCTTCTTTCCATGGAAGTGTCATTACTTACTTGCAATCTTTGGAAGGACACTCACAGGACGGCTAGCCAATGCTACGGCCGCCATCTTTCCAACTACGGCAGCCGTTCGGGCCAGAACACTCAGGAGCCAGTACGTCATTGGTCATGTGACAGGCGAAAACTTTTATGATGGACACGTTATATTGCCATTAAAAATATTTTAATTGGTTAAGCGAAAATGTGTTTTCCATATCAAATATTACATATTATTATTATTATTATTATTTTCAAATTGTGATACAGGTGCAGGTGAGTGTAGGCAAACTGGAAGAAGTGTGGAATGGAGAGCAGAGTCTACTCGGGATAGAACTGATTACAGAGGAAGCAGTTCAGCAGCAGAACTGAACAACAAGTTATGAATGAGACGGATGAAGATGAGTCTGTCGATAGTTTTGATTGCTTTGCTCGCCCTCAGTCACAGGATATACATGCTTTTTTTTATTCTAATCAAACCTCCAATAATGCTATACCGAAAGTTTTCAATAGCAAAAAATGGAACCAACCACACGTACTGTGTTTTATGTTAACTTGATGCTCAAAGTTTACGTTTAAAGTGTTAAGAGTGTTGATTTTGATGGCTGTGGGACCAGAGTGCACAAAGGCAAATAAGGAGAATTACAAAATAAATATCATAAAGAGAGGACCAAGATCACTGATAGTCCTGTTGTTTAGACATCCTGTATTCCAGTCTATATTTACATAGAATTACTCTTAAAAAAAACAAGTAATCTTTTGAGAGACGGGCGGACGGTCTAACGGACAATCTCTATCTTGAGTGCTATAAATATGTAATTCCCATGTAAATTTACAAATCGTTTAAACTTTGTCCTTTTTAACCATATCTGTACCAAGATTCCTCTTGCTTCCACCAGGAGGGGGCGACTGGTTATAATGTAAAGTGAAAGAGCATTGCTTCTAAATAATTCTTTAAATCATTACTTGGGAATGAAAGATTTTGATATGGACTGTTTTTGTAACATTCATAATAAAATATTTGAATTTAAATCCATTTACTTACGCTTCATTAAATTCTCCCAACGGCCCGTCCGGAAGACCAGTCCTTGTTTCCAGGGGACAATGTTTTGTGACGGAACCAAAGCGGATCCAAATGATGGACGGAAAAGCACACACACACAACGCTATGACAATTTCAACACGGTGATCAACATTGCTGAAATCTGAAAAAACATAACGACATTAATTGTAATCATCATGCAGCAGTACTGCCGTCTCATTAAACTCTCCGAAATGTCAGAAAATTTCCCCCGGAAACAAAACATGTTCTCCGAGCCCAAGTCCGTCAGTAAATATAGTCCCGCGGAAACAGCACCTGCCCTCCGACGCTGTGTTCTTCCGTTGTGGCGTTTTGTTGTTGTTTTGTGGCGTTTTGTTGTTGTGTGGTGACTTTTGCTGGTGTGTTGTGGCTTTTTCTGGTGTGTTGTGCTGTTGGTCCTTCTGGGCTACCGTAAGAATGTCGCCATACAGAGGCTGTAAATCCGTAAATCTCTCTATCTCCGGCATCAGGCTCTGTACTCCATATGAAGCAAAGTAAGAGTTGTTGTCAAGCACCTAATCTCATGAGCGTACACTTTAGGAAAATCTCAAAAGACAAAATATTTGAAACTATTTATTCCATCATAAAATACATACAAATAGCTTTTCTTGACTTTTTTTTTCTATTCAGCTACAATCCATCATCTTGGGGTTTGTTTTTCTTATACATCTGAAGGGAAAAAGTCTGTCTTTAGTTGGATCTGTGTTGGCTTTAAAAGGAAACAAACATAAATCAGTTATAAAAAGCAAATTAATTACTTGTATCCTGTTACATTTGATAAAACTAATCCAGGTAGAGTAGTTTAAATTCATGTTGGGGAAAAAAATCCTTTGAATCCAAGTGGACACAGACAATAATAAAGTGCAAAAATTCTAATACTGCAAGGCACAAACTATCAATAATAGGATTTTTTGTTTCTAATATAAAAAAATTAAGAATAACACAAACATACAAAACATTTTGATACAGTAACACAACAAGTAAAACCTTGTCTAAAACCTCAACAAATATCTGAAATATTTCTCTTAAAATATGTCCTGCGGTACACATGTATACGAAATTACAGCAGAAATACATTATATACAGTAAAATCTATTACAAATACACATCCTCTGTTTGTCGAGTTAAACTGTTAAACAAATATGAAACATGGGATCAAATATATTTCACAATAAATAAGTGAAATGAATAATAATCAGTATGTACCAACCTCAATCTACAAATATAAAGTATATGACAATCAATTCTTTATGTAATTAATTAAAAAAAAAGATTTGGCTGAGCCTTTATTGCACACATTCCTTCAAATATTTTAACTTTATAAACGAGAAAACAGGCTAAATCATCTTAAAGGTAAGAAAAAGAAGCTGTAGATTATTTCAGTTTTTCTATCCATGCTTTTTTTCCATTCGGCTAAGTTGTTCTAATTTCTTTGTTTCTGATGAACTATGGACTGTGCAGTAAGTAAAAGTCTGTCTCGTTTATAAGCATTCCCAAAGACTATTGACAGAATGTCGAAGACTGCCTTATTTCAGGACACATTTTGTCTAAATGTTTGTCAAAAATCACAATCGGTTGATTGACTTCACTGTCTTAAAACCTGAACGTTTCACCAAACAACATAATACACTAAGACTGTATAATCGAAACGATAAATTAAAGCCTAGGAACAGTTGCTCTCCTCCGAAGATCCATGGTCGGTTCACCATTATGTGGGAACCTCTATTACCAGTCAGTAAAGCTGCTTTATTAACTTCTCTCAGTCTAGTTTTGTAACATTGTGCAGCCACATGGCAGTATTGGTTGCAAAGGAGAGTGGACTTCAATGTTTCGCACACACGGCAGTTTGAACGCTTCCCTCTGACTGTTAAATGATCGGAGGCAAACACTGAGATGGTTCCTGGCTGCTGTTTCTGTCCATTGCCGCTTCCTCCTGAGGTTTGATGATGATGTGGACGGGCCTCTCGCCATTGCGTTCCTGCTGTTTGGCGTCTGCAGAGAGCTTGCCCTCGCTCTCGCGCACCTCCTCCTCCGCGGAGGCTCCAATGGGCCGCAAACGCTCAGCGGGGTCCATCTTTGTGTCCGACGACGAACCGTCCCTCTGCAGCTTGTCGTTAGCGTTGCACTCTGAGCCGTCCTTCTCTGCTGCGGCACCATGGAAACAAAGGTCGTTTAATGTCAGCTCGCAGGCGAAACACAAAAGGCTTCAGTGTATCTACAATTATAGTCCTCGCTACCCAAGTTGCAAGGCAATTTCAGGTGAGCCCAAAGTTTGACTGAACTTTTAAAGACGTCAAGTTCTTGCTCACCAGGCTTGCAGGTGGAGCCGTCGGTGGTCTTCTTCAGTGTGGGTCTGGCTCTTGGACGGACTTTGTTAAAATTCCCCTCCAAGATCCACTCGTGTTGTAGTCCCTCGTCAGGGGTCATGCGTTTCGTGGGATCCCATCTGAAAAGAAGGAAAATATACTTGAAGCCTACAAGTAGAGTTTATGTTGACACTCTAAAGCACACTTCCAATTGTAGAATTAAGTTTTTCCTGGGAAAGTTTTAAACATAAAATTTAACAGTCAAGATGTCATTTGAAAAAAAACAAAAAAAAACAGAACTGATGTTTCCTGGAATCTGTAAGATAGCACAATGAGCCTCAACCTTTTCAGGTTTATAATTCCACTTTTGGCTAAAGGATGTTGATAATGTTTGTCTTTGCACTATGGTCAATACTCTGACATAAGAACAAAAAATTGATTGTGGATGAAATGGAGGCTCCTTTGACAAAAAAAAAGTCTTAGCTGAAATCATACATATTGTAAGATATTCATTATTAGCTTTATCCTAAAGAAAGCGAGCTGGCATTGCTTTTTCAATCAAGAATACAATACTAATGGCAAGATTATGTAATTTTGTGAATTGTACGTACGCGAGGCAGCGTTTGATGAAATCTAAGAACAAAACATCGTTTGTTTTCAAGGCGGCAGACAGCTCCTTGGAGTTGGGCCTCCGTTTCTTCCCCTTGCTGTTGGTGATGTTCCTCGGGTTCCCTTTGGAGTCTGCACACAAATCATAGTACAGATTTATGACCTGGACACATCATTTCACATCCTAATGAACAAGACATGCGAGTCTGCTGCAGTCAAATCTATCTATATAAATAAAAATCCACAAATAATCAGATCTAAAGCAAATGTCAAAGTTGATAAAGAGCAATTCTCACCAAAGAATAACCTCCTCCTTGATGCTGACTGAAGAAAATCATTTGGAGGCATTCCAAGAACCTGCAAGTGAAAATCAAACGACAAAGCTCAACCACCCATCAACTGCGTTTGACGTTTTTGCACATTTAATCCGGGGCATCTATGACAAACCTCCATTACGCAGGCGATCTGCTCCACTTCGCTCTCTCCTGGAAAGAGAGGATAGCCCGTGTAGAGCTCAGCCAGGATGCAGCCCAGACTCCACATGTCGATGGCCATGCTGTAAGGGTGACCCAGGATGACCTCTGGGGAGCGGTAGAAGCGACTCTGTATGTAGGTGTACACTACAGGAAGTGACAGAAGACATGGAGCGGTTCAGTTCAAAGGGTCTTTCAATATGCAGATGTCGTCAAAACGAATAGCGGATCAGAATAACATTCGTACCTCTTTGTTGTTCATAGCAACTTGAACCAAAGTCCACCACCTTTATGTTCCCGGGCCCTCTCTGGGACAGAAGGATGTTCTCCTGTTCAGAAAAGACGGCAGCACATTGAAACGCTGGCTCCTTGATGCAATTCTCTAATGCGCCACAAGATGGAGGAACATTCCCACTGGTGCTTTGAGCAATTATGCAAATACAGCTGTAATCGTCAGTACAATGGTTCAAGGCAAAGCTGGGTAAATGTCACCTATTGATGAGTTAATTATGCTTAAATAAGTGTGATGATTGACATGTTTAGGGAGGAGGTTTCCAGCGGAGGTCAGTACCGGTTTGAGGTCGCAGTGGATTATCTTCTCCTTGTGCAGCATCTGCAAACACCTCAGTAGTGCGTGAGTGAACCGACGGATGAGAGCGATACTGAAGCCCTGGAAGTTGTTTTTTTTGATGAGCTCGTACAAGTTCACCCTGCGGAGAGAGAAAACAAAAACATGTGGCGTTCAGTGGGCCATAATGCTTTTCCTTTCCTTGTTTCTGTCATCTGTGCGCAAGCACTATATTCACACAGAACTTAGCGCAGCCTTCAGAGCTCAACACAGGCCCCGGCTTATAAAAAGAAGCGGCTCATAATAACTTCTTCATAATCCTCAAATAAACACCCTGAGAAAAGAAGGCCGCTAAGTTCGGCGTCACTCAACACCAGCGATGTGTCAAACACGTACTTAGAAATAATCTATGTGCTCTTTGTGCTCACATTCAGGGGCAGGTAGATACAGTAGATAAAGGATATCCCTCCTGCTATTTCTTGCTCCTTGTGATAAGTATAAACTTCTTCAGACTGTGTAACTGGATCCCTCACACCATGGAGCAAGAAGGCGGTAAGAGATAGGGCCCTAATCAAGGCCTTAACTAAAGGATTCGGTGACAGTAATGTTAGACAAGGTGCCAGTCCAAGACGTCCTGTAAAGGTCATTCAGCCAGAGTGATACACAAAACTATCTCCCCTCGGAGAGATTTCACAGGCGGCCCACGCTAACCTCACATGGCTTAAGCTACACAGGTAATCACTTAAATCCTGATTGACTCCAGCTATGCAAAAGTAATGAGGAGAATCGAATGCTTTTGATAAACAATACAGTGTTCACACCCTACTCTTGTAGCAGGGGGTAAAGGTGACCTGCCTCAACTACCTTCAATTAAAGGATCTTTAGCAAAAGGTTGTATAATGAACTCTGAGACCTGGCAGGGGTTTTTCTTTGCACGCTGGGAGTGACGGAGGCACTAACCCGAGAAGCTCAAAGGAGATGCAGAGATGATTTCGGAAGTAGAAGTACTCTTTCATGTGGATGACATTGTGGAGGTTGTCCTTGTCTTTCCTCTTTATTACGTCCAAGATCTTCAGCTCTACCAGAGCTTGGTGATGGAACCTGCAGACATATCCATGGACATATTAGGATATCGAACATTTCTTTTAAATTTCTTTTTTTTTTCTTCCCCCCAACACACAAGAAGGAAATGTGATCCGTCCCTGGCAGAAATCAGATCTAAGATAGCTATCTGACCCAAAAGAGAGTTCATCTCAGGCTCTTTGCACCCATTTTGTTTTCTGCATTATTGAAGTAGTGCTAAGAATCGAGCATCTGTCCTCCGGGACTGCGGCCGCTGTGATGGTTGGTGTGGGGAGGGACAGGTAAGATAAAACCATGAGGTGCTGACTTCTATCGTGCTAAATCAGGTCCAGATTTGGCAGAGTCCTAAATTGTAAAGTGAGCACTGTGTGCTCAGGTTAGGGGGGGGGGAACCCCCCAACAACTTACAACCTATCTCAAATGAATGACAGAATTGGACTCCTTGAATCTGAAAAACACACTTTCTCCAGAGTCCAATTGAAACGTACAGAACCTTAAATCTATTATAATGTTTTGATTCCCAGGTTGGGTAGTCATTTTTAGTTGAGTAGGATGACATTTATATAATCTTTTTTTATACCAAAATGTCTTTGTTTGTACCTTTTCTTGTTGCGTATCATCTTTATGGCCACGAGTTCGTTAGTCTTGTGGTCGAGACATTTCAGGACCTGTCCAAAGGAGCCTTTGCCGATCACTTCGAGCACTTCAAACCTGTAGGCAATGTGATCGTGCAGCACCTACGAGCACAGAAGGACTGTTAATATCACATTTCACTATATTATGTAACGTATGTGTGCACTCAACATAAAAATAGACGGCACGAACATCCACATTCATCCACGTGAATTATTCAACGGCAAACAGCTATTATAATCATACATCATTTTATTAAATACAACATGCCATTAAAACCATGTTTACTCATGAGTATTCCAGTTTCAGGACACTCAGTGTCTTCTACACGTTGCGTGGGACAGTATTAACTGTTCTCAGGCTTTTTTCTGTGTCTGTCAGTCAAAGCAGCTGAGTGAGATGAGCTTCAGTAGACACGGAAGAAACTGAACAATGGTCAATCACTCAGCCTTGAACGGCCCCATTCATTCCATGTCGTCTGTTGGCACACAACTGCCCATCAGCCGCCTGATTTAAGCAAGACACTAAAGGCTGTTGTTACGGGTATTGTGACACCCGGTGCAGTTTATTGTAAACAGTATTAAACAATGCAGTCAGTCAAACTGACTTCATGCCTGAAGCTGCTGGATTGAGGTCAATGGAAGGCATCTGGCCGTGTGCAGATTGCCTTCGCTCATACATAAGCAAGTGTGAGCGTCTCGTAGGTCCACTTAAATCAGTTACGTCACTTCTATTTCTTGAAACTGCTGTATAATATTAAAAACGAGACATTCCAAGTTATTATAAATTTTGTAGCGACACATTAAAGAAAGCTAGTGCAGTATTTTCCAACCAAATTTAATTGGCAACAGGAAACAAAACTGAGTAGAAGAAGACTTGAAGTTGAGCAGGGGGCCATTATGTACATGTACAGATTTTGAATCGACATCAGAAAGATTTCAAATTGCAGATACTCTGAAGATGGAATAGGAGAAACTGAGCATTGGGCGCTTGTGATTTCAGGCTCTCGGTTGACACTGGAAACGACGCAATGATGTACTCTTGAATCCACAAGTTAAGGATGTCCCATACAAAGAAGAAGCCAATATGTGAGCACAATATAGAAATTTCACTGTCCTTTTTTAACCAAAGATCATTTTTAAATGCACAGAAGAACTGCTCTTTGGTCAGATTAATCTAGTTTGTCATTGGCATCCCAACCTTTTTTTGACATATGCTGCTGCCTTCAAACTCAAAATGAGCTAATATGTTTTCTATGAAAAGTTCAAATGTCTCATTTCTCACTCGTGTTAATTACATGGTGATTGTTTTGTGGATAAAAAAAATTAGTTTATGAGATTAGAAAATCATTGCATCTTGTTTTGATTGGCCTTCTTGGGTTTATAGTCGGATATGTAGAGATATTTCTTTTGGTGCTTTTTCACAAAATGTTAATGATATTTTGTAATATGCAATGCAATGACTAGTAGCAAATGTTTCATTTTATCAGACCATGTGATGGTATCGATAATTTATTTAGATATAGTTTCAGTATGAACTGAGACTTTACGTTACCCAGAAATGAATTTAGCTATGAAATATTACACATAATTTTAATTGAGGCCCGAAAACTCTGAATGCTCTGGCCAATTACCCTGATGTAGCTCCCGTGCTCGTCGTCATATCCAGAGTTCTGCGGCGTTCCCTGAGAACCCTCGATCTTCTGTGAGCCCAGACCCAGGAACCAGATCTCGGCGTAGTCCATGATCTCCTCCTGTTCATACTCGGTCAGCCGGTCTTGGAAGTTCTTCAGTGCGTCTACAACAGGCAGAAAGATGGAGGAGGAAAAGAGTGACTCACTGTCGTGCTGGTAACACCTCTGCCAATTGCAGAGGATTGTGAAAGATCATCCTCCCATGCCGGCATGCTATTTTCATCCAGCGGGAGAATCTACTTTTTTTTCTTTTCTTTTTCTTTTTTTTTAACTGAGTTACGTGTTTGCAGTGGAACACCCACCATGGGTGTAAGTGCCTTTGTGATTCAGTTGTGTTGTGGTTACTTGTTACGTACCCAAAGGTGACATGGGTAGCCGTTGTCCCTCGTACGCTTTCTCCTTCTCCAGATTGTTGCTGAAAATCTTGCTGTTGCGGGAGACTGACACTTTATCCATGGTCGCACCAAACCGCATCGTGAACTGCTGAGTGGGCTTTGGTCGTTCATCCTGTAAAGCAACATAATTAGATGCTATTATGAGCAAAGACGATGCCTGGGAAAAAGAATTAGGATTGGGATTGCACAGCATTATGCAAAACTGCCTGCCACATGTGGCAAAAGAATAGGATAGCCTTACCGAGTGTGTCTGATAGTTGTTTTGACTCCCTTTGTTGGCGATTTGAGGCAGGATGTTTTCAGATGGCTGATGCTGGTTTTTGGCATTGCTCACAACCACCTGGACCACCGGTGGCTCCAGCTGAGGCAACGTCCCCACACCAGGGCCAAACTTCTGTAACGCAGGAGGGAAGATTTCAGTAACAGCTCACAATTTAGAAGAATTGATATGTTAAAAAAAACAACAAAAAAAACATTGATCATCAGTGTTAATATGTGCAAAATGAAGAGAAAAATTATCCAACAACTAAAAGCAGTGACAATATTTAGGCCATTCAAGAAAAAAATTGGCCGACTTCCATATCTTTTAAAGGTCTTTTTTAGCACTGTGTAACACTTTCAGGGCTGAGGAAAAGAGCAGAACAGCAAGTCTGATTTCCAAAATGTATTATTCTATTCATATTCCTGGGTACAAGCTACTCTTTTTATTCGTTTCTTCAGTGCGTTTGTGTTGTAGCCATCTCCCTACATGCACTTCATCCACGGAGACTCAGGTGACCGGGACCTCCAGCAGGTAGCGGCTGGAATTACTGATCAGGGTGAGAGTAAAATGGGGACGGAGCCCCGTGAGGTTCATTCCTGACAGAGTCTGTCCGTGGTGGCTTTGTGGGGGAGGTGAGGTGCAGTAACCTGCTTTTCTCTGGCTGCCACCCTGATTGCTCTGGGAGCAAGATTACATGTGTCACATTATTACAAGACTCCATCGTGGCAGTGATGGGCAAAATTAGGCCTCAGTCATTCGTCAACTCATTTAGAGAACACATGTTATCTTGTAGGAGTGTTTTCTGTGAAAATAGAGTTAACAAGCTTATTTAAACAAGGGTTTTTTTTTTTGCAGTTCCACAGACATCCAGAGATTCTCAAGCAGAGTGCTGCTGCACACACTTTGGCACTGCGCTGCATGAACATAATATATTCTAAGGTATTAATTATTAATAAGCAGTTCATAAAAAAAGCTATACCGCCTCTACAGTCAATAGTTCATATATTTTCTCTCACGTTTTAAAAGCTGCTGCAGGATCTGCCAACTTGGTAATGACGCATAGAGATAGGGCTAAATATAGTTTGCAAGCATCTACCACAACGGGCAAAAGAAGTAAACACAGTTACATGCCTCTACATAACTGCTCTTGTATTAGTGGAAATCTGTAATGCATTATATCATATGAGCAACTGGAATTGTAAAAAAAAAAAAAAAAAAACATTTTAAGGAGGCAGTGTTAAGCAGGCTACTTAAATGATCCAAACTGCACAGTCATTTGAAGTTACTGTAATCGGGTCTTTGGTTTCTAAAAAGAGCCCGGATCCCCGTGTATCTTGTTACGTGTGTTTGAGAAGAAAGAGGAGAGGACTGATGCTTTCGGACGTCTATTGATTTGTTGAAGCGCTGTGCGATACTTTAAACGCAAAAATGGAAAAGGAGGCAATGCTGCTGAAGGTGTTTGGGGGGGGGGCAGCTGTTAATGGATTACGCTGACCTGGGAGCAGGGTCGATTTGTTCCAATACGGGAGCCTTCTGATGGGAGTCTGTGGGGGTGGGGGAAAGCCTCCGGTCGTGATGCCTGCGGGCGGAATGAGAGGAATTCATTAAATACACAACATAAATAGATCAAACAGGAGTTTGTTTTTCTCCTGCGGATAAAATGAATACATAAGATACCCTTTTTTTTTTATTGTTTGTTTTTTGGTTCTGCAGTGTGTTTTATATATCCCATGATGTTTTATAACATGCTTTTTTTTCGGTCAGATTTGAGAATTCCTCTGTACCAAATGGAGTCGCTTAATAATACAATCATGCGGTGTACGTGCACTCACTTCACAGCCTCAGGGCAGCTGAGCAGGGTGGAAACCAGACAAGCAAAAATAATGCACTACGATCCTAAAATAGATCCGTTCTGCAAAAACACAGCAACAACGGCCTGCTCAGTATCTAGCACTCTATGTACCTGCCTGTGTGTGCAGGTGTGTGTGTGTCCATGTGTCTGTACAGTGGGTGTACACGTGCTTCCATGCATGTGGGAATTAATTGGGATAAATGTGTTATAGGTAGGTAAGTGATGATTACAATCCAAAGGATTTCCGGATGTTCTAAAAAAAGAAAATTCGGCACGTTTCCCTGGAGCATGAGGCCAGCTTACACGTGCTTTAATAATCAGTGGGTGAGTGGGTGAGAATGAGGCGACACCATATGGGTGAAATAAAGCTTAGCCTCTTTATTTGCTCTGTCGCCTGGCAGGGTTGGAGGGACTGAGGGAGTGAGATGTGGATAAATTGGTTCTTATCGACAGGTTTTAGATAGGAAACAGCTTTCCGGATAGAACTTTTAAGCTTTTCGTAAATATCAAAGTAACACGAGAGTTAGTGCCAGTGCAGTAATGATCAGCCAAAAAGTGAGCTGAGGAGAGATGAATCAAACAATGACCGACTCGGTTCACTTTTCCAACTTCCCACACTTGGAAGAAAACCCTTCTCCATTCAAGTTGGAAGTGGATATAAATTCCCAGCAAGACAATGGAAACGGGTATAGCCAAACAAGAGTGTGGTACAGTGGCGTCGTCGTGTTACAATCTCGGGAGGTTTGTGAGTGACAGCAGGAGCCATGTAGGTCACTATGCCAGGGTTGGGCTCTAAAACATCACCTGCAAAGGTTTGTTGTAAGCCTGGCAAATGAGCAGGTGGGAACCCACTGACGCCATTTCATTTCATTTCATTTTATTGAGAGCCCCATTAGCTTCTGACTTATTGCAGGAGCTATTCTGCCTGGGGTCTCCTTCATATGCCCAAAGAAAAATATTGTTTGGTATATCTATTTTTTTTTACTTTTGTAATTATTACTTGTGAGCATTCAAAAAACTCTAAGCATGTTGTAGCTACTGCTTCACAAAACCAATGCACGTGGAATATGAGCGACTTAGGTGAACTTTTGTATTTTAAAAAAGGGAAATGGGAGCAGTTGGCAACTCCAGCTCAATACACGTGACCTGGGGATCTTTGCTGCAGGTGGATCATCCAAGCAGGTGTGAAAGAGCAGCTTTGGCTTTGGTGGGGTCACTTGGTCAGAGGGTCAAAGCACAGCAGTAAAAGCCGGAGTTACCGAGGGTAAACATCAACACACGGTGAGGCGGTGCCTTCCCATGCTATCATCTCTCAGACATACATGGTCGTTCGTCAGTGTATAATCCCCCTGTCAAGCTGTCACCTATTGGCATGTCGGAATACTAGAAATATGTAATCACTGATCAATCAATGTGATCAAATTGAGTTCTAGTCAACAGGACCTGAGAAGTTGTACCAAAGGAGGAATTCTTTGAAGATGTCAAAGCAACAGGGGGTTAAATTTATATCACTTTCCATGTAAGGTGTGACAAATACACCAGAACACGTATAGACTTACAGAATCTGTCAGCACAACAAACACTGAAATAAGTACGCTAAAGAACGACTGAAATAGAAATGGGTCAGATTTTTCATCATAGCCTGCCATGCAGTAAGCAGAAAGAGGGTGGAAGAGAAATTCAGCATTTAAATTGGATAACCTGAGGTGAAAATGCAAAATATATCAAAGTGAGAGTGAGTCACTGCTGTTAGTCAATTAAAATAGTGTAAATGCAGTACAAAGTAGATTCAGTCTACAGTTTTGTTGGATTAATGCATATTTTTCAAACCACAAGACTGTATTCATCCCACATGATAAAGGTCAGTTATTAGAGCAGCTCAGCATTGAACAAAAATGGTACTGAAATAGACACTATCTTTTTTTTTTTTTTTTTTTTAAATCTGGGCATTAGTTCAATAAAAACAAATAACAACCCGAAAACAAATGAAAATACAGATAGCCTGACTGAAAATATTTTAGACCTATATTGGGAGGTAACGTGCAAGATACAACTTTTATTATAGAAGAAAAGAAAACCAGCTTGTTCGTAGATTTCCAGTCAAGCAACGGCACAATAATTGAACACACATAATCAGCCCACCAACAACAAAATCTCACCTTGGTATTAATTTCTGGCAACATGTTGTGTTATCAGTGTCTTGACAATCCAAAACAAACGGGAGGAATTATAAAATCCAAGCAACAGTCATGATATCCAGGTCTCCTCAAAATGTGACACTCCAACTTCGTGACCAACCCCTGGACGATGAGCAGCGAGAATCACAAAAACACCCCCAAAGTCCCGATGAGTGATCAGATCAGCCGAAACCCGCAGCGGACTCCCAGTTATACGCGCACTGGGGTTTAAATGCGCTGTCGTCAGAAGCGGGGATTAGCGGCAGACAAGCTGCTGGAGGGTCTCTGCGCACGGACTCGGAGTGAACCACCTGTTCAGGTTTCTGCCGCTGACAGCTGGGGCTCTCCCAATATAGATTTGTTTTTTTATCCGCACGCTGTCGTCCACCTACAACACGCCGTGTGACTGATGCGCTTCTTCAAGCAGCAGCAGCAGCAGCAGCTTCTTCACGCCAACGCGCCCGCGCGCGCGCCTCGGTTCACGCAGCAGCACGAGCGGCACTTCCAACCAAGACTCCGTGGATGTCGTGCAGACTGCGCTGCTCGTTCAACCTCTGCGCTTTCTGCACGGCTGCATCAATGTATTGTGAAGGATGTTGGAGTGGGCTGCAACCAACTTACATAATACTGCGAAATATGCGCATTTGTAGTCGTTTGAAACCCCCGAGCACGTTTGCCGCCTCCAAGCTCAAGTTGTTTTATTTATAAGTTTATCTTCTGAACTAGCCTTTGGATAATACTCCTGGAAGTGGTGAAAAAAGAAATCATAGATTTGCAATCATTTCTCTATTTTAATGCAGATAATTGGAGTTACTATTACAACAAAAACAAAAGAACAAAACAAAACAAAAACAACAGGGGTTAGTTGTCAGATTGACATAACACTAATGGTTAATGCTTCTAATTGGTTGTTTAACATTTACAAAACATTTTTATGAAACCAGCAGGCCCTGGATGTTGTCCTTCCATAGAACAGGCCAGGTAGGACACCATAACTCCCCATGTTTCTCTCCTAATTATTCTCTCATGACATTTGTTTTCCAGTGACTAATCCCCCACTGTAATCAAGTTGCTTGGAGCATGTGATTAGCCTAGAACAAGAACAAGAGGATGAATATGATAACACAGCAGCTGTTATGTAACAACAGTGGCTACTTCAGTAATCAGCCTCCGCTGTGAGGAGGAGCAACCGAGGAAGCTGCTTTATTCCTCCTTATGACACTCTCTCCAGCAAATTCCCTTAATTCCCTCACCTGCTTCTTTATTGAACAAGCCCACCCAGAAAACAATAATATTGAGAATCATAAGCATTTAGTGAAACATCTAATGTCTCTAATGGTATTTGTAGTGCACACGCATAAATTGGCGCACTGTATCCTAGTTGTGCTGAGGGTTTGACCCCTGCTGGTTGGGTGGCCCTTTAGCAAAATTAATCCAACAGGATTCAGGCAGGCAACGGAACCATTTTAGAAGTGCAACCAAGAGCCCCTTTAAATATAGCCTGTTTAATAATGGCAAGGTTTGCAGCGGGAAGTATTCTTTACAACTTAGATCACAACATGAAGAAGGCAGGAGAGGGGGAATGTTCCATATTTTTGAGTGCTGCCAAGCATTAAGACTCTAAACTCGATGAAACATCTCGATTCTCTCCCCTTTGGTAACTGTAAACCTTGCCACATCTCACCTGAGACAGTCATTATGCTGCATGCGTTTTGTCGCCCAGGTGACGAGGATGCATTGGATACCGCATGAGAGCAGCAGAGCAAAACAATACAGACAGCGTGTCTTACTATGGCAAGTGAAAAGAAGAGCGTCAAAATGATCAATAGCTGACACACAAAATAAGGACTGTAAGTAAATGCACATGGGGGTGTGGCTGAATAGAGAATACAAGCAAATGACAAAATCTACGAGTTGCCTGTGAACATACCTCAGGTTGGACCCTGTTCCTGTTCCTGCCCCAGCAGCACCCCTGAAGGAGGCTAAAACCACAGCAGGCCGGTGAGGTCCCGTCTTCCCACATAGCACATGTCCCCCATACTGCCACGACCACACCCCGGTGCCTATCTCGACCTTTTCCAGGGAGAAGGGAGGTCGTGACTCGTTTGGTGTTGGAAGAAGAATCACGTATGATGATGATGATGATGGTGATGGTGATGGTGAAGGTGAAGATGCCAGGCCTTTGTTCCCTGTTAAGTGTCAGCCAAGCAGCTTGTGCGTCTCCTCCAACTCAGATCTTCAGTTTTCATTACGCCGACTTTCCACGCGTCGCTTTAAGATGTGTGGGAAATCCTGAATTTTAGCATGAATTCTTAATGCAGAACTTCCTGTGACTCTTCGCTGTACTCTGGACTTGGCGTTGGCTGCCTCATTTATTCGTATAAGGTTGCATTCCAGTTGTTTGAGACCTCGATGCCCAGTGCGCTCTCCTCTCTGTCGGCTTCCTGCAAACTCTTTCTGCTCCGGGATACAGACAGAATAGAGAGGCAGGCTGCCGTCAGACAGAGAGAGGATGCTGTTGCTTTGTGCTGTTGCTATTATTGGTGAGGGAGTGCTCTCCGTCTCTGCTGCTGCCAGTGACGTATGGACGGGGCTCAACAAGGGACCCATCCCGAGCCAGAGACAACGCAGCAGGGCCCTGGCACTTAGTTTCCTATAAAAAAAAACAAAAAGAGGCTCCTGGGAGTTTAGGGGATGGGGTGGGGGTGGGGGGTGGGGGTGCAACCACACAAAGAGAGAAAGGTGCTGCTGATGCAGATCCTGTCCTTCCGGGTGGGCTCTCTCTTGGTGGGGCTGAGGAAGCCAGACAGGGAGGAGGTGCATCTCTAATACGGCCTCCCATGTGGTTCCGCAGACGCCTTTAACTTCCCTCTACCTTGCTCACTTGCCAACGTATCCTGGAGACAAAGCCAGTGGGGATGTCCGTCCACCCCGCCACCCCCCACCCCCCTCACCCCTCCCCGCGCCTGCATCTCCTTTTCTGCTCCTCCATCTCTTTTGCCCGTCTCCACCTGCTTCCCTGCCACGACAAACCTCTGTGGGATGCTGACAAATAGCTTACCCCACCCCAGCGTAAGCTACCCCTGGCCTCCTGCCGACGAGTCCATAGTGAAAGAAGCAAGGAGGCCGACTTTGAGTTTTCCACTGGATGTCAACGCAGAGGTTTTTCTTAATTACTACCGTGTATGTCTGTATCCAGTGCTGATAATTCAATGATTTACTGGAGGCGAGTGAAAGATGATTTACTATGCCATCTGTCCATTTTAACATCACGTTGTTGGGCGGGTTACGGTTTCACGCTGTATTTTAAAGGTTGTTTTCATACCACTCGCACTCAGCAGGAGTGCCGCTGCTCGCACAACTTTCACCCCGCTGCCAAAAATAAAAACCTGTGAATCACCATGTTTTGGTGACAGGAAAAATGTTGCTATTCTAGTAGCAAGAAGCCCCGGGCCAGTGTATTTCATTACTGCCCAGTCAGCTACTTTTGACACTTGCATTACACCCAGTTACAGTAGCTCGTGTATTACTCCTCTCCCTACTTGTCTTTAGAAGTTTAATTTGCAATAATTGATGACTTTAAACACCCAAGTGTCATTCGACAGGCTGTTGCTGCCTTCCAAAGCCGCTGCCCTTCATCATCTGGACCGAGCGAGCAGCCGGCGGTTGGAATTGCTACATCAGGTCAGATAAGACTTACAATAAGGCTGAATTTCCTACAGCCAGTAACCCGGTGGCTTACATGCTGTTGGGCCGTTGGCTAATCGCTTCCAGGTGCCAGACGGGGCAAACTGAAGCGAGGTGAGCTGTCAGCCAAAGCAGACAGTGTCGGTGTCCGCTGCCATTTGGCAGAGTCGAGTGTGGGTAGTCTGACATGGCTGGCAGGTGGACGGGCAGCATCTGCAGTTTTTAGATGCACAGCAGATCTTTCCGTGACAGCATGTCACCGTGTAAGATATGGGTCAAGTTCACAAGTTGACACAAGCTCGTACATTTAGACACACGGGCGATTATAGGCTTAATTGCGACGTACATATTAGTTGTTAATAGACCTTGAAATTGGCTTGCAAACAAGTGCAAATTGAGGAGGTATTCGTGGTGAGATTTTGTTGGCCTGCCATGTCGCTATCTATGAATGGAGATCCGGAGGAGGATGACCGAAAAGGAACATATAGAGGGCGCGTCCACTTGAGGTACATTATTTGGAGATTTAAAAACTTGAAATACACAAGTGGCTTTAAATAGTTCAACAATCATGTCAACTCACTGTATTAAAAGTTATTATGAGACTAATTACAATCAAGATAAATTCAGAATTTTGGACTGATTACCCTGATTTTGTCTCACAAGGACCGGGTGGGGGGGTGGTTTTCATGTGAGCATGTGTGAGTGTATTCTGTCTCTTTGATTAAGTCTGTGTGTGTGTGTGTGTGTGCGTGCGCGTGTGCGAGTGTGTGTGTGGACATAAGTAGTCGTTAGGCCTAGCCAAATCTTATTAGCCACAAGGAGAGGCTCTCTCTGCCCGGGTGAAGAGGCTGAGGCTGAAAAACAAACTCCTCAAATCATCTTTTGTCCAACAGAACTAACAAAAGCGGCCGTGTGATTATATCGAAGAGCCATCGAGGTCTAAATTGTTTATTGCATCAGTCACTGTCGTATCCGAGAAGAACATCCTGAAAATTCAATGACTCCTTCATAGCCTGATTTACAACGGCAAATCACCAGCATCAAACTACGACATTGATTACTTGGAAAAACAGAATAGATATTGCATTTTGAAGACAAATAGCTGATTATTAAGTTAATTCATATTTTTAATGAATAAACTCATGTCCAGCTATTCCTTTTCATATTATCATATGTATTTCATAACATAACATATGCGCTGGTTATTTTATGGAGGCAGAGGTTGACCTATTCCTTTATAATTGTGACACCCATGCTGACTATGAAGACCACCTACAGAGGAAACATAATCCTCCTATGCTCTATAATACAAATGCTCATCATTTTATGGACTGTAATAATCAATAACATACAGCCGCCTGTCTGTCTTCTTTTACAGACAGAGACCCAGACAGTAAAAGGACCAGAATTGGGCCACAGGTTGTGTTTTGTGGCATTGTCAAGCAGATGATTGGATCATAGTGGTATTAAAAACAACAGCTTTTTCTTCATTGTTCCAAATGTGACCTTGAAAAAATACATCCCTGATTTTTGAGGCCAACATGTTTCCTATTATTAAACGTGAAACCACTACAAACCTCAATGAGAACAATCACCACTCAACAGCTGAGACCCGTATTCTCCTGTTGTCTGAAAGCTATAGCTACAAAACCATATCACACAGTTAGAAAACTCTTGCTCTCAAATCAGGCAACACTTAGTGGATCCTCTGTTTTTTTTTTGGTTTTCTACATCTTCACCTCTCTTCACTCGCTTTCTCAGTCCACCGTAAGAGACACAGCCATCAACTCACAACCGATCAATACTTGGCTTTGAAAATAAAACTGCACTGTACTCTTTCGTCTTAATTGCGTTCCTGCAAAACAGTTCTTTGCAACCATTAAAGAGATGGTGAGAGTGCTTTCTATGTACCAGACAGGTACTGAAACTTAAAAACAAGATAATGCAAATTACTGACTGGATTGATTTGGATGTTCTAGGTTTTTACAACACTAAAAAAAAAAAGACAAAATGCAGTGAGAGCTGCTCATTTTCCTGAGATGTTTTAATTTTTCGGTATCTTGCAGTTCTTCATTATCACTGTGGCAGCTGGAGTTTTTAGGGTGTACTCTGCTTTTAAACAGAATGTACGGCTGCCTGAAGCAGAATGAAATATCTTTCTTTATAGCATTTTTTCATCAGCAAGCCTCTCAAACACCAACACTTAGACAGTATTCATTAAAAATATGAGTCTTTTGTGGAGTTGTCGGTATATTTCATGCACAACAGATGGCAAAAAGTCAAATTAAAGGCTCATTGAAAAGATATCACAGTGATACGTGATCCCATATGTTTATCTACAGTATTTCCAGTAAAAACATTTGAGTGGGGAGATCGTGTTCCAGATTCGATTGATATTTTCACAATAGCAAGGACCACGCACACACACAGCCATGGTAAAAAAGTGAAATGTAATCATAAACACTTCAGAGACGGAACTACACAGAACAGTCAGAAAAAATTGGAGACTGAGCCACATGGACAGCCACCCATTAAGTGTCTGTGATTGGGAAAACAAACCTAAGAAGCAAGTGGACTGAAAGTGAAGCAGACAAGACTGATGACGGCGCAGATTCAGAGCAGCAACACATTTCCCATCAGCAGAAGTAGAAGCTCTACTCCTTCTTTACTGGCACCTCCAATATTTTGTTTTAGTGTACTGTCTTAATAAATGCTGACATGTAGGTATTAGACTGGCAGTCGCATAGATATACTGCGAGGTATTTACTGGCGCCTAGCCTGGGCTGCAACAGCCGAGGACACCGCTCTCCTGCACACTATAGTTCACATCCAAAAATAAAAGATTACGAAAATATTAAACGCGCACGACGTTTTCGCAGCAGCAGCTCCCAATACAACCTCTGCTGAAACACCTCCGCTGGGACTTTGTGTATAGCGTTCAGGCAGCTGTCATCTGTAAATTGTCGTAGAGTTGAAATCTTACCTCATTAATCATTCTTTCATCTAAGATCTGCTGCTTCCCATCCAAGCAAGGAGGCCCGACACAAGTCTGGCTCTGCTCGCCACTGAGTGCGTCACTGTCATCTCAATAAGAGGTGATCAGATAAAAATCAATCGGCCTGCTTGCTCATGAGACACCTGAGGTAGGTGTGGTGCACAGGAGCGCGATAGTCCCAACAACTTATCTGCATTATCCGGATGTCTGTGTGGTAGGCCTTCAGCGCTAAATATTCTTCCAAGGCAGCGGGCTTCTGGCCCTATCATATGTGGTGTGGGTGTTGACCTGAATGCCCCAGACTCTGCCCTGCCAGCTTTGAGAACCCGAGGATGGAGTCGACGCGCCTCGTGTAGTCCGGCCGCCGTGAGTGATGATGGCCTGGCATCTCTGGCAGCTCTGGGGCCAAACACCTTGTCCGCAAATGGCTCCAATGTTCCCCCCCGTGAACTGAAATGTCCCACCAACATGGCGTAAATCATTGTATTTCATATTCCGTTTATAGTTTACTGATAATTTCTGGACTTCTATTTATTTTCCGAACTTCCTGCCAGTTGCTAAAATACGTTCGGTTATGCAAGCTGTTATCCTGGGATTTGTTCAGGGTCCGATTAGCCGTTTGGAATGAGGGGGGACCGATCCTCCACCAGTCAACACGCTGCCCCCTCTTCAGCTGAATATTTATTGCAGTTGGGGATGAAATGTATCTAAATCTCCCAGTGATTAAATCCCCAGACAAAACGCATCAAGTGAATCCACTTTAAAGTCCAAATAAACAAGGGTGACAAGACTCACACATGCTTGGTCTCAGGCCAAGTTATTGTTGATTTGGGACACCTTGAGAAGTTCACGCTTTTTGGAATCCAGATACCGAAAAGAATATCAGAAGTGTGTGACTTGGATCCTTTCAACATGATAGTGGGAAACAGTATAAATCTCTTTATAAATGTTGCATCTCAAGACAAGCCTCCCTTCTGATTTATCACAGTTACGGCAAACTCTGCTGCTTATGTGCAGTTAATGTGGTCGATTTCTGGAGGAATGAGTCCTACCATTTGCATTTTGAATAAAAAAAAAAAAACAAAGACCTGATATTTCAAAGTGAATGAGATATGAATGCAAAGCAATCGAAAGCTGCAGAAAAGGAAAACTATGTTTTTTCAACTTATCTCCTGTTTGATTTGAGGTGTGCAATGGAAGGTTTTCTGCTTGTGTTCTAACTCTTTCATAATTTTATTTAGTTTTTATTTTTTTAAAGTTCCCATCGAGTTTTTGGCAATAAGACAACAATATCTGCACATTAGTGGTTCAATGTCAAAATACACCACAGGAGCTGCAAACCATTCTGCTTTTTAAGCTGTGGTTTTCCATCCCACGGCGGCGATGGGCAGGGGTGAGGTGTGTCACACAGGTAAAGTGAGACTTGCCAGCCCTCTTTTGACCCCTGGGTACTAACTCTCCTGTCACCTTCCACAACAAAGCTTGTACCGCGATACGCTTTTGTCACCACCCAGATACAAAAGACCCCGTGTCTGAGCTGGACGGAGACTGACAATAAAATTGTAACAATTAGTGCAAATTACAGGATTTAACCTGGTGACATGCCTGTGAGATGTGCACAATGAGGACTGGGACGCTTGTTGACTTCGGGTGCCAGACAGAAGGGGTGATAGAGTTTCACGGGGCATCTTAAAAAAACCCGACAGTGGACGGAGATTGCAGAGGAAATTCTGTCTTACATCTTAAAGGCTCAGGTAGAGCTGATCGCCGTTGCTCAACAGGTATATACTGACACATTGCGGCCTGCAAGACAAGTACAGGCGATTTAGAGGTTAATGCTTATTAACATGATCAAGTAGAATGATGTTATTCCCTTTACACATGTAACTAACAATTCAAAATATTCTATGTCAGCATTTCAAATGAAGATTCATCAAAATGATCATCTTTTGAAAGACATTTTTTTTTTTTTGCACTGTGATTCAAATTGTTGCTTCTTGCTTAGTTAATATAAAAGTGGGTCAAATGCACATTAAAACAACAAAATATGAGCCATTGCTGACAGGCAGGTTGATTTGCTTCTATATCCTGTTACGTGAAAGTGTCAAATTGGTCAAAAGTTAAGCTTATAGTTTCATTTACAAAACATTGGGTTCTGATATCTGCTTATACTTAGCCGACTGTGTTAGCTTGTGTTTGTGAACTGCTTGGTGTGTCTATGCTCGATGATTTGTGGAAGTATTCCCGGGTTCATGCGGTGGTTTGAAACACAGTTCACAAGCATCAAACCCTGACCTTGGGCCTTTTCTCATTTGAGCGCATATAGTTCTCGAGAATCGCTTAATTGTTTGATGATGTATTGTAGATACTGGGATTTTTGGAAAAGTATATGCAATTTGTCTTTAGAATTTTTCAGCAAATTGATGATCATCTTCATTCGAGCGTTTTTATATTTATTCAACTTTTTCTTGTTATATTCCATGTTTTCTGACCTGTTCCTGCCTTCAAATTTGAAATTAGCTAATATTTTTCATCAAAAGGTCCCATACCACACTGTAAACAGGTGTTATGGTCATTTGTGGATAAAAAAAAAAAGAGTTATGAAAGAATTATGAGATTTGCAAATCCTTCCGTCCTGTTTTTATTTAAAACCTGTTTTTTTTAATCAAAGTTGCATATTTTAGCTGAAACCAGATTATACAACATTGCTCCTGAGCCTACGAGGATGGAATGAGAGGGAGCGACGGGGGAGGACGTTGGCATACCCTGCAGCTCTGTAGTGCATGACTCGCTGTTAAAGGAAAACCGACATTTCATGCAACCCAGCCAGCCACTCATTAACTAAGCTCCCTGGGTGGCTGTTTACCCAGCATTCCTTGTAGATTCAATTAATGTTTATCAGCTTCGAGGAGGGTTTCCGTCCAGCTGCTGGGCAGTGACATCGTAATACAGCTTGGGCCCCCTGACGCCATTTGGGCCTGCGAGGACCGGTGAGAGGGATGACAGTCGGCGACAGCGCTGAGGATGCTGCTGCTATGTGTGCGACTATTTTGGTGCCGGCAGAACATGGAGATTCACATGTTGACAAGCATGGGCCACGTGACCGCTGTGTATGGAATCAACAGGCGTCTCAGTTGGCACCCACGCTCGCTCGCGAGAGTTCATCAATATGGACGCAACTGACACTGAACACAGAACAGGAAATGCTGAACACGCTAAGATGAGTGATTAAAAATGATTGCATGATAGCTGGTATCGGACACACACACACAATTTACTGGCATTCGGGATTGCGCAGTGTAAACGCTGTGCTCTGTGACACTGATATCAGCCTGTTATTCACCAGAGGCGAGCGCTCTTTCTAAATGGCCTGCTTTAATTCAGTGGGTCCGGTGTCAACTGGGGACAAAAGCAGTGATGAGAAACCCTATCAGGGGCAGAGTTCATCTGAATAATAGGGCGTCACACTCCTTGTCCCGCAGACTGCAGGGGTGACCGCTGGACCAGGTGCACGGGTGAGCCCGCTTAAACTGTACACTAAAGCAGGCAGAGGAGAATAATCAAGGCTGTGATCCAACATACAGTATTTTTTTCTTCTTCTTTAAATGGGATGGCAATCACACTCTACATTGAATGACAGTAATGATATAATAACAATTGGGTGCTTACTTTAAACAAATGCATTAATCAGCTGTTGGAAAAAGGCAAAAGAAGTTTTCTGAAAATGCAAGAACCAATATATGACTGGAATAGTCTGCACACCTATAACTAGTTAAACTGAGTATTCGTGTGGTATTTTTTGCAAACCAGCTTGAAACGGATGCAAATGAAAACATCCAAAGCATGAAGCCGATCACATTAACTTCACCTCTTGAAAACACTCCCAATAAACTAATAATACAGTTTTAATACCTGCAAAAATTGATCTTCTTTACATCCTAGTTTGTTTGTGTATAGAGTACATATACATTACTGCTGTAATAATCTCTTTCTTTTACATCATCATCGTCCTTGTGGTGACAAAAATGTAAATCTCATGGAGGAAAATGAGAAAATGTAAATAGTTTAGAGTAAGCCTGTGGGAAATTAATGGAAGTCAATGCAATGTGTGTGAATGTCATGGCAGCATGTCAATATCTGTGTGTGTATGTATTGCATCCATATGAAGGATTCGAAAACATTGCACGATATAAAAATAAGTTGCAGATGACGAACGTGGACTTTGGCAGTGAGTCACGATGTGCAAGAACCACAAACATGAAAACATGCGGCTTGCTACAGTCTGAGGGAGTTTCGCATCTTCGAAGGGTATGGTGTATCTGTTGGGAGCAGCTGCTTACGTCCGTATTTTTTAATGACGCAAATGCTCTCCGTTCAAGCCCTTACTTAGAAATCGAGAGTCTTCTTGTAGCCGACGCCCCGAGCGCGGAGCAGCTCGCAGCAGCATCAAATGTTGCCTCTGCTGATGTTCAAAGATTCTCAGCCTTCTCGCTTTGAGCGTCTTTTGGCTCAAGGACCCATTCGGAGTGTTGTAACATAATGAGGAGCCTTTTTAAATGTGGCGATCAAAGCAGAGTCAGGACTGCAGTGAGAGGTATTTATGTAAGACACGAGGGAGGAAAAAAAAAAGGGTTTTGTCGAGCGACCACGTTACAACCGACGACTGCTGTGGAGGGCTGTTCTTCGAATTGAACCAGATTCTGCTCAATATTGATATTTCTATTCATGAGGAACAGAATTTTTGGTAGGGCTGAATGTAGATAGCAAAATGTATCGTCATTGCTGTGAATTAATGGTGTGCGAGTTGACATATTTGGCCATTTAGACGGGGCCCTATTGAGCTCGATCGTGTTGAGAACAGATGTGATTTCATTTCATTACAATGTACTTGGTGCCAGAAGTCAAGTAAAAAGGACTAAAACAAAAAAAAAAAGAGAGAGAGAGAAAATTGGCCAGACAAGAGTGAAAACAGCTATTTGGACGTACATGTTTGGACATGAACATTCAACACTTTGTTTATTCATAGCAAGTCTCTTGATAGAAAAGCTAAATTCTACAGGAATCTTTGTATTTTTGATATCAGCCCACAGTTTCGGGAGTAATGGTTGTCAGATGATTTATACAGCGTGCAGGTTTTTGTGAAGCTAAGCTTGGAGGATGTGTTTCATTTAAATTAGGCCCGTATTCTTGCTGTTCCTGAACATACATTGACAGAGCCAGTCTTTCATTTATTTTCTATCATCTCAATCCAACACGCCAGCCATCATGCACCTGTCATCTGCACCGTATTCATTGTTTCTTCATCAACCATCTCCACTGTATAAATAGAGGCTAAATGAATACTGATTGCAGGGAGCTTGAGAGTGAGATGACATTGGGCATTGTCCTCCTGCACACAGCCTTTCACATCAAAGGGATTTACTCACACTAGCTGTACTGGTTTGTCCTCTAATTGGAACGTCGAGGTCTAAACTGTGGTAAAACCGCAATCAACACTAAGTGGGGAAATGTGAGGGAGATCTGAGAGGGTTTTTTTTTTAAACTCACTAATCCCCTCCGCGCCAGGAGCAGGGGGTGCGAATCGGTCCACTGCTGCATGAGCGTGTCCTTGTAGGGCAGAGCGGAAAGCCGGGGTACTTTCCAGGAGGAGGAGATGATGGACTTAACCTACACGGTGTCAGAGCAGAACAGCCACGGTACAGTATGTGGCCTTATAATGCCTCAGGGTTGGGTGCAGTTGTGCACCTCTCTCAGATGTTTCAGTGCGGCACAGGCCAAGAACATCGCAGAGCAGAGCGTGTTCCCTAATAAATCAGCTCTGCTGAGTGCACACGGACACCCAAATAACATTTATTTATTGGTCCGCAGATGAACACTGGGTGCTTGGTTGCTTGGACTACCTTCACTCCACAAAATTAAGGAAGTCACCATTACAATAATATACTGTGCTGTCTGTCCAGCTTATTCAAGAACTTAAACAATAAAAAAAAAAAAAGAAAAAAAAAGAAAAAAAAAGAATTGGTACTTTTATAAGACATAAACTGTTGCGTCCATACCTTGACCAGCAGTGGAAATGTGCATTTCCTCTCCTTTAACAGCTTATCCACCTTATTCACCTTTTTTTTGGAGCCGATTCTGTGCAAATAGAAAATATTAAATTATTATGCAACAAAGGCATACCAGGAAAGAAACGATTCGTCTTGATTCATAGTTCAGAAATAAACTCTCTTGGATAAAGAAGACTAACTTTGTCTGTGTTGCCCTTGACTCTGACAAAACCATGACTCATATTATCAACATAACTCTTACATAACCAGGATTTTCTGAGCTGTTCTTACTTATAGACAGTCACAGCTGAAAGATAGTGAGTCTTCCATGGCAGCCTTTATAAATATACTACACTGACACCTTCTGGGCACATTAGTTTGTTGTTTTTCTTTTGAATAAACACATCAATCCTGTGCTATTTTATTCTTGTTAAAAGAAGTATAGTAAATATACACCTGAGGCAGAGGTGTCAAACTCATCTGATTTCAGAGGTTTTATACAACCATGTCTGGTCTGCATTGTTCCAGGAATTAAAATCTTAATGACATACTTCTCAATGAATAATGACAACTATACATTCTAAGCTTTTTATGGCTTACTACCACTAAAATCTGAAATTGCTTACTTTTATTACAATAAAAAAAAAATTTAATGCAAGGAGCTTTAAGTCATTTTTTTATTACAGTGATCCTCTTTAGAATATTAATTAAAAAAACCTGTAGCCTTTCAGATTGCAACATTTGATAGTTTAGTTTGACTGTGATATTAAAACAGGGTGAACCTCAATGGACATATTAAGATAGGTTTTAATTTAGAAACTTTCTATTCTATTCTATTCTATTCTATTCTATTCTATTCTATTCTATTCTATTCTAGTTTATTCTATTCTATTCTATTCTATTCTATTCTATTCTATTCTATTCTATTCTGTTCTATTCTTCTCTCCAGTCTACTCTATTCGACCCTAGAGTGACACCCCAGTGAAATAATCAATCGTGGGATGTATGGAGTTATTGTGCATGATGGTACTGACATATATTAATATATAACAATGTTCCTCAAAAAATGAACCAACTGAAACTTAAAAAAAACAAAAAAACCTGCTTTCATACCCACGTTATACTTTTACCGCTAAAGGAAAGACGCGGTTATTGTGCGTAATATGCGCCAAGACTAACCTTCTGTCTGAGGACTTGCGAGATGCGCTCATGGTGAAAAATTAAAAAAAAAAGTCAACAAAGCTGGTTTGGTGAAGCGGTGAGGCACAACATGCCCGATTGTTTGTGAGTTGTCCGGATCCAGCCTCGGAGCTGCGTTGCGTCGAGGGGCTTTTTTCCAAAACACAGTTTTTTTTTACGCACCACAGTCGGTGCTCACTCGCGATCAGATTGTCTATTTTTCTTTTTCCTTTGGACGCAGCTCTCAGGCAGGTGCTCACGTGCACACACGCGAGCTCACCCTCGAGACAATGACCTGCGCGACCACCTGCTGGGATATACGTTTTCCACACACTGTGCCGTGCGTCAGGAGCGCAAACATGACACCCCTGTTCAGACCGATGAACTTGGCGTTTTTTGGTTTTTTTTTAGAATGAAATACAGCACATAAGAATGAAGAATAATCAGAGGAATGTGATTGAAGAATATATATTGTACGATAAACCAACACAGGAATGGCTTTATTTCAAACTCTGAAAATGAATATTTAGAAGTAAAAGTGTATATTGATACTCTTATTTTTCCCTTTCTTCCATTAAAGTTATTTGCTCAAGTTGCCTAAGTGCCTTGGACAAAACTTGCCTTTTTGCACAAAATGCATTTGGCAGTGTTCAAAAGCCAAAGACAAGGCCTGAAAGCCCCCCAGTCAAAGACCTGTAATTGATACAGCATGAATTTTTAATGTGGGATTTGTCTCAGGATTGTGAATAAATGCCTAACTTTATTCCCTAAAAGTCCAAACAGAGTTCTCCTGATGACCAAGAAGGCATTACTGTACTGAAAGCCTATACCAGTCTATTCCTCCATCTTCTTAATGCTCATTCAACTCCCAGCTAAATATGGAGGTAGTCCATCACAAACAAATAATCACATATTCTCTCAATTACACCTATCTGCAAATTTCATGTAGTTGTAAATGCATGTTTTATACTGTTGGAGAAAACTGAAGTGCTTGGAATAATTCTGCAGGGAGAACATGCAAACAAATACAAAGCCAGTCACCCTATAAAGTAGACACAATACAACTGCTATAGCTGTCACTATAAAAAGTACACGAGAAATGAACAACTTTCTGAGGATTAATATATAAATTCACAATTCATAATTAGAAAAAAATTTGTAGACTTTGAAATATAAATGAATTTAGATTTTGTTCTTGTTGATTATTCTTAGTGTTTTTCTGTGGCTATGCAGGACTATACCAAATAGGAAAAAAAAAACGGTTTTTGATATTTGTGCTGTGAAGCAGTTTTACTTTTTTTTTTTTTTTCAAAAAGAGAAAGAAAATAAGTGTTTTTGCACAGCACTGAAAAGATTAAAACTGTCAAAAGAAGCGGAAATGGAAGGCCACGAGGAGGATCATTGCAGATGACATGATTTAAAGTGCTTACATGGAAATCAAAAACAGGAACAAAGACCATGTCAGTTGCAATGAATTCATGAAAATCAATAAGAACACTTGTTCTTGTGGTTGTAGTGTTTTAATGTTACCAGCTCGCAAATTAAAGTCACTTCTCAAATGTGTCTAATGTCAAATAAGACTCAAGACAAACGAGAAAAGCCACAACCTCTTTGATTAATGTGGTTTATTCAGAGTAAACATGGCAGCACCGGTCGGATAGCCACCTTTCACACGTCACTTTAGTTCTGTATGAAAAATTGTTTTGTTTTACGCCTTCAGTTTAATGCGAGACCAGTTTATTCCACTGTTGTTAGAGCACCGGTTGTGTCAATAATGTAGAAAACGTCAGAAAGAACAAGCTTGAGAGTAGCACCAAAGAGCTCATGATACCCCACATGTATTGTTATTGTATCGCACAAAGACACACACGCATGCACGCACGCACCCACACGCACACACACGCACACACGCACACACACGCACACACACACACAGACACACACAACCTGTGAAATGCTTAAATATATTGAAGCAGTACACATGCTTTGTTGAGAAGCACCACTTTTGAGGGAATCTATTTCAGGAATGCCAACTTGCAGCTTATCAATTTTCAAGACTGAGAACTTTCACCAAATTTACATAAATAATGAATTTGTACATAAGTGGGGTATCTCAAATAGAAATGTCTGATTTGAACCATTTGACCTTCGTAAAGTCAGGGCTAACATCTTTCCACAGCTGTATCAACTCCAGCAAATCTTTCACAATTCCCGCCCTACACTTGGATTTTCAGTTTACTTTGAGAATGAGTACTGAGAGCCACTAGGACTTAATTTTACCTGCTGAGCAGCATTAAGGTGAAAGACCACATCTGTGACGGACAATAATCTTGAGATGGAGAAACGCTAAAATCATTCCATTTCCCTCGAGTTATCTGAGTTATCCAGCAACTTTGCTGCCTTGTTTTTGGTCTTTTTCCCCCCTGCTTGCACCACCACCATCATCCTTCTTCTATAGATCACCAGATTGAGAGGCTAAAATTTTTTTTTTAAATAAACACAAACATCCTCATATTTCTTTGGCTGTATGTTTTTTGGGGCACCACACTAGCCTCCCTGAAAAAAAAAAGGCTGCAGGATGTGACTGTGCAGCAAGAGAGAGGTAGCAGCTGTGGGGGTGGGAGGAAGAGTCGGGATGAGTCGGGTTCAGGTGTGAGCAGATCAAGCAGGCCTGTGCTGGCGTCGGGCGTCGGGTCATATGGTCGAGGACGAACCTGAGGTCAGATTCACCTGTGAGAAAATAGAGTGAAGAGCATTAGAATCTGTCTGAAGCAGAAGTGTCAAGAGTTTGGCCTCCATAGCATAATTAAAGCAAATGGTTTTTATTCCTCATTTGTGCACCAGGGGGCGCCACTTCAGTAGGTTGATCAAACCTCAGCAACACTATGCTGATGAACTATGAGGTGTAAACAGGCATGATGAAGGCTGCGAAAAAAACTCAGTTGCCTGAGAAGACTTTCATTGTGGGAAGAGGATTTCGGATTGCACCTTTAAAAGGTGTCGATTTTGAGAACGTAGCCTCATATTTATTTATTTTTTTCTTAATGTAGTTTTTAAGGACTGAAACAAAAGAAGATGTCAACATGATGAAAGTGACCTACTTTATCCCAGGTGCTTGTGATGATGCTTTTCGTATCCTACTGCGTTGTTCGAAGCGGTACCTGTTCATTTAAAAGAAAAAGTCATCATGATGTCAAGCCACTGAATATTATTAACATACATCAAGAGATTTTTATACATCAAATTACTTGGACATTTTTGAATCTGCAGACTGATTAAAGGACATTCTAAGAGAATTACACAGACTAAAACAAAATAGAATCACAATTTCTGCTTTAGATAATAGGACTGATTGGAGGAATTGTGTGCGACTTTGAAAATAGACATACTGTCAATTGCAAAAGATGTAAAATTCTATATATTTATCCACATGTGTTGTGATCATCATCAATTTGTATCAATTACTCCTGAAGAAAACAAAGAAGTAACTATATATTATATATGGTCATTAGTCCTATAAAGGGTTAAAGTACTGACCTAAGTAGTCCTTGTAGTCCTTATTATAGTATTTGTGCCTCAAGCCACGTCCATCTGTAAATAACACAACAAAAACATAGACATAAAACAAAAAAATACGACATGCCATATCTTATATATTCACACGGCAAGTTGAAAAGTTATTTAAAGGTGCGAGACGACTGTAAAAACTCAAATTCCTTCAATAAAACATTAGTTTTAGATTCCTTCCATCAATCCAGTTTGCAACAGTTCACAGAGTTTCTAGTATCGGTCAGACTCGGAACACCGGCCGACACAGCTCCTCCACATGTCGGTGCATTCACGACAAAAAAAACACTTTAGTTATTAATAAAATAACAATTTAAAGGAGTAGAGGACAAAGGGCTTTGGTCCAGGACTCACACAGCCGTGTACATAAATCAGGAGGAAGCCCTGCAGGCGTACCAGAGTTACCGCGTTGTTTGATGCACTGCCCTCGGTTGGGGATGCCAGTGGCTGGGTTTCCCGGGTTGATGATGTGGCATTCATAGCCGGTGGGGCAGTGAAGAGGCTCGTCTCCATCCTCCGTTGTGCTGCAGGCCTCGGCTTCAGGGCAAAGCAAGATGAGGCACATTTAATCTCTCCAGCACCATTCAGACAATTCACAATGTTTTACAAGGAAATAAAGGAAATACATTGAGACAAATTGATTAAAAGTACTAATCTTAAGAGATTAAGTAAAGGCATAATAAATAGGTAAAAAAAAACAACTATTAAGATAAGAGTAATAAAAACAAGTATAATCTATTGTTTGATGAAAGACTTGAGCAAATAACATTAAGTCCTGATTTAAAGTGTGTCATCAGTCCTCATTCAAAGCTTTACAGACCAGAAGTCAGACTTTGAGGTGGAACCTTTGACTCACAGCAGGGAGGGAAGCTGTGTGTATGTGACCGCAGTAAATGTTTGAATGTCACATGCCTGATGATGAGCTGCGGCCGACAAACAGATTTTCACCAAATCATGCAAACGCATTGTTAAAAAAATCCAGCCTGCTGAAAATAACTGCATGAACAAGTTTCTCTGAACCTTCGCTCAGAAATCCTTTAATCCTCGCCATGTTTTTTCAGACATGTGTTATTGTCTTGTTCTTAATGTGGTTGTTGAATTTCAGGTATGAGTCCATAATCATACCCAGATTTTTCCTTCTTGATTGTTCCATAAGCGCCAACCTTTAACCTTACAAGTAAATGTTGTTGAAGAGCCTCCAGTAAAAGTAAAAACTGCTTCTCCAAAACTGCGTCGGTTAACTTTTCAACTACATTTAATGGCTTTTCCAATGAGAGAGTAATTTGATTGATTTAATTTGCATAAAGAATCAATGTTAAATGATATAAACAGGGCACGGTGGTAGTTTGTTTTATTAAGAGATGTAGCCTGAAATTCTCTCTGTTATTAGAATGAGCTTATTGTTTCTTCTCACCTTGAAGAACTTCTTCAGGACCATCCAGTAGCCAGCCGTTGCCGCCCAGCCACCGAGGCTTGGGCTGCACCAGCCAGTCCAACACTGCCAGCAAAATACCAAAGTACAATTAATGCAAAAGGAAAAAGTTTTTTCCCCCAAAATTTTTATTGAAAATGAGCTCAATTCAAACTTTCTTCAAATTCTTGAAGTTAATCATTTGTCCTCCTATGTGGTTGTTCCCATGTTTATATGTTAAACTCAACATTACATTAATGACAGTTACAACACGTGCCTTTTCTGAAAAATACAAATTTTTGAAATGTTGTGCATTAAAAATAAAGTAAGTCTTGAAATAATCTTCAACAACACCCAAGGGGGAAAGTTCTCTCTGTATAAAAGTATTTCAAGGATAATTTTCAGTTTATTGGCGTTAAAACCAATAACGATATAATGACCACTAATGTCTAATACCTGCCAATAATCAACCATTTTCTATGGAATAAAGCCAAAAATGCAATAACTTGCCAATACTGTCAAAGAACATTTGAGCCATTACTGTAATATTTCAAGATGAACAGCACCCAATAATGTACTAAAACATAAATACAACTGTATTTCTTGTAAATAAAAGCTTATTTTGCAGGTTTTGTGCAGTTTGCTGATCAAATATTCATCATTATTATTCATTCATTGAGAATCAGAATTCATTATTGGGACATTACCGTTTAATTGACCTGATTAAACTCAGAATATCCACAATTATTACATGACTGGCAGTGGTTACATTACTGGCTGCTACATGGAGCATAAGGCCTTGATAAAAAAAAAAATCTCAATTCTTGGAGCTGTATCTGCTTTCGGAGTTGACTCCGCTGACCTGGAGGTGGTTGAACAGACTCCAGGCAGGCGTAGATGCAGCCGTTGTAGCAGCAGCGTTTATGGCGCTCACACTCAGAGTCTGAGCGGCAGCCGGGCACCTCGCAGGCCCTCTCCGGCAGCATCTGGGGCGGCGGAGGACACCGGTCATTCTTCTGGTGTTGTGTGGACTGGGGATGGTTTGGGTATTCATAGTCCTGAGACACAGAGATAAGAAAACAAACACAAACTCTCATTAATAAGAGCTTAAAACATTTAAAAGGCAGTTAAAAAATCAGCACTTTTGAAAAATATCGAGCTCGGGAAGAACGAGATTAAAAGTAACGCTGTTCCCATGGAGGACAGTCTGTGGTTTGGGGTTTCAGGAATGGCAAAGAAAATGTAAGTTTTTGTTGTTGTTTTTGTGACTTCAATTGCAGATGTTTTGCTTATATTATGTATAGGGTTAGGCAAAATAAGTTTGTTTTTTCTTTTTGTTGTTGCATAGTGTATTTGGTTGTCCGAATAAACGCTTACTACTACTACTATTACTACTTCTAATAATAAGCATTAAGAATACATAAGTACTCTTGGAAAAATCGATAAATTCAATAATATACAACTTGAAACAACCAACGTTTATTAGAAAACATGTCAAAGTATATTCACAATCACATTGGAGTTGGAAAAGTGAAGGTTTCGTCTTCTTTTTTTGTTTCATTACTGTGTAAAAAGAAAAAAAATCTAAATGACATCATTCCAGTTTGATTTGAATAATGTTTGTCATTTATTCAAGATAAATATACAATATGCATACATACATACATACATACATACATACATACATACATACATACATACATACATACATACATACATACATACATACATACATACATACATAAATATACATCAAAGAAGCGACTGAAATCGGTGCCGTGTCATGGAGATCATGTTCCTCTCTTTCTTGTTAAATGAATAATGTTAAAAATATCTATAAAACATGCGTCTAAACTTCAGGCTGCGCAAATATTTAAAACAACCAGCAGGGGGCAGCACGGGACCGCCAGCGCTGCGGCTCAGACGCGCAGGTTGGGTTTGGTATGCATGTCTGATACTTAACGTCCTGACCTGGATTAGGAAGGTGACTGACTGTGGGAACAAACACTTTCCCGGCGAGTCTGAAGACGGAGAAAGTAGGTCACTTCACGCGCTCTCAGCAGCTCGTGCCTGCTCACAAACACTCAGCCATGCGCTGTTGATCAGACGATTTGCAATCGCATGCGGAGCAGAGGATAATGTAATCAGAGCCACAGTCTCTGTGGTGTAATCATTTCTTTCTTTTTTTTTTTCTCCCCCTGCAGTCATTCTCACTCACAGTGCAGAGATTGTGAACACATGGGAAATGTGATTAAAATCCCAAGATGCACAGCTGCCATTGACTTGATATGAATGCACCAACTTTCTTACACATTTGTTTTTGCAGTGTAGTCGTAGTTGTGCTCGATTCCACTCAACGATTCAATAAAATCACCCATAAGGCAGAAAATTCTAACAAAAGTATCTTTTTTTCGCAACTACTCTGTGCAAAAGCCTCCAGCCAGTAGACCTGCCACACTTCTGCTGTTTGCATTGATGCTTCTCTTTATCACATTTACTCATGAAAGTTGTGTTTTAACGAATTGTAATTGTTTTAAACTCCACCTCATCTATTTTAAAATCACGATTTATTCTTAAAAATTAATCAGAAAAGAGCATGTTGGGCCAACTCCATCAAGAAAATACACTGTCTTGGAAACGTCACTGCCTCTGGTTTGGTTTATAAATTGCTCCCCAAGTGAAAGAAAGATTTCATGGACATAAAAAACTTTGTTACAGTAAATCGGTTGTAGATCTCTCTGCAGGATCGTTTCTCCATGAGGCTGAAATCCATTCCGGAGACTTGTACAATCGCAGAATCGGTTTTCATGCCATTTTCAATAATGCACGGTGAATTTCTCGAACTCTGCCGAGAGGCCAGCGTTCTCTAAAAAAGAGCACGGTTCCACAATATGACTGTAATTAGATAATCGCTTTGTGGGCTGCACACGACCATTAAAGCAGTGCTGTTTATTTGGCAGGCTTACGGGCCTCTGGCCCGAACCGACTGGAAAAACAAAAGCAAATGTTTGGCACCGATGGTGGTATCACACACACTGTATGTGTGCTCACTTTGAACACACCATAATTCGCCCTGGCAGCTGCGAGCTCAGTGGGTTATTTGAGGGGTTTGGATGAGGTGCGCTGGGAGAAACTTTTACAGCGTTCGGCCGTGGAGGCGAACAATGTGCGGCTCAGCCGCAGCCTGTAAAAGTTAATCTGGGATCCTGCACATTAAAGTTGCGGGATAAGAGTGTGACTTGAGTAATTGCGTTAAGATTGACTCTTGGTTTTTGTACGTAACATGCAATGCTGGATTGTAAGTTTAACTTAGAGGTGTCAAACACATTTTCCCAATTTCACCTTATAAAATGCACTTATACAAAATAGTGCCATGATAACCTTTAAATTTCAACTTGAATGTTTTTCTTTGTTGTGGCGAAGAGTCTAGGTGATAAAAATGTCCATATTTGAACAAAAACCAAAGGATTACAATAGAAAATGACTACAATTTCAACGTGAAGCCAATTTGAATGATGCACTCTGGTGCAAAGTAAAGTGAAACTTCCAGAAAACTTGGCTGTTGCTTTATGAAGGCATTGCTTTGAGGCTACTCGTTGTGTCGATTTTCATAGTTTTCTTGTCGTTGATATCTCAGCTCGGTTCTCAGTGTTGCGTTGTCTGTTACCCTTAAGAAATTTGCTTAAAATCATAGTTTTCTTTGAAATTCTATGGCTTGTGTGATGAATTGATGTGCTGGATTGGAGCCTGTTGCAGCCCGATTTTACATTTGACGCTGTTGTGTTGTTTTTCGAAGCTCTGCTTCTTGAACTGTTTCTATTTCCAAACTCATGCCCAATGAATCCAAAAAGTTGAATATATGCAAAGAACATTTTATTTAATTGCTAGAGGAATTTTCAAGCTACAACACATTAAATATGTATGATTATGCAAAATAAATCTGTTAAAACTTAGAAGGATTCACCCCACCAGTATGTACACTGTATGAGTGATTTAAAGGTTATAACCATAAACAAACCCACAGAAAATTGTTCACATTGCTCTCTTTCTTCTCAGCTCTGCTCTGTATTTTAATATCTTCCAATAGATTGTTTCATCTTTAAGATCTGCAATTTATTGTTTATAAGTTCTGTTTTTCTAAAACTTTTGCTGGAGGACTTATATTTTCTTTGTTCTGCGTGGGTGAAGTCCTGGTCGTGATTTCACTGTCAAGCGTCCTTATTGAAAAATGAGAATAAACTAAAATTCCTCATTCAACTTCCTCATCTTTTTTTTTAGAAGTAATGAAAAAAAGCATTGTGTAATAATTACATTTTTTTTCCTTTGTACATCTTTAACCCTGTACTTTGTGCTTTGATGTTACACATAAGTAGAAATAATCTTTTATATTTCTACTGAGCTTTTGCATTGAATTGGCACCCAAAGCATTTCAAACTGTACTCTGTGGTAATTACTCTGCTTTGCAGAGCCCCTCTTTGCAAAATACCAGGAGACGTAAGTAATCACTGTAAATGCTCAGTGGTTAACAATGTCTCCCGGTACAATTACATCTATGAATGAGCACTACAAAGTACGCTCCGACTGGATAACTGCATAATGACTACTGCTGTTTTCCCTTGTCTCACATCCGATCTGCTTGCAGCGTCTCTAGTAAAGCCGTCCTGCCCAAGGTCAAACGTGCCCTTCCTGTTTATGTGACGGTCGTGTGCTTGCTCTGTTGGTACAAATGCATACTCCACTTCACGAGTACAGGAAGTAATTCATTCTCATATGGTTGAACCATAGAAACGCAGCCTCTAACTTTACTTTTGCCCTTCTTTCCCATCATCCGCCCTTCAGTGGAACTGCTCGACTCTCAGGACTCATCTTGCGTCTTTCGTTCTGCTTTCATGCCTGTCGTCCGCCAGGCTTTACATCCCGACTCCCATCGCACAATCCTGCACAAATCTCTCTGATGTTCCACATTGTTTATTTACACGTCGGGCTTGCCGTGCCGGTCTCCCGCAGAGGCACTGCCAGCAGGCCTGTGTGTGATGTTCCTGTCTATCCGTGGGCATATTTTCTCTTCTCTCTATTTGTCTCTGTCTGTAGTGCTCTATCTCACTTCCTCACATTTCTTTTTTCTTTTAAGTCTCTTTCTTTTCCTGTTGTTGGTTTTGAAATGCTATAATATGGTGGTGGCTGCGGCGTTTGATCCCCCCCAGTGATCCCCATCTCTCTTTTTAATGCCTTTTACTCCGGTTTTATTGGGAGATCCTCTCTCGCTCTGTAACCAAGCGAACATTGAATCATTTGTGGGTCAGTGTGGAGAATGTTAGACAGATATTAAGCTTCTCTGCGTCCTTTGTGGAAGCATGAATGCAAACACACACCCGTGTGCACAATAGAGCAGTGTCGAGACTGTGCAAACATGCACAAACAATAGAAACCTTTTTTTTTTCCTTCATTTTTTCAGTGTTTACTGCCAACCTGTGTTGTCAAGGTTGATTTCTTACCTCTATATCAGGATGCACTCTGACAGAAAGACAGACGGACATGCAGATGTGTGAAGACACAGCAGGCCAAGATGGGATGCGAGCAGACAGGCGGGTGAATCAGCGGGAGATGAGGTTTAGTGAAGGACGCGTCGCCGTGCTGACAGACTTAACAGGTAGAAGCACGGCTGGGAAAAGCAGTCCTTGGAAAAAGTGGACAGACTGGTGACGTCTGACCTTGAAAGTTAGACGAACAAGGTGAGCCGATGTGAACGGCGGCTCGAGCAGCAAGACAGAGGGAAACCAACTGTGAGTGCAGCCAATTAGTTTGGGGGAAACAGTTTGAAAAGATTGTCTGCTACCTGACACACAGAATTAGTGGGATCATGGTTGGCCATGATAGAAAATAAAACAACCTTTGAATCAGTATTGCTGATGTGGAAATACATTTTTGTTTTTGGGTTATTGCATATGAAGCTGTGGCACTGTGAGGTAATCTACCCTCCAGTTCAGTCTAGTAATGTACTATTTCCCAGCAGGCTCATGTCATTTGACTGGGATTAGTCCTTTCCCTGAACTCCAAAAGCCAAAAGCTACAGCTTCACTGGAAAACAACATAAATCTTTCAAAAAGAAAATAAGGAAAAATGTGACATTTATTCAAATGCTGGTCAGAACTGGGCTGTGGCACCAATGGGAACCACTGATTTACACTGTTGTCTCAGGTTAGAGGCAACAACTTTCCACCACAGTCCAAGGACACACATTTTAATTGCCGTCTCTGCATGAGTGGTAGGTACAAAAGTGAGAGAGTGTATTAGCCGCCTGATGTACATGATCCCAGGCTGTACTCCGCCTGCTGCCCAATGTCATCTGGGATTGGCTCCAGGGCACAACGACTCTGCCATTTGCCCAAAGCAGGTATCAATTATGGATGAACGAAGGACAGTTGTGTTTTCTTTATTCAAAACCCTGTTTTTGACCCAGACTTTTGTTTTCAAATGAGATCCAGGTTCGTATGTGGTCATAGATTCAAAGTGACTTCAGTTTGGATAGTCATTTTACATTTAATCTGATGTGTTTATACAAAATACTGAGAAAACTCCCATCACTCTTTGCATTCAGCTCACTTCGGGATCATAAATTGTTCAGCGTAGTCTGATGGTGGTCCCATTTAAATCATGTTGTGAACAACAAAACCCCCCCAAAATTGGATCCGTTCAAAAAGTGCTAATTGAGCAAAGTATTCATGTAGTTCAGAGACGTTTGTTGATGTCCCAAAACTGCAATCAACTCATCATTTTTAACTCTCTCCAATGCAAGCTCCTTCCTTATTTCTCACCATTCGAGGTTATAACATAAGCTGAGGTCATTCTGTCTTGACTTGGGGTCTTTTTTTCCCCCTCGAAACAACTCACGAGTGCCTAAATCTGCTTTTATGTAGCAGCCTTGGGCAAATTCAAACAGCCTACCAGAAGAACAAGAGCAGGAAGTAAAAGTGTTTCTGACCATCTGCAGGGCGTCCGTATTAAAACCAGGTGCTGTCAGAGACCCCCCCCACCCCCCCACCCCCCTCGCCCCACCATCGCATCCCGCAAATGAAACTGTAAAGATTTATGATGCAAGCGTTAGACACACTGACATGTCCAGGCAGATGTCTGAGCCAGACCCTGTTATTGCCGTGGAAGACTAAACAAGTGTGTGTGCGTCTGTGTGTGTGTGTGTGTGTGTGTGTGTGTGTGTGTGTGTGTGTGTGTGTGTGTGTGTGTGTGTGTGTGTGTGTGTGTGTGTGTGTGTGTGTGTGTGTGTGTGTGTGTGTGTGTGTGTGTGTGTGTGTGTGTGTGTGTGTGTGTGTATTGCTATTAAACGAGACTCATGGAGTTGTTTTTATTTCAGATCTACCTGTGGGTGAAAATACTTAGTTGTAGCTCTTCCAAATCCAGAGCTTGGCATCATTGAGCCAGTTTCAAAACCACATAATACCAATCATGTACCAATAAAAAGCAACTCTTAAGCATAATGTTTCTTTTTTTTCCTTTCTTTTTTTATTGTAATGAATTTTGAGTATTTGTATTTAACAAGACCCACTTAGTAATGTGTTGAGTTCACTACACGTGAACAACTTTGTGAATTTGATTTGAAAAACTGTAGGAAACTGAGTTATAATCTATTATACACCACTGTCTTAAATCCACCTAAATTTCATGAATTTAACTAAAATATTAAAGCGAACATGCTTTTCTGAAACTGAAAAAAAAAGACAATTTGCTAGAGTTGTGTAAGTGTACATATTGGTAATATCAATTTAGTCACAACACGCACTTTCATTAAAAAACAACAATACAACTTCCACATGTGCTTTACAGTAAGCTAAAGGGAAATTAATAAATTATTTCAGAAAAAAGGACAACGAGTTGGCCATGAATTTGCATGTTGTACAATTTTAGCTCCGTCATTGTTTCACATTAGACTTTGAGACAGTCTGGACACATTAACCAGACTGAACCAGTGTTTGTTGTTATATTTGCCATCTTCACAAATATGCCATAAAAATAAAAGCGAAATTAGTCTCCGAAACTTCCCCAAGCCTGTCAATCAGGATGACTTTGTGGCGGCGGAGTCACACTCATTTTAGTTGAAGTACCACATTCAGCAGAGTGACTCTCAGTTGTAAAACAACCAAGTCCCAGGAGGAGTCGTGACTCTCTGGAGGAAAACATTGTTATATTCCTCCTATTTGTACTTGTGCAGAAGAACTATTCACTATTGCATGCATGTGCAGCAGTAGCACTTCAAAAAAAGTTCCATCTTGGGAGCCATTTTCAAAAAGTAGTCTTGTCAGTGGCTCCGACCACCGTTGTCATGTTAAACAACTGAAACGAAATGAAAGTTTTGCATTTCCACTTGAAAACGGGTCCTTATTGAACTAAAAAAAAAAAAAAAAAAAAAAATCGAAGCTCTGTTTCAGTGAAAGGAAATACAAGTAGATTATTAACAACCTGAAAAAAGTACGACCTGGGAGCCATGTCGTTCTCTTTAGACTCAAGCCTAAGTTACAAACTCGATGTCCTATAGAAAACAAATTACTGATTTCAGTGCAAGACCTTCTATTGCCACTATATTCTAAAAGAATGAAATCCAATGTGGACAGTTTAGTAATGGCAGTACCGGTAACTTTCATTTAAATATTGGGAGTTAATGTTTAAGTTTGATCTTCTTGCAGGCGGGACATATGATTTTGTGTTTTTGTGCTGAGCATCCTGATGAATTTAGATCTATAACAAAATCACAAATTTTTCTCTTGGGAGCCATTATTTCTCGGTGCAGCTTGAATGTGAACCAGCGACTATAATTTAGCTCCCTGTAAAGCCCCGGTGTCGAATGAATGAGGGTTTGTTATTGTGTGCATGTGGGGAAGAGAGAAGAAAAAAAAGAGATAGATTGAGAGATGCGGAGATGAAAAGGTTCAGGGGATCGTGGCTAACTCCATATGGACGGCTGTCTCAGCATGTTCCAATTACAGTAGCTTTGAAGCAGAGTCCAGCAAGACGGTGCTTTTTGGCCCATCCCGAGAGCCGGAGGAGCCGAGGGGGGAAGACTTTTGAAAAGGGAGAAACCTGAGGGGAGAGGGTGTCGTGGGGTGCGTGGAGAGGTGGAAAAGAGAAACGAAGGCTGTGAATGTCCCTTGTTAGAGATGATCAATCAGCTACACTGAGCTGAGCTAACAAGCAGGGGCCTGGTCTGCAAGTTCAGTTCCTGCCCTAATAATCCACTACAAACAGACACACTCCAGCGAATGCTGCACATCCTGTGTGTGCCCTTCAATTACTCACATGGAAACTCGAAAATTGGCGACTCATTCCAACCTGCTGCACGTTCGACTTTTTTTTTTTCCCATGCTCCACAATCAAAGCAAGCCTTTTCTCAAAACTGCTTTTTTTTTCTCCAAGAGGTGGAATAAATACCCTATAATAGTATTAAACTATTTCACATTATGATCACGTATTAGATTGTTTTATACATGTTTACATTGCCGCTCATTGAAAAAGTGGTTGTTTCCACAATTTGTGTATAATTATAGGGTGATTGTCACTCTAACAAACAAGTATTTTAGTGGGTGACCATAAGTTTTGCGAACCCCTTAATTTACAAGCAATTTATTTTATAGAAAAAGTGAGATAATTTACATAAAGTAGTCATTCGTAACTAAAGCACATTACAAAGTAAAAATTACATTTACACATCTGTTGTCGTCGCTTAGAAATAAATAAATGGATGGCCATATTTACTTCATACCAAAAAAAAAGCAGAAAAAAAAAAAGCAAAAAGAATGTGTAGTTTGTTAAGGCAAAGCGTAGCTGCAACTTGTTGCAGGTGGCATAGAAACTAGTCAACCATAATTAAGGATCCAATATTGACTTTAAGAGACAAGTGAATACTAACACTAATTTCCACTCGTGTTCTTTAACTTCTTTTCACATGTGGTCACAGGTCAACTTGAAGCCCTCTCTCACCTCAACCACTAAACCGCCCCGGCGGTGTGAAGTGCCCCGCAGTATCAGAGCCAGTATTGTACGTCTGGCTTTCGCCGACTCTGGAGGAATCTGCAGTCTTACTGTGCACAAATACAGAAGTCAGAGGTGAGGATAACGGCCTCACCTTGTGGTTGAGTCCTCTTTTCCTGATTCTTCTGGCATCACTTCCTGTGGACAGGGCCAGCAGGGACAGCAGCAGCACCACTGAACTCAGCATCGTGTTGAGTTTGGCACCTGAACTCCGATCGCTTGCAGCAGATATCCCCTCCTCCTTTTCTTCTCTCGGAGTTATTCCTTCGTTTGTCTCCTTACTCCAGTGGGTCCTTCAGCTGCGTGATCTTTCCGAGCTGAAAGCATCAATGGCTCTCGGGCGCTCCTGTGCAGCCCGAGATTACACAAGCCCCCTCTCTCTCTCTCTCTCTCTCTCTCTCTCTCTCACTCACTCTCTCTCTCTCTATCCAACAGGACCTGCCTTTATAGGCGCCCGAGGAAAAGTGCAGGGCAGAATGACAGAGCGGAGGGAAGGAAGGGGAAAGTACAGGAGAGATGAATGGAGGCAGTGTGGAGACGAAATGAAAGAAATAGCAAGGGCAGTGGAGAAACGGCAGCTGTCTGTGCATCAGTTGCGGAGATCTGGAGCTGTCTGCTGGCACAGTGTGCGCACATGTCTCTGCGAGCGAGGAGGGTTGAGCTGAACCGAGGGGGGAACAAGGGGGGGGTAGCGTTGGAAAAGGGCAGTGAGTGGAAGTGGGACCTCCCCCTTTACCCCCATGTTGCGTCTTCCAGCACATCTGGTGATTTTTACTCAAATGTGTCAGTGTCGTAGCAACGTGCAGTTGGTCCGTAGCTTTGGTCCAGTAACTTTTCTTGAATGAACTCTCTGCTATTCACGTGATCTGAACCGGCTGGACATGCATATTAACTATTAACCGGCCACATGCATGTGTGTACATTCTTAATATTTCTTTGTGTCGATTGGGGCTTAAAATGCATCGATGCATTGGAGTATTTGAATGTGTGAAAATATGCTGTCCTGTGTTTGTCTAATGTGTTTTGAGAGGATGCAGTGTGATTTCAGTGGCACTGACCCATACACAATGAAAGCATGTGGTGTGTCTCAGGGGGGAAAAAAAGGGGGCCTCTCTGTCTCTTTTCCGCCCGTCTTGTGCTTCACTGGTCGTCCTTTTTCACATACATCACAAGTTGCTCTCTCTCTCTCTCTCTCTCTCGCTTAAACTAGGACACCACCCCCTCCCTCCCCACCCTGTTGTCACCCTCCCACCTTACCATTAGACCTTTATCCCCTCCCCTTGCTCCGTTATGAATGTCTTGCTCTGAAAAGAGGGGAAAGAATGCTAAGCCCGCACAAATCTCAGTCATTATTAGTTTTACAGGAGCAGGGCTCATGTCACTGGGAGGCCCCGGCTTCACTTACACAAAAGACAGAGTAAAGAAAAAAAAGAGTGGGGGGGGGGGGTGTGTGTGGGCTGGAGATAGTGGGAAAGGGAAGTGACTGTATGAATGAGTGTGTGAGAAAACAAGAGGATTGAATGTTTCCCACTACTGACAATGATTATTGAGCATGTGACAACTCGCGGATGTTACTTTACAATTTGTTCTATTCTGAACTTTGCGCTTAAACATTTCATCTCCACAACCGGCTGGTGCAACCCTCATCATCCCCATCAAACAGTTGGGAGTATTGCAATATATCGGAGGTAAACACCAGCTAACGTTAGAGGAAATGACATGCTGGCGACTGAGACAAAAAATGTGAAGGTTTGAGGCGAGTCTGGTGCTCTTGAGCAGAAAGGAATTCGGCAGCGCAGTTCATAGCTGCAGACGGTGTGCTGATATTCCCAGACGTGCTTTCACATACATCATCCATATCCTGTCTCCTTTCTGAATGTGGAATGTACAGTACACACCATTATTTGATAAACTAAACAAACCCATGAGCCCGGTGCGGAGGGGACAATCCGGCCCACAGACACAAGAACGACAACTATTTGGGCGCATAGCTTCACACATACCAGCGAGTAGAATCCTCCCCACACACGTTTAGATTTGTTTTCATTTGTGACTGACGAGTGTGCGTGTCAACTTTAAAAGGCGGAATTCAAGAGAGACATAGTAGGGGAAACACCTCAGAGGTAAATATTTTTTGCCGACGGGAAAACAGCCGGCGCAGATAAACTCCGCTTGATAGAAAAATTCCTTTCATCCGACAGGCCAAGATGCATTGGAGCTCTCTCTGCAGGAATGGACTGTCTGCAAGTCCCGGGGGGGCTTGATTTCACATGCGCCTCCTCTCTGATGGTGGAGATTCATTCCAGTCTGATTCATGGTGTAATAGTTGGTAACTGTCCAGAGGTCGGCTCTGGCTCGGCGGACAGGGCAGTGCCGCAGTCACAAATGATGCCGAAATGCATGCAGTGAGTATGATTTTGGTCGCACCAAGAAAAATATGTGAGGCATATGTTTGATAATAACGGCCAGCTTGTACATCTGGATGGAATATATGAGCTTAGAGAGCTAACAGTGGTTTATCCATAGCTATTTGTCATGTTGATACTGTGGATTTTTTTCTTTTTTGTCCCTGTCCCAAAAAACATTTACAAGATGAAATATAATTTAGTATCCCAAATCCTTATTCTATCCAAAGCTCCTGTGTTTATTCACAGCAGGAAGTGAAATCCTGAACATCCCATTAAAAGGATGGGTTATTTATATCGTATAATGCAAATACTTCGTATGGAACCGTAAATCACTCCTAACCTTTAAAGAAGATAATACAGCCGATAAAAAGATTTGTTATACTTACAAAAACTGTATTTAGAAAGTTTTGCATCTACAGTTTGGAAAGGTAGACATTCTATGCATTCTGTGCTTTATTGTAGTTGCTTTAATGCATTCTTGTCTGGAAATGATGACACAAGGAGCATCACGACCACATGGCTACAGAACAGAAGTTTGTTTTTGCTCCGTTATTCGGCGTGATTGTGATCCTCTCCATGACGTCGATCTATCCAAGGTGGCGCTTCCTTTCAACTTTCCCAATTTTTTCAGTTGTTTGATTTTAGAGATGTTTTTCAGAAATATTAACGCAGCCGTATGCGTTGCAGGCACCCCAGCCCAGTCAGCTGGCTCCTCTGGTGGGCCACTCCTGTGTCGGTGTGCTGAAACAGAAGCTTGTCAAAGTCATTCCTCCCAAATCGGGGTTGTCAGCTGCAGGCAGAGGTCAACTTAGGAGGTCAGGGGTCATCTGTGATTGCTTGGTATGAGCCAGGCGGCTGTTTTTGAAACCAGAGTCCAATTTGCACCTGGTTGGATTGTCTCTTCTTGTTGGGAAATGCAGTATGTACGGCAAATATTTATGTTAAATTATTTTTACATGATTTTATAAGCCAATGAGTTAATATTTGCACAGGTCAGAGGTGGAATGGTTATTTTAATTTTACTATTTAAAATATTTTAGGACTGAAAAACATCAATTGCAAGCTTGTTGATATCCACCTAACAAAGTGTGATCCTTGCAATGAAGCAGTAGCTATAATTATCAGATTCACCAGGAAGAAGCAGTTGCTCCCTATTGAAGTGGATAGAGGATGACATCCTACAGTTCATTATTGGTCGACCCTCAAGCTTTGAATCTCTACTGTTTCTACTATTTCCCTTAAAGAGATCCCAAATGCCAAACCTCATGATGTTTATCAGCTTTAGTTTGTGAATTTACATTTGTACTATTTCTAATGTTATTTTTCTGCTCTGTAATGCATAAGGAAGAGGATTTTACTAAAGCACTTTTAGTCTTTATTGCTCTCTGACTCACACAGTTAACTTAAAACCAAATTTCGTTCTCCCTTTGATGTGCTCTATATCAACAGCAATAAACATCTTCTCTGACCTCTCTTTACTGTTTGACATTTAAAAAGTTCAGCGCGCATCAGCTGCATCCCAACATTTCCCTTTAATGTGTGTCTGGGAGAGTGTAAGCCTCAAGTATCTGGATGAGAGCAGGAAGATCTGTGACCTCGGAACCTGTTTTATTCACTGGACTAGTTGAAGATTCAACTACAGCTAATAGGAGCACACATGCAGTATGGCTGCAGTCGGAACGTTAAATTGCATTGTGAGTTTTGTATGATTTATTCAGCTATAGTGAGACCAGAATGTACGATGCTACACTGACTTTACAAGGATATCAACTCTTAACATCGGCACAGAAATGGAACAGGCTCACTAGCAATATACAGTAAACTAATAATGCACCTCCCCATGTATTCTACTAAATCTTCACCAGTATAATAAAACCCATATTTGTGTAATGTGTTGTGTATCGAATGCGGCTGCCTGTTGGGCCTTTTTAAGTGTCTGCCGGTTATGTCAATACAATGGGCTTGATGAATCGACGTGGTGCAGCTGTTTAAAGATGTGGGTTGGCACTGGCTGGTGAGAAAATGTGAAATGAAGAAGATCAAGGTGGAAAAGGAAGAAAACAAGAGGGTGGGGGGGGGGGGGGGGGGGGGGGGCAGAATAACTGCAGATTAAAGGAGGAGGATGAAAAGGCATCCGCACAAACCAAGCAATCATCAGACTCAACCATTGTTTCACTCACCGATTTCAGAATCAGAAAATGCAGAACTTAAGCATTTATTGCATTATCCTGTAGGGTGACATCGACCACATGAAGCCATTTTTTTTTTTTTCAGATTTGCAAAAACTCTTTCCATTGTTTTACTCACTTAAGTTGTTAAGTTAAGCTTCTGAAATTCACCCGGAACGCCACAACATAATTATTGTTTTTACAAAGAGTCCCTGCACATGCATGCGTAACTGTTGATGTTTGAAGCACTTCAGTTGTGATGCGGGTTCGGTCCTGGAGGTCCGGTGGTTTGATTGCTGCTTTTTCTCATCAAGCTAAACCTTTGCTCACTGGAAGGATCATTTCTCAATATCGGCTTGGCTTTCTCTCTTTTAATCAGCAGTGAGGTAAAAGCACTTTGCTGTTCCCTGTGCATGTCTTTTTTTTTTCTATACCTGAAAAGAACAGTCATGATGCGATCCTTGAAATGTAAAGAAAACAAACCATTGTATTGCTACATGTAATTTCGTCATCATCAGTATCAGTGTTGTTAATGTTAATATTATAGTTTTTTTTAAAACTTATTTGATACTCTAAAGTTTGTAAATGTTTCTCCAAATAAATCAATTTTTACAAACTGTACAAGGATGTAGCAGTAGTAGCTACACCCTCATGACTGCTATTGTACTGCAGTATCATGTATTATTGACAAAAAAAGAGTATATATAAATGAAAGGAAAATAATGAGATTGAGGTGATTTATACAGTATATTTAACCTTGTATGTGTGTACGCCTACATTTAAACATATTTCTGCGAATATTTTAAAATAAATTACGTTTAAAATTACCAAAAACAAGAATAAATAAATACAATGAAGAAAGATTTTAATATTTTTATAGAACATGTTGGTAGGATTTACATCTATATTGTTCTAAACATATAGTTTATATTTATTTTAATATTACAAAATCTGTTCTCTTGTAAAGTTTCGTTGTCTCATTTTCAAATTATGTGGAAGTTTCTCCACAGTTAGGATCTTTCCTGAAGGCTCATTCTCAGTTTATAGTTTCCATCACCGTGTTTTCCTTTGCCAGCTTCCGTCAAACGCCCTTCTCACCAATCATTTCTCTCCTCTCCCTCCGCTTTCTCCGCCTGCTACCAAACAACTCTTAACTCAGGTAGCAGTGCAGCATTCCTCGACCCGACCTCGAGGTCAGGGGGGGTTAAAAAGAAGAAGAAAAGAAAACAGTTTCAGCTGCTTCTATAAAGACCCTGAGCCCAGGGGTTCCAGTGTGAGGTCAAAGTGACCCATAAGACCCGTCAGACTTCAAAGCTCTTCCTGTGTTTCCGCCTTTATTGGAGTTGATGTTGAAAGGGTCAAATTTAGACTAGCTTTTTCTCTTTCCTTCTCTCCTTTTCAACAGACATTCACATAGTCGAGTTGGAAACTAGCACTTTGCTCACAGTTTGTCATAATAATGCCAGGTACTCATGCGCAAATAAGTATTACGAAAGGATAAAAGTAGACACACTTGATTCAGCTTTTTTTCACCACCAAAGTTGCAAATGTGGGCTCCAAAATATGATAAAATAAGCAAAGTGCATCTTTTTAAATATGTAAAATTCACTATCTAATGGTTTTACAACAGTTATAATCGTAACAGGTAATGACGCCCCAGAAATGAAGAGAGTCCGTCATCTCTCTTCCTGGCTTGTTTAAGTTTTTAAAAAGTGTGTTGCTCCAACGAGCCAATCAGAACTCAAACCCTACATAGTGTCATCTGGGGTTTAGCCAATCCCAATCAAGGTAAGCCCTCCCTTTAACCCTCTGCTCTGGCACATGGCACCACGAGAGGAAGTACTTCCTCCTCTTCCCAAGATAGGCATGTGTGGGTAGAGCAAGTCCAGCTCACACAGACACAGCAGATTCTGAATGCAGCTCCTATGACCCAGTATTCAAATGGAGGAAAATCAAGGAAAGGCTGGATTTGGGGCAACAAACCTTGAATGCAAAGTTTTTAGACCAACAAGACCCATGTGGAAGTGTTAAAAAGCTGCATAGCTGAGGGGGGTTTTGCTTACACATGCTGTCCACATTCAAGCATGATCCAAGCTTAAATCAACTTGACTTAATAAAACCTTTAATCGCTATTACAACTCCGGAATTTTTTTCTCTCTTGCTCAGTAAGACATGTTATTTCTATTAAGTGAGGCACGGATTCAACAAGCCTGTTATGTCATTAAAGCACTCAACTTTCTCAAGTATCAAATAACAGAAGACTTTTTTATACAAAAAGGCATTTTTATGGTTTAAACCTGCAGTAACCTTTTCCTCTTAGGTGGCCTTTTTCTTTGTGGCAGTCAAGTGTGTGTAACTGTGTGTGCGTGTGTGTGTATGCATGTGTGTGTGTGTGTGTGTCTACCTCCAATTAATTTGAATTACTAGAAACTACTCGTAAGAATGTATGATTTTTCACTGAACTTTAGACTGATTGAAAAGGGAGAAACCCACAAGTGAGTGGGGAAAAAAACAACCCTTTTGGGCTTCCCAAAGCATAAAAACAAGAACATCTTTGTTTGTTCTTTTTTCATTCCAGGGATCTGAAAGCTGAGACCAAACTCAACTTTTGAGATCCCGACAATGTTTGGCATGTTTTTAAAGGTCAAGCTATTTTCAAGATGAGTTACTTGAGTTAAAGTTAGGTAATAGTTATCAGTTTTAGAGTTAAGCACGAGGAAATGCATTATCTCATGTTAACTTTAATGATATTTATCAGAATGTTAAACATACCTCGGTTTTGTACAGTGCTTATAGATCAGCTGGAAAGAGAGGATTCCACAGACATGAACACAAAAATAGTTTTACTCCACTTGTGGGGTCTGAACCCTTTGAACATACATAATGTTTGGGTGCTGAATTCCAAAGTTTATGGATCCATACATAGTTTTAGTGATAACTCATTTTTATGTTCAAGTTTAGGATAGCATTAATCACTATGCATGATGTTAAGAGGACTGGACAAGTAATGCTGCCCAAAATTGTGCGTGGATGCAATAACATTTTAATAATATAGTCTTAAGCATGTCTGACATTTACTCAGCTGTCCACCCACTGGTGAGTGTATACGTGCATATAATAAAAAAAACCTTTTTGGGGCTTACTAAGGATGAAAACAAGAATGTGTGTGTTTGTTCTGATTTTACTGCATCCATGGGCCCTGAAATCTTAGACGATATGCTCTGTTAGGGTCTGGCCTCACAATTTTTAGCACGTCCGTAAGGGTCAGGATGTGGCTCCAGGGCTAAGTTGCTCTTATGCGCAGGTTAAAGTTAGAATTCAGGTCAGAGCTAAACTTTTGCACGGGGAAATGCATTATATGTAAGGGAGGCCTTGCTAGTAAGGTTGTCCAAGTGTGTGTGTGTGTCTGTGTCTGTGTATGTGCGTGCATGTCCGTTTGTGTGTGTGTGTGTGTGTGTGTGCTTGCAGAATATAGGGCTTCTATAAAACATGGATTATGTCTTTCTTCTTGTCAAGTAGATCAAAGTGTTGTGGTATTTTGTAACCAGCTCTTTTTGTAGCAGGCTTTCTTTTCTGCAGTGTCATGTATTTGCTCTCTGCGTGTGCGTGCATGCGTGTGTGTGTGTGAGTATATTTTGTATACTTTAGCAGCTGCGTGTTTGTGTGTGTATTTGTGTTGGAGCGGGGAGGATTTCAGTGTGGGCTATTGTTTGTAATTCTCCCTTTAGAGTTTGTTATTGCAGGTTTATGGACAGTGACATGTTTATTTATACGTGTTACTGCATGTTTGCAATATACCAGATTGAAGATGTTTATCTTGTGCCTCTTGTTGCCTGGGTTTATGAAGCCACTTTTCTTGATGGTTGCACATACCAAACAACTGCAACAGAGTTTCAGGCTGCTCTGGGACAAAACTAAGCCAGACGTTGTTTGAACCACCTTTAACATATTGGCTTCAACAGTTTAACCTTTTCGAGATTGTTTTTTAAAAGGATTTTTGGTCGAGCACGCTTCATTGACTTTGCTTAGGTTTTAAAAACTCATCCAAAGGGATGATGCAACTTTGTGTAATATAGTCGTCTGGTTTGTGTTGGTAAATCCTTGAATAAATAAAATATATAATCCTCTGTATGGCTGAATATATCAGCTTCTTCTTTTTTTTTTTATTAAAAAGTGCAATAACAGTAGCCTCTCACTGGAGGGCGCAAAAGGTACATTTGAACTAATCCAGCATTTATTTGTCCATTCATGGCACTAATGCAATGAAGGACAGAAACATTCAGTAACTGAGTTACTTTGAGGAAACAGCTTCTTAGCTTGTGATTTCTTTCTGGAAATCAAATAAGAGTCAGTAGGTTGCCGCGATTCTTGTGCTCCTGACACAATTACTGCACTTTTTTTTTTTCTTACTGTGGAGGAAAGTGACACCAAAGCCAAAGTGTGTTTCAGAAAGTGAAGGCTGTGTTCAGTATGAGCCTCAGAAAATGTTCTCTTTCTCTTGTTCCTGTCATGTTTCCTTCAGCTCAGAGGAATTGTCCGATTTAGTCATCGAGCCCGTCTGGGTTTTGCCGGCTGTGCGTCGCCGCCTCCGGTTCATCTGACTGAGGAGGAGCAGGAACATGGCAGAGATGATGAGAGCCACTCCCGCCATGAGGAATCCCGTCCCGTAATCACTCATCTTGTCGATGAAGAATCCTGAAAAGAGAAGAATTTGTGAGACTTACACACACTTTACCCAAACCAGGACTTTGAGGATTATTCTTTGTAGCTATCTTTACTTTGATGGCTTTTTACTTTTACAAACTGCATTTGGACACAATAATCAATGTTTTTTATTTACTTTACTTTTTAAAACTGGCCTGTTACTTGTTTTGAAATTTCTATTCATGAATACAAGACACAAAAGATTTAACAACACATAGGAAAACAGAAGGGATTCCATGAAACTCGATATTCATCAGAGGCTTACAAGACATACTCACAATATAGTTTAGAGAGCTTTTAAGGTGTTGTTTTTGGACATTTTTTAAAATTTCAATTGATTTTACTTGTGCTTGCTACAGAGTGGAAACAAGTTATTACTTAAAAAGAAAAAGTTTAACATTGTTTGATTTGTGACTCGAGTTCTTTTCTTATCCTCCAATAATGAAGCTGGTCATTCAAGGCCAACAGACATAGTTTTACAAACAATAGTTTTAGTGTGTGTATGTGTGTTTGTGCACGTATCCGCACACCAGGCTGACTCGCTACGTTGACTTTCAAATACGTGTCACCTCTGGTCAAAATCTCCCACAAACACACACATTCACACCTCCAGCCATTTTAACCCCATCAATTAAGATAACAAGCATGTTTGCTGAATTGTAGGAGTTGTATCCCTTGCACAGTTTAGGGTTAGTGTTATATATATGGCAAAAATCAGGCAGAGATAAGCACAGGTGGATTCCACCATAATAAAGTTCATCCTGAGGCGATAACGCCCGAGACCTCCTCTTGTGAAAGAAACATAATTAAAACGCTTTGATGCATCCTCAACATCCATCAGCTTGGTAGTCTTCAAAGTGGTGGTGCTTTTAAAACAGTAAATAAGTTGAAAATAGCCTCTGTGTTACAGGGACCATGCTGGGTTAAAAATAGAACACTTCCGGCTATATTTGTATCTCCTCCACTTCAGTTAGCATTTAACTGAGTAAGAGGTCAGTTTTTGCCTTCAGCACTTCATTAATTTAACATTTACATGTGGTCGTAATGCTTTAATCCAGATCAGGACTTTCCCAGCTGCCGGTTAAATGGAAAACACCATCCAGTAGTGAAGGAAGTAGAAGCTATTTCAAAGGATTTAGAAAAGAAATGGTTTAGGATGAAGGATTGCTTGAATTTCTTTTTTTTAATTACTATATCTAATTGGTCATACTTTAAAACAGGACTGTCTATGTACAGTGTCAAGAAGTTGTTGTCCTTCACACCTCAAATACTCATGCTGCTCTCATGCCCTGTTTGTTTTGCCTGAACAACAGCCTTATAAATCCCATCGTATGAACCTGTCCAAACTACAGTCTGTGAACTTGCTTGGTTTCTGCCTGGGAGGTTTCCCCTGCTGATTTACAGCTCGATGTGCTCGCAGGCGGGACGCTTTCTGGCAGAGGTGCCCCTGCCTGATGCCAACTATAGCTGGGTGTTTTTCAGGCTGTATTTACTGCTATTGTTTAGAGCTGTGAGTGAATGTGGGCCATAACCTCAGTAATAAGGTTCAAATCTTCCCTGGTTTGTAAAGCGGGGCTGTCACGACAGGGAGGTTATTAAGTGCTGATTCGCATCGAGAGAATTGGAAAATATTTTATCCTGCTGGCTGCAGGAATCAGGGGATTTTTTAACTGCAATTTGAGTGTGATGGGTTTTTTTTTTAATGATTGAACTGATTTAAAAAAAGATTGCTAACAGAGTGATACTGGAGATAGTTTTGAGTTGTGATAACTTTTACAATCACATAAAATTGCATTTGGAGTTTACATGCACTTTGCATGTTTTCTGGTACTTGCAGTGCACAAACATGAGGTAATTGGTGACTTGACATTGCCTGTGGATTTGAAGTGATCTGAGTGTGTGTGTGTGTGTGTGTGAGTGTCCATCTCTGTGTGTTTATCGTATGATGGACTGATGACCTGGTAAGCTCTGTCTTCAGCAATGGTCGGCTGGGACTGGGAACCTCCACGAGCCCGAGCCGGTATATAAGATGGATGGATTTACAGAAAAAAATGGGAAAATTTGATGGTAGATGGGAAATAGTGACGTCATTAGACTGCAGAAACCTTAATATACAAATATTGAAAAGTCACGCAAATTAGATTTTTTTTTTCAATCAGTGAATAAGATGTGAAGTTACATTACCTGGCAAATATATACCATTTTTCAGATTATACTTAAGTATTATTTCCTAATTTACTGAAATAATCAATGCTTGTGCTGACAATTTAAATTTAAAGGCCATGTAGAAATACTCTTCAGTTTCAAATGTGTGTCTTTCATCTTTTTTGCTGGCTGTACTCTTTAATTTTCTTTTTTTTTTGTGCTAGGAATATATTTCTATTCAAGAAATGAATTCTGAAACCGACTGTAAATATGTACGTGTGTAGAACCACACTGCAAAGGTAATGACTAGCTGTGGTGCAAAATAAGAAATTAGGCTTAAACGTGGGCTAAAAGATGAATAAATATTAGATGCCTGATTCTTCATGACACATTCAGAGCTGCCAAGACTGTAATGCTCGATTTCTGCACATCACATTGAAACATCTGCCAGTGCATTTTTACAAAGAGACAAAACTAATGTATAACAATGAGGTTTTTTTTTCCTTGTCTGCTTTTGCGTTGCGTTTCCACAGCTGTTATGACTTCTTCTCAGATAATGCAAAAATCAGTGAAGAAGAAAAAAGATATTTGGGAAGCGGAAAGTGATCAGCCATGAAATTGACACAATCATGATATCATAATTTTTGCCAGTTTGCTTTATGAATACCAAATTGAGGATCCTTGCAGGATAGATGAATGGCAAAATCCATGATTAACTGAAGGGCAGGGAGGCAAAAAAAAAAAAATCTCATTTGGTTTGAATGAGGCTTAGTGGGCCGCTTTCACAATGCAGAATGATGCATAAGCACCTCTATTGTGTGATAAATTAATGCCCAGGCAGTACAGGATGGAGAAAACCTTGATTTTTTTTCCCGACACCTCTTCTATTACAAATGTTAACCCAAGCGCCAACTGCGGCGATTATTTGTTATTCTAATGATATGCAATCTATTTTGTGTGGTATATTGCATTAATTCCTTCGCTCGCTGTCGAGATGGTGCAATGAATCAGTGTGGATTACACAAGGTGTAACTGCCAGTAGGCTAGCTGTATTTTTTTTTTAGTGTGTGTGGAAGACTCTTAAAGCTCACCAGCAATAGGTGGTCCAAACAGGCCTCCGCTGCTGCGTATGAGCATGAAAAACCCCAGCGCACTTCCGAGCTGTTGGACTCCCACCACCTCAGCCAGCACGGTGATGTGGATGGCCACCGTTGCGCCGTACACCAGACCGTACGCTGCGCTGAAAGCAGCCAGCTCCGGGAACGTTGCGGTCAGTGGGCAGAGGAGTAACACGGTGCCGAGCAGAGTCACTGTAACTGTCAGCTGATTCACCTGTTTGGAAGAGGGACGGAGAAGTCGGCTGAGTTCATGAATTCAAGCAAATACATGACTGCACACAGGGAACATGCAAACAACTACACAGAAAGGCCCTGAGCCCGGAATTGAGTTAACGACAAGACCAGCGTGCTGCCCTAAACTCAGTTTTGGGATATACATCAGTTTTAAGCATGGGGTTTATTGTTATGTCACAAACCATACCGTCTCCACCAGTCGTAGGTTTGCCACCCAGCCGAAAAACACCCTTCCAAGCAGATCCAACACTGCGGAGATGGACATGAGGGCAGCTGCCTGGTATTCATCGATCCCCCTGCTGCGGGCATATGGAACCAGGAACAATCCTGGGGCAAAGAATCCCAGGGCGGCAAACAACCCGAACATCGAGTACACCATAAACCGAGCATTTGTGATGAGGGTGTAATCTACGTAGCGACGGATTTTGGTTTTGAGCTCAGCACTTTTACTCCTTCTGGACGAACTCGGTTTGTCGTCAAGAGACATCTGCTGATCACCCCGCTCTGACAGATTCAGCGCTTTGGTCTCTTCACAGCTTGGCTGGACATGAACCAAGTCTTCCTGGGACAAGCCCTCCTCTTCTGCTTTTGCGTCACTGACATCTCTTGTGGGTTTCAGGGGCCTCAGGAGCATCCCGCACACACACAGGTTGAGCTGCAGACCTCCGAGGATCAGCAGAGCGCCCCTCCAAGAGTAGCTGTCAATCAATAGCTGGAAGAGCGGCGTGAGGATGAAGGTGAGGATACACTCTCCAGAGCTGGCCAGGGCGTTTGCTACCGGACGTCTCTTCTCAAAGAAAGAACCCAGCAGCGTCATTGTAGGAGTCCATGTCAATGCGTACCCAAGACCTGCAACGGAAGGAGAAACAAAGGAAGTTGCATTTTGCATGCATGATTTGGGTTTGTCTTACTCGTATACAACAAAATCCACTTACCGTTTAAAAACCCCACCGTTAGGTAAAGTTCCACTAAGGTGCGAGAAAAAGAGCCCATCGCAACGCCTACGCTGCATATCAGTCCTCCGATTGTCACTACGGTACGATGGCTGTATTGAGTGCTGAGCGCGGATGCTATCGGAGCTATAGAGGAACACAAGAAATACACAAAGATTCAAGTTTAGAACAAATACAAGCCCGTGAACTGATGCAGAGCAACAAAAACACTGTATTTTATATTACATAAAACACATTCATATTTTTAAAGTGTAGAAATAAAAACATTCTCTTGATGTATAATCCTGTTTCCAGAGAGGTTTGGGAGTTCGACGAGTGATCTTAGTCATTTACTGTTTTAACCCGGGAATTAGCAATGTCGTTAGAACACCGGAGATAAGAAAAAATACTTTATTAAGAGTTTTGGGATTAAGGTAATGTAATTCATCCAACATGGAAAAAAAGCACCTGGGATCTGATGACGCGAACTAAATAGGAGATAATAGAGTGCCACCTGCTGGTCAATTATTGAAAGATTTCACAAACGTGCAGCATTTGTGAAATGTATGCACTTGACATTTGGGTGATCCAAATGTGAACACATTAGTACGTTAAAGTGTTGAACGCGGAGTAAATGAATCTGTGATAGTTACCCACAATGTGAATGGTAGCAACAGCAATGGAGGTGATCCATGACGTTCCTGCTGCCGTGGTTTCAAAGTACTGGTGTATTTCAACATAGAACACACCGAAGGCCTTAATGACCCCAAAAGTAAGACCAAAGACAAAAAAAGCTGAGAGCAGGATGAACCAAGCGTAGCCGCCGTCGGGGGCTGCTGCCGGTGCCGCAGAGACCCTTCTGGTGCGAGTCTTCGCTGGAGAGTCCATGTGGACCTGGGCTGCTTTCTGCTGTACTTGGATATCTCAGGGCAGACGAAGCAAAAAAGGAGGGTATTTCTTAATATCTTTTTTGGTCATTTGTGCAACAATCACCAACAAAAAAAACAAACCCTTTATAATTACTTCTAATTATTCTCCTTTTAAAATATCAGTGATATCCATATAGTTTATAGTATATTGTACAGTGTTTTCATTTTCTTAACCAGAAATGCTACTACACTTATTCGAACATGTAATTTTTTATTTTATTTTTATATTTTTACCAAAATGTGATGCGATGCAAAGTATTCTACTTGAAAATGCATGCAAGAGTAATTCTTACTGCTGGAATCTGCTTCCTTTGAAAGCATTCAACATGATTTTAGTGAACTGAACTCGAGAGAAGACTCTGACCTGCATTGAACACATCAATGATCACGTCGTACAAAGTCAAGCTTAAAACCTGCATGGAACTCTGATAAACTGCCTTTTGCCCATCGACAGGTCGTCTCAGCACTCACAACTTGGTGGGTCGAGGTGATGAATGGATGTATATACTTTGATATATGCCTGCTTTGTGATATTCTAAATTTCGCCCTAAACACACTGCTTTTAAATATTTTATTTGGATCAGAGAGATACACAATCACATCTAAGGGGAATTTCACTAATAACCCTAATTTGCATGCCGTAGTGCATTGGGAAAACATGGGCACGCACAGAAGACAATATGCAAACTACTACACACAAAGGCCCCACTTAGAGTTGAACCATAGTTCATTTCTAAGTTCTGCTTTATGCAGGTCAAAACTCACACTGGTGTAGCTTGAATATTGAGATTTCATTCTGCCCGTGCTTCTTTCGCGTTACCGTTAAACCAAAGTCCTTGGTAAATCGACTCAAAGATTTCCATCTAGTGAGATTTACTTTCACTCCTTCCGTGGGAGTGAGGTTAGAGAATGGATCAACCTCACTGCCATGAGTATGCTCTTTTTACTGACCTTGGCTCAAGCCCTGACATTTATATTGCCTCAGTCCAGGACTTGGTTTCTAAATTGGAATTTCCAGAAAGGGGGTGGTCTTCAGTGATGTGTGTAATACGATTTTTACTCACCAATTCTTTGGAAAAACAAACTTTAAAGTTTATTAGAACAACTTGAAACAAGCCAGAGCAGGGACACTAATCTACTAGAAACCCGGACTGTTTTCTCTCAGATAACCTTGGCATAAAAAGAAAGGGGATTTGTGTGCTTCATTGTTCCCTTTTTAAATGGTGCTACATTTGTAAGATGAGCAGCAGAGCAAATCTTCTCTACAATGCCAAACAACCTTTCTTTGCTGTTGCTAATGATGCTTGTTTTGAGCTGACTGTGAGTAAAGTTAGTGTTTTCTCTAGGAATCAGCTTGCTAGGTTTGAATGACCCGGACACGGCAACTTCAATCTGGTGTGAAATTGAATTATGGCATGTTTTCCAATATGGCCTTGTACCATCCACATAATGGGGGCTGTTGGCAACAGACCCACATAGTGGGTATCCCCCAAAAGGAAAGTTGCCTCATTCTGCCACCATTCAAAACCTTCAAAGTCTTCTACAGATTTGCAGTCGAGGTTTGTAGGACAATATGGAAATGAGCAGATTTTCCAATAATATAGGGTTCACTGCAAGAAGCAGTGTCAAATTTAAAAGTCTTGTGTAAGCTCCCAACTTAAAAGGATCATCCAAAGGACATCCAGGCAGATTTCACTGGATTCCACCTGGATGAATGACCAATTTCCTTCTTTCTCTAGAAGTCAATTTGAAGATGGGACAGTTAAATATAAACATATAATGTATGCAGCCCAAGCTCAGTTTTTTTAGCCATAGTCATTGTCTTATGAAATATTTTACCGTTATTGTTTACTCTTAATCACAAATCAATTGTTTCCTAATTATTTCATCCTTTTCCAGTTCATCACCTTCAATGAAATCAGCGCCTGCAGTTAAGTCCTCATTACAGTTAAACCAACTCGCGCACGCCACGTGCCATTAAAGGGTTAACGCCGGCGTCATGCGTTGCCTGGCAACAGACCTGCTGCTGAACTGAGGGCAGCAGACTGCGTCGCGCAACAAACACAAACAAAAACTCACAGCCGCGTCTTCTTACCGGCTGCCTCGCGGCTGTCGCCGATGTCGTTAAGCTGCACAGGAACGCCGCGAGTTTTAAAAAAAGAAAACGGCCCCTGCCCGCCGCTGTCGTCACCTCTTGCACCGACATTGCTCAACCTGTGTGCGTCATTTTAGAAGCGCCCGACCGCGCACACGGACCATCGCACAAGGTGTTCCTCTTTTATCCAGCGGTTGTTTTGTTTTTTTGCGCAGTGTGATAAAATCCTGTTTTATTTTTCAATCCTTCAGTTGGACTTGACGGGCAATGATACGACCAAAAAAATAAATAAATCAACCAACCAACGAACACAATTAAAAATTGTTTCTGTGCGTCATTTTTGTGTGTAAATATTTTCAAAAAGTCTTCAGGGACCTGAAGCCTTCCTGCAGGATATGTAGAGTTTTTGCTCCAGGCAGTATGTTGATGGGCAATCATCTCTTGTCATTTGAAAGTTACTACTTCACAAATTAAAATGCAAAGCCTCCAGAGAAAAGGTTCAGTATCATGAATTAAAGTGAGTGCATGACCTTTGACTTCCTCTTGACTTTGACTCCCAACTCATAAATACCTGAATGCATTGCCTTAAAAATGTCTCAACATGATAACAACTATCCTTTAAAGGACAACTGTGTAGCGTCGCACAGAAACACTGCCCAATCCGTGTCACGTTATTAAATAAACAAAATAATAATAATAACGACAGCATCAACATTTTTTTGGTTGAAATTTAACCTCACTGAGTTTAATGTTCAAGTGCCGTCTTACTTCATCAGACTTGGTTCTCTGACTGATGATCAGCCAGACAGTGCTTGCATATACAAGCCAGATGCCATCCTGTCGTCTGTGACACAAACTAATATGCACACTCACTGACTGATGGTGAAACATTCATAAAGTAATAGTAAAATTATACAAAAGTCATTTAACTTAATTCAACTTTTCTCAATAGGAAGATAAATGGCACAGACCTAATCTGCAAATTGGTTAAAGTTCAGAAACTTAAAAAAAAAAAGAAAAAGAAGAAATGGTATTTTCTTTAACAAGACTACTTAATTTATTTTGAATGTTGGGATTTATGGCACACTGTGTATAATCAGTCTTGTTTCTATGAATATATGGTTATTACTTTTTTAATGAATCTCCAACTGAACCATTAATGAACAAAAATGATTAATTAACTTTCCTCTGAGCTTACTACATCTTACATTTTAGTTAGTTTTATCAAACCTATATAAGTTTGAATCACTTACAGAATGAATAACAAACGTTAACACCTCAAATATATTGATACAATTGGTTTTATACAACAGTATTAAAGGAAAACAAATTTGCCAGTGTAAGTATTTTTTCTTCTCTTTGGACCAGAGCCACCATAAGCAGATCAGGTTCACCGTGCATGATAGGATTTGGCTCTATTAATTTATTTTTCTGTTGATGGAAAAATGCATTTCACAGAAATACCAACGCTTCACAAAGAGCGGGGTGTGTGTGTGTGTGTGTGTGTGTGTGAGTATTTTTAAGCCCTTTCAACTATAGCGATTACCCGCCTTCTGAAAGAGGTCAGGACCTAAATCCTTATCATGAGCTTTAAAGCTTTCAGTTTAAATCAAGGGGGAATCACGGTATATATCTTGATATGATTTGCAAACTGTAAACATGTAAAATCATACCCGGTTCCTACCTGTCGTGGCCAGTTGGACACCATATGTGCCTTCCTGCAGTCTGGCTTTCCAGGAGGACTGTGTCACATGCAGCGTTGGTGACTGCTGCTGCGACGGCGGTGGTGCTGGTGTCACTCACACACTGCAAATCTAGCAACATACCACATTGTAGATTGACAGAAAGAAAAAGGTTTCATGTTAAATTGTGAGATTGTTAAGCATAGACATGAAGTTGCAAAAGAGCATGAGCAAGAGATAGTGAACAAAATTAAAATAGGAAGTAGCATGTAAAGGTAATAAAGGGTTAACAAGCATGTTGAGTGCAGCTTTTATGGTAACATGTGAGCAACCTAACCTGGACGGACCTCTGTAACCCATTCACTCAGCATCGCTGGGCATGTCAACAACTCGAGACCACAGCAGGGCAAAGTTTTATCGGCTGTCCGCATGTGTTCCATGCGTGGTTACGCAACAGTTTGTAACTTTGTTTTTACGATCGTATTCGTGACACTTTTTGTGAAGAAGTAAAATCTTACAAACAAGTGGTTGTTGCCACTCTGATGATAGTTAATCTCACCTTGTAATTCTAGTACCGGTAAATCATTGCAATATCCTCTAAAGGCATTTTTTTTTTAAAGCGTTGTCATGGTTGCAACTTCCTGTGGAGTCCAGTAAGTAGAAACACAACCTTGGTAGAGTTGACTTTCTTGCTGGGGAATGAATGCTAGGGTCTAGATAATGTCTTATGTTTGTATGGTAGAGAAGAGTAAAGGGAGCAAAGGTCATAAGAACACGCAAGTGCGGCTTAGTTATTATATAGCAATATTGTGTGTGTGTGTGTGTGTGTGTGTGTGTGTGTGTGTGTGTGTGTGTGTGTGTGTGTGTGTGTGTGTGTGTGTGTGTGTGTGTGTGTGTGTGTGTGTGTCTGTGATTGTTTCTAGAGAGAGAGAGAGAGAGAGAGGGAGAGAGAGCGAGAGATGAGGCCACCATTGGGACACACTGTCTATCAGGAGGATCAATAGGTGAAGACATGTTGTATGAAGGGTTAAGGTCGGGGTTAACGTAGGTGTTACAAGTTCGGGCTACAGAAAGTTTGCAGGAAGTGAATCTGAGTCAACAACTCGCAACAAACACTTGGAGCACATTACATTTGTGGGGTCCGACATCCCTTATAGGGACCATAGTGCAGAGCAATGCACAGTTCAAGGGCTGATGTTAACAGTTAGAAGAAGGTAGATTTGAATGATTATTGTGAAGTGTTATTCTGCATACTTTTTTTTTTGTTGCTTTTTCTCACTGGAGTTATTGTTTATTTTTCAAAGGTTATGATGGCAAATGCAAGGGACAACAGAACTTGAGACAAAAAAAAGAGAATAAGAATAAATATATAAATTGATAAATAATAGAAAAGTAGATAAATAATAGAAATACAAACGTAAAATTAAAATGAACGACGGATGGGGGTGGGGGTGGAGGATTTGTCAGGGGGCTGATTCTGTATAATCTTACAAAGACAATGCAACCAGTGGAAATTGCATAAAATAAATACCTTGAGGTGAAAGTTGAACGATAACTCTGAAAATTACTGTAAACTGTATGAAAACAGTTCATGCAATCTGCAAAATCTCTGGTAAATAAGTTAAAGCCCAGCTTGACTTCAAATCGTGTATTTCTCTATCACATAAAATATGTATGTCTTTTTGAAGTTTTGAAAAATATTCAGTTCATATCCATCAAGAATCTTTCCATATAAAACTACAAATCAAGAGTTCGAGTGCTATTTTATTAAATGTAATAAAATAGGTTGGGCTAACAGGTCCATCGTGCTGGTGTGCTATTATAACTATGTAAATGGCCTGGAAGTTAAAAATACATCAATTTTGATGATTTCCACTTCCCCTTGGGCAAAGAGTACAATAATTAAAGTCTGATTTCACTGTAATTTGTTTCTATTTATAATCAGAGCAAAGAATGAAGACAGACCATAATAAACACACATGAGCTACAGGCTCAGACGTCTAAGACAGTACTCTGCACGGGGCAAGGCAACGCAGCGGGGCGCTCGGCGAGTCCTTTTATAAATCATAAGCTTCCTCATGCTGCTGTCTGGCAGACGGCTAACATGACTCCTGCCATGATCAGCGTGTCAAGATGTGTCACACACCAAAACGAAATCATCCAGGCAGGTTAAAAAGGTTTACTCTCGCTTGAAGCAACACTTTGTTTACAACATGAAACTCAGACGTGGTCGTCATATTAGCTGCGAGGAAACAAACCAGAAAATAAGCTGTAATTGTTCTCGAGTCAAAAAGGGCAGCTCTCGGGGTCGCGACGACACGATCTCAGCTGGTGACCTTTCCAGGGTTTTGAAATCTATCACAGAATAAACACAGAGAGACAATTCCGCGCTCACAGCCTCACCGACAGGAAACTTTAGGCATTTAATGTGAAGTTTCAATGAAAACGCATTGCTTTTGTGTTTTTGCTCCAGAAAAGTTACGCGTTTACACGGCAATGTTTCAAAAATGATGTAGTTTTCTTGTATGGCCACCAGTGGCTGCTGCTGTTTGTTTTTGTGATGAAACCTCAGGCTTGACTCAGAACCACACCCTATAAACATTAACAATGGGGAAAAAACAGACCTTCGTATGGACATACAACCAAGTTGCTTTGCTATTATAGTGACTGTCAACTGTAAAACTACCAGCTCCCAGGAGAATATGAACTGACGACACTCTGGAAGCCGCCATTGTTGTTATTGCCCATCTCCTCGCACATGTGCAGAAGAGCCATTTATTATTTATTATGGTCGCGATGCCCATGAGCAGTAGCAGTGATTCGAGTCTGACCATTCTCAGAAAGTTGTGTTTTACCCCATTTACACAAAGACTGTGTATTTCTTTCTCATTCTCAATAATATACAAAGCATTCTCCAAAAAGATTTGCCATGACATTTTACAGTCGCATGCTTTCATTATCCCACATCAGCACTGACGAGGAGCTTGTAAATTTCCTGCAGCCACTTGTCAGCAGTGCAGCTTGCCAATAAACATTTTCAAACTATGAATTAAGCTCTTGAGCAGCATGTTTTTATGAGCTTTACGGTTCACCGAAGAGGCACAGTGTTGAGGTTTGTGGTGTTGTCATTGAGGACGGGGCATCTTTTACAAAGCCAAGACTCTGCTTTCTCCTGAGTCGGCAAGATGCGGTCCAGAGTCTGGCTTATGAACAGGCAGAAAATTATTCTTCATGGTTAATCCGTCTCATTAGAGCTGCCAATAGTGTCAGCACAACACCAAAACACTGCAACAACCAAAGAAGGCTGACTCACAGATTTCAATACTTTTTAATACATGCTGTATGTGGTATTTCAGATTTGATATCAGTCGCTCATGGTCCTATTTTCAAACTTTAGTTTGCTTCTGTATTCTGAAGGTCATTGTGTGGCGGCTCTGTTTAGGTATTAGAGAGAGCTTAGAGAGGGCAAAAAGGAGAGGTGGAATAATGGAATCAATCTTCTTTTTCTGCATCTGTCCACCCAGGCAATTATTTAGACCGGTCCACATACCCAGGGTGTTTCCATGCTACAAAATATAAGGTGGAATTGCCCCTGTCTTTTTTTAAGAGTATCAGAAAAATGACTTTCATGGAGGGGCAGGCTTTTTGGCGCGCTGAACACTCGCATATAGATCCCGACGGGTGCTCTCAAAACAATTAAAGATTCATAGGCATTGCTAATAAATTATAGATTTATGATGGGGATGACTGGGAAAGGTAGCGTTATAGAAGGAGAGGAACACCTCCTGAATAATAAATATGTGCTGCGGAGGCCTGACAGTGCACATCCCGGCTGGTGTTATTAGCTGTGTTTTCATAGGACCTCTCAGATGTTTGGCTGCAGTGTATCAAGCTCCATGTGTGAATTGTTGCTGCAGCAGAGAGTTGTTTGTCTGTGTAGGCAGCCCTCAGATGTCACCGTATAAGCCCTGAAGGAGAGAAAAAAAAAGAAAGGAGAGCGAACTTTCTGCTTTTTATACACAATCTCAGATCTGTGTGCGCATGAGGACGACCCATACTAACTCGATGGCATGTGAATAAAGCCGTTGTAAAATTTTTATGATGGTTCATGTTATACAACCAATACTCTTCATTCAGAATGCAGCTTGAACAGTGTAGGAACTTCAGAGAGCCTCGGCATATTGATTCAGGAGACTTTGCTGACTGAAGCTTTGTAGTTTTTTTTCATTACTTGCTTGTTTAAATTTTGAAACTTTTCTCTGAGTCAATGATGCAATAGCTAAGAAATGCAATTTAAATATGTCTCTTAAGTAAAAACGAAGTCTCATACTTAAAATATATTAGTCAGCCTTTGGGAATAATGTAATATTACAAAGTATTGCAATACTGTTGATTGTAATGCATTATCAATGGTTACAACAGCACTTATAGTTACTTTTTCCATTCCTATACACATTTAAAGCTAGAGAGCTGCTGTCTCTCTCTGGTTGAGCCAAGTTTTTGTAAGCAGAACATGATGTGCTGTGATTCCTTCCAGCCCCTTTTTTATTGCAGTGAGTTTCAAATGACTACAAAGCTATTTGAAGCTACTTAACCAATGGTAAGGAATTAACCGATTAAATGTATATATATATATATATATATATATATATATATATATATATATATATATATATATATATATATTTACATATTTTTTCAAATCACATTTTTAAAAAGTCGTTTAAAAAAAAAAGTCCCCCTAATGATCACAATTCCCGTGAAGTAATGCATCTCTCCTGATGTTCTTTTTCGACAAATGGCACCCCAGACTCTGTCTAAACTACTTGTTTCTAATAACATTCATATAAGTGTCTTATTATTTCACATCTAACACCCACTTTTGACACCAACATGAAATATATGTGACTGTTGGTGCCTGTGTGGACATAGATTTATGTTGCATTTGTCAGGTCTCCGATTTACCACAGGACATTTGTATGGATCTACCCAGCACAGAGCAACAGCAGCGTGACACAAGACAACTTCTCTGAATACTGATGCACCCACGATGTGCCCTGTGGCCACTCACACGTGTGGCACAGTATTTGCAGTAAAATCTAACAAGCCACTTGTCGTGTGCATGCTCTCCTGTGTGTGTGTGTGTGTGTGTGTGTGTGTGTGTGTGTGTGTGTGTGTGTGTGTGTGTGTGTGTGTGTGTGTGTGTGTGTGTGTGTGTGTGTGTGTGTGTGTGTGTGTGTGTGTGTGTGTGTGTGTGTGAGAGAGAGAGAGATGCAGTGAGACGCTTCATTGTGTGATGAGCCAAGGTCATCGTTGAAGAACAACGAGGTGGTAATCATTCGTCGAGAGAGTCTGCTCGCATTGGCTGTCCGGGCTGATTCCCTGGTCCCTGATAAGAGGTGATGCTAAATGGCTGGTAAATTATTATCACAACCGATCTCGTGGTGTTTTTCTGTGATGAAAGACTAATCTTGCTTGAATAACACGCAGACATGACATAAAGCACATTTTTTAACCTCTCAATCGTCACATGTGAGCTGGTTTCGAAGAATATTCTATATGAAGTGGATGCTCATTTTAAAATTTTTTAACTAAATTTCAAATAAAAGTAATGTTATTTGTGATGAAATTGCATGAGGCTGTTTTGATCTGTAAAGCCATCAAGCCATCTTTTAATCGATTTTTCTAATCCAACTTTGGGTCCCAGTGGGACTTGAGGTAATCTCAGCTGCCATTGGGCAAAAGGCCAGTACACCCTCAAGCAGTTTTTGAGTCACACACAAAGATTAGTCACAAATCAACAAGATAAATGTGTTTGGATGGTGGGATGAAATTGGACACCCTGAAGAAGATGCAAACTCCACTCAGAAATGTTTCCAAGCACCAAACCAAATAAGAGAACAAGACATTTGAGTTCAAATGAAATGTGATTTTTTTTTTTCTTACTCTGTTCAATAACATTAACAACACTGCATCCAATTTAATCCTGTCGGACAAAAGCTACATGGCTAATGTCTCCACTTAAAGATACAATGCCCCCATCCTTGTTGATCCTCAGAAAGACTGAACAATGTGTGTGAATCCATATTATATATTCATAAATGCAACATGACACAGCTCGATTGGTGCTTTAATTAAAAGACCCGTGAGTCTGTGATCTCTGCACTTTTGGTTCCTGTGCAGAGGAAACTTTAAAGATGTTTGTGCAAGCTCATTTTTAGGCTGGTCAACTTCTTTAAAACTGCCCCCCGGCACTTTTCCCTGTCTCCACGCTCAGTCGATGATCGTTTTGGATTCAGCTCTGCGCACGCACGCAGTTTGCTCCTTATTTCCTTCTGTCTGTCCTTTTAAACACCTCCACACCGTCTCCCCTCAAGACTGTTTAAGCAGTCTTTTTTTGTTTTTAAGCTGAATGTCGTCGAATGAATTACTCTGCTGAGTGAAGAGGAGCCGGGGGCTCAGGGGGATTGGAGTGGCGCTCCTCCAGAGGGCAACTGAAAGCCTTGTCAGAAATTATGCCGACTCGCGCAAAGTCAGCCAAATCATGCCCCGGGGTGGGAGATAAAGTCAACCTTTGTGATTCCCGGTGATTCGGGGTACACAAACAGATGCATTTCTAATCTTCCCTTTTTTTATAAGCCTGTTCTGACATTCTGACCACATTTCATGCCACTTGCAGTTGAGTTTAGAGTTTTAAGTCGCAGGAGTCTTACATTGGGAAAAGTGGGTGGGAGTATTTTGAGTAAATTTGCATCTACAGTGTTTGGATCTGTATTTCCCAGTCAATCATTATTTTCTTTCTGTCTGTTTATCTGTCTGTCTGTCTGTCCGTCTGTCAGTAAAACTGCTATTTAATCATTTCATAACAATACACATTACAAAAACTGAATTTAATGTAAAAATAATGAAAAAAACTCGTATTAGACTGTTACATGCCTGTATGCAATGATCAACCTACTGGCATGTTTTCTTTCCAATAATGCTTTTTCTCCCAATGCATCTCTGAGAATTGAGATTGTACACGCAGCGTGTGATCTTGGAGTTTACAGTGTGACTTTCACTATTCATGTGTGGGAGTTGGCATCCCCACTTTTGCTGGATGTTAAAACATAATTGTTAAGTGTATGTTGTCTGGTCAGCTGGTGAAGTAGCTTTAATCACTGTGAGAGAGAGAAAAATAAAATTGCAACCCTTGCAATAAAATAATTCCAGAAGGGGTAAACTTCCTTGCATTGCGCGAGGCGGCGGTTCCATATATCATCTGTTGTAATCTCCTTGCACAGCTTTTATTTTCCTCTCTTCTACCCCTCCACCTTGACTTCAATGCTTCAGCCTTCACTTGCCTCCCTGTGGCGCACTCCCAGGAAGCACAGGTGTGTGTGTGGGCTCGCCCAGATGGCAGTGCTGTTGATGACGAGACGAGGCAGCCAAGTAATCGACTACATGCAGGTCATCAACCAGCCACCAAAACTCTTTTCTCACTGGAGCTGAAAGAGAAACTTTAATCTGCGTGTGTAACGCGAAAAGACCTCAAACACACTTTCTAAACTTCCTCTTCAGTATATGAAAGCAGGTTATGTGCCAAAAATTGCCATTCAGGTAGAAGCTTTTCGTTGCCAAAAAGCCCATTTTAACACATTGTTTGTCTTCTTGTTTGCAACAATTTAAAGTTAACCGATGCGTCATTGCATGAAACATCTGCAAGTGGCTGCAAGTTGAGGTATGAGGGTGTTTCCACTCGCCCTAATGCTAAAGTAAACACAAGTATAGCCTCGTCTTTCAGCAAACAATTTGCTTAAAACCAAATATGATTTATCATGCATGCACAGACATCTATGCTTCTTATGGAAATAGTGTAAATTGTAAATGGAATTATGCAAATGTGTGAGGTTTCCCCTCACCTGTTGAGTTGTGCCGGTCTCCAGGCAAAAGGTGCGTATCAGGAGGTTGTTTCCAGGAAACTACGGATGTTTACAGGTAGATACAAGTGTGGCTTAATGGGGGTTCAGCTGAGGACATTTCATGTGGGAACAGCTCCCAGGAGTTTGGTAACAAGCCCTCCTTCTGTCTGCTCCAACATTAGATAATACTCTGACAATTACCTGTGGTAAACTTTCAAGTAGTCGTGTTGATAAAATTTTATACTGTGCCCCATTAGACTGACAGCCATTTGTGTGTAATTCAGCTTGTAGCTTGTGATATTTATTCTTGTTTTTGATCCTTCTGTAAATTATTTAATCAGATTTCAGTGAGCTGAGAAACACATGTACTAAGGCCAAATTAAATTGCCATGTGACCAAAGCCGACTGTGAGGTGGTTAATGTTGGTGTGAAAGGTAGCTGTCTCTTGTTGTGGGCTGTAATCAGTGAAGGTGCGATGTTCGGATCATTACTGTTGACAGCTTATTTTCCTTCTGCATAATTTATGCAGCTTGAGTTTGTGATGAAATGCCCTTGTGTGTTGTTGGAGTCCATTGATTAGTCAGACGTATGATGCAAGGTCTTGGATGTGTGGCATCTTGTTGAATATACAGAATTTATTTTTTACTTTCACAACACAGGGCATCCCTGACATACAGAGGGTTCCTCCTTCCTCCTCTGGGAGTCTTGCTGTTGATAACAGCAGCACTTGTTGGTTAGAACTGTCACAAAACAAATCTTGAATCTTTAACGCATTAGAGCCCGATATGTAACAACAACCCAAATTGTAATAAAGAAATAATGTAATAAAACCCTAAAATGTTATAACCGGTTCATAATGTCAGAAGATTTACCAAGAATTTAAATGTGATGTGAAAATATTTCATGTATTTAAACAAACAAAAAAAAAAAATCTTTTACAAAATGCCGCCATGCAAAACCCCTAAATAGTTCAAATGAAGAAGTTAACAACCATGTACAAATGTGCATCTCAAAATGAATAAGCTACAAAGTAAAATCTTATAAAGTATTTGTCCATCAGATATCAGGGTTTGTGAATAGTGGGCAATCTCCACAGAGGCTGTCAGACTTTATTCTCAAATGATCAATCTCATTCTTTTGATGAATAAGTGAACATAAAGCCCGGCCGAGCGTTTGTGACAAAATATTGATCAAAAAGTAAGTGCTTCAGACAAAGGAGCCTCGGCAACTGCAGCAACTCTGAACCTGTGGGAGTTGTAGCCATTAAGTTTCATCCCGCCTCAATCATTTACCTGATCGGATTTGCATCTCCCTCGGTTTGGGTCGGGTTCTTTCTCCCAGCAAGGCGCTCTTTTGGTTTCCATAACAGAAGCAAACATGGAGCAACACAGCTCTGGTATAATGATTTCATATGAAGAGTCTTCTCTCTGAATGATTTGTTTTGATTATGGGCTTTACTCCAGGTACTTGAGCTGGTCTCCTGGTGAGCTTTCTCAGGTACATTTTGTGTGTTTGTGTATTTGTGTGTATGTGTGTGTGTGTGTGTGTGTGTGTGTGTGTTAATCTCTTGCGGCCTTCATGATGTGTGCCTTCTGCTAAAATAAGGCTCAAAAAAAGGACTGAATTTTCAGAGCAAAGTTGACACAACAGAGAGGGAGAAATTGAGTCTGAGTAAATCATTCAAATGCAAATGTGATTGGCTTCAGAAAAGATGGTAGATGAAGAGACATCCCCTCTTTTCTCTGTCCACCCCCAAATTCTTTTTCATGTCTTTACCCACCGCAGCTTTCTGTCTTTTCTCATTTCTGTCAACCAAACAAAAAGTGCAGCCTACACATCAAATTTGATTCCCCAAACCAAGTTTTGCATTTTGAGAAAAAAAAATAAAATCAACATCTTTTTATTTATTTCTTCTTCTTTTTTTTTTGCTCCAGTGGCTCCAGTGTCCCGACAGTCTGGTGTGCATCGACAGATTTTGTTCACTTTTCCTTTTCATTCCGTTGAATTAGGGAGAGACGACACTCCGCAACTCCTTGAAGACTCGTTTGGTTGATTGAATCCTACATTTGCAGTCTCGGGCCATGTGGTCTGCCATCTCGATGGTGGGATCTGGCCTCTATAGGGGCTTTCTGTTCTGATAGTCTGTGTCTCTGTGCTTTAATTGGATTCACCGTCTTATCAGAAATCATGCGATGTGCATTCACCCTGACATCCACAGCAGGGAGCACATTCAGACTGATCACATCTCATCACAGGGAGAGAGTACATGAAGACGTTTGCTGTTTGTAAACAAAGAAGACGACTTCTATCTGTTGACATTTTCCCAGTAGAACTGTAAGAACAGAAGGCAACTGAACTAAAATCGGCCCTTAATCTGTTTTCAAACATTGCATGGTAAACACATTTCCCTGCTTCCTGTGATTTGAGCTACAAATTGGTTGCAGTTGTGGTGAGTATAGCTATTATGCGAAAACTGAGCAAATAATTAAAAAATAAAATGCATTGAAAGTTTTCTATTTGAATTGGATGGAAAAAAATGTCATCAGGACATATTTAATGTTCAGTTTATAGAGTGGACCTTCTCCAAATCCCAAGGTTGGTGGGTCGATCAATTCCTTATCTCTCCCTGTCTAATTGTGTGAAAGTGGCTTTGAGCAGCAAACTGCTTCTAATGGTGAATTGATGAATATAATTGATCACAGAAAGCATGATAAGACCTACGAAGCATTGGTGATGCTTCGTAGTTGACCTAAGGTGAGAAATATGACTTGGCCAAGACATTTCTTAGCTTCAAAAGCAGCATTTTTTTTTAATCAATTGAATAAGTAGCAGGAAGCTGACATAGGGAGGCCAGGAGTTGTAAAATGTGAGTGTTTTCTTTTCTGGACCAAGTAAAAATTTGAGCAGCTGCGTTTTGGACAAAGCGAAGGGAGAAGGATTTTTTTTTTTTTTAACTGACTGTGGAGAGCAGAGTATTAGACACAGCCTCAGTCGACCCGGAATGAAGATGCGAATAATAATTTCCGCATTTTTGGTTGATAGGAACAGTCTAATCCTTGAAGTGCTTCAGAAAATGTAGAAAACAGAACTGGATTATTGGTTTAACTTGTTTTTCTTTACTGAGATCAAAGTCAAGGATATCTATCCTGATGTCTGATCACAGCACCAGAGAAGCTGTCCGTTATGTCTGTTATATCCACTTTTAGATGATTTCTACAGGGATTGTCTGTGCTGACTAGTTTTTTGCTGAACTGTTTTGATAAATCTGCTCATAAAGTGAAAATGGGAGTACTGAGGCAACCTGCCATCCATTTATAAATAGTCTTATGTTTTAACTTTCCTCTTCATGATTTTGTTATCACATTTTTGCTTTGGTGGTGCTGAAAAAGACAAATTACATTCAATCTGAAGATAAGAAAGTAACTGAATTACAGTTGTGCTTATTGGACCTACGTATATTGAATGATATACAGAAAACATTAGAAGCATTTTGAATAACTGCAGTAAAAGATTAGAGAAGCGACTGAAGAGCAAGAACAACATCGTGCTGCATTCAAACAATTAAGGAAAACAGTGTTTGTGCCTGCCTTCTCCACTCAACTTCGCTTCATATTTATATCATGAATGTTTGAGTTACAAGAGTGAAAGTGGCAGATATTGTGTGTCTTAATTGATCTGTGAAGAAAGAAAGAAGGGAAAAAAAGTATGTTTTGCAGGTTAATGGCAAATCAAGATCTTTTATTATCTTTTTAAAAAAATTTTTTTTATAAAAAGCTCCTGGAGCGGAGACCTGTTGTCTGTAAAGTACAGGCGGAGGAATATACCACTTTTTTATTGGAAGGAGTGGAAAATCCACCTGAACTGCGGGAGTTGCCAGAGAAAACAGGAGGGGGAAACATGCAAACTCCAACGCAGACAAGCTCCCAAGCCTGGACTCCCAACTGGGGGTTCAAACTGCTGCACCTGTAGTACGAGGCCAACTTATCACGTGAGAGAAATACAAAGCTTTTGGCAGCAGATCCTGAGTCTTTAGATCCCCTAGGTATGAACAGATCACCCAACCATATCACGACATTGTCCTGGAGGTTCACCAAAATGAAAGAAGTACAGCGTGTTACTAGTAACAAACATGTTTTGTAAGTATCTGCCAAGCAACAGTCGTGCGTCTCTTAAACCTGCAACCATAGTTTTATTAACAAGTGTACATTAGAATGTCAAAGGATGTAAAACTAGCCAAAGGTATGACGAGGGGAGTTTTGGTGTCTAAACTGCTCACCTGATGAAGGGGAAACAGGTCGCCACGGAGAAAGTAAACTCCTCTGACCTGTAAATAGTAATGTAGCGTATCAGCTCACAAGCACTGCACAAAAGAAAACACTCTTTTATATATTTATTTTTTGTCAGTCCCATTGAGCATATCCACTCAACCTTCTTACCTCCATCAATTTTCAATTGATAGCTGAAGAACACTGAAAGTCAAGTGCTGGCTTAACTGGGAAAATTACTTCTTGCAACGTAGTCTTCAGCTCAAACAACCCGGCAACACTTGACTGTAGCCGTGAATATAAATAGAGAATGAAAGTATAGCCGGCCATGAATTTTAAGCAGCCGCCTCCCGTCTTTATTTTCAGTTGCTTCTCACATGGATGGCCGGCCCTTCACAGCACGAAGCCAGACAAAAATCGGGCCGAGTTGAAGAAGATCACTCAGCTCTCTGACTGAGGTTGAACTCTCTTTGCAGCCACAGTAACATGTGCAGTGAGCACATACTGCTTTCAGATGAATTATTTAGCATTTGAGGAAACATGGTGGTTTGTCTTCTGTGCAAAGAGCTTGATGAGAAGAGGGTTAATTATCTTAACCTTCCAAAATGCAAATCTCACATTTTCTAGAAACAGTTTCAGCTCTTGAAACATTTATCATAGTTTTGGTGATTATTTCAATTAATCGATGTCGGGGTTTTCTTTTCTTCTTTTTTTAATGTCACTATATTCTTTTCAAGGTTGCAGAAAAAAAAGAGTTGAATTCAAAACAAGATGACTGCAAGAAGCACAACAGCAGATTGTTGAGTAGCTTTTAAAAACTGATGCCAGAGCCGAACCATGAAACTTTCTTGTTTTTGAAAAACTGCAGTGGACCAGAACTACTGGGACTTTTTCTTTTCTTTTAATCTTAAACATTACATTAGTAAAAAGGACACTGCAAATACCAGATGAATCCATCAGGTTCATTTGCTTCATTCCCACCTTACTCCACGGAAACAACGTGCACATGTTCACGTCAGCCCTTTGCACCTCCGTTCTTACTTAACCCGCTGCAAAAGATGCACATTTGCAAGTTAAGTGTATTTGGACTGCATTTTTTAATCACTTCGCAGTCTCAAAGGGCTTTCCAACACCCACATCGTGGGAACAATGAATGCATGCAGTGACCTCTCCAGCCTTCAGACTTTCAACGAGACGAAATACTCCTACTAAAACCTTAATTTCAAATATGAGTGGGTGTGCGAGGGGGCATTTATATGTGAATGTAGTGGTGAAAGGGGAAAGATATGCCATTTCTAAAACTTGTGATTGATTGGTTAATATGTTTTGACTCTTGGCATAAATTATATAAGAATTAAAATTTTATTGTGGAAAAGCTGCTGTGCGGTGGTGTTTGAATCTTTCTGCATAATGTTTTGGTTTGATTGTTGAAGCAGAGCGGTCATGTAAATTTAGTTAGACGAAGAGGAAACTAAGGATAACATAAGATAGGAAAAAGTTTTAATTTTTTTATTTTATAAAAGTGAGAAAAAAAACACTGCAAGAAACAAAAATCAAGACGGAAACATAAAAGTGTTGCACTGTTATTGTTGGAGCAAAACTGTAAGAGCTCTTCAATTTGTGCTCAGCAGTAGAGTGGAAATGTGTCTGGCTGCAGCGGTGTATGTGACGAGCCTGCTGACAAGATCCTAAGAGAAGGCTGAAAGAGAAGCTACACAGCAGATCCAGTCCAATTACATCTTATAACACAATCTGTGCTCTACCATCCTGTGTGTGTGTGTGCGCGTATGTGTCTAAAGCAAAACAGTGAGTCGCTTTTCATGTGTAAAGATGTACATTATGTGCATGATCATCAATCTTCACTGATATTGGGCCTTATTTCATTTAAAAGTGGTCAATAATCAAGCTTCTGTTGTAATGTAGAAGACCGCTAAACCATCTGGGCCAATTAAAATTCACCAATCTGGCTTGTTAGTGTCATAAAGTCGGCCTCATTTGTTCATAAAGAGCATTCAGACAGGTACCTTAAAAAAAAAAACACGAGCCGTGATTTATTTCCAGTGGCTGCATTTGGTGGATAGTCAATTAACAGAAGTAAGGCGAGTCGTTTGTCAAGTGTAAATATGATGGGAGGTTTGTAAGTTATTACTCAGATTTTGACTTGCACTGTAATGAGTAATTGTCATCTTGGGTTTTATGCAGGAAAGAGGTGTTTGGAACATTTTAGTCTGGTTTAAACCATGGGAAGCAGGGATGGTGCTTCATGAAGGTTTTTCAGTGTTTTCAGATACAAATACTGCAGGTAATAATATACATTCAGTTTCTTTCGACCTTTTCTGAAGCATTACATACAGCATGACACAGACATAAGGATCCAGGATATTGGTCCTTGTGTTTCGAACCCTATCAACATATGAGTGATATGATTTCATTTGTGTTATTTGCTATATCAAAAATGTACATTATTTCTGTGGCTGTTAAAGTTATGCAAGAATTTACAACCAAATTTACCTGGAGACACCATTTAAAGGTTTGATTAAGAAAAAAATCGTCATGATTCCCCTTAATATCACTATTTTTGTGTGAGAGTTATGAAAATATTTATCTGTAATTTAAGTACATTGCAAGCAATTGTTCGTGCGTTGATCTATTCTGCACTGCTTATGTTACTGCAGAATCTCCTGTCAGATGTAACGCCTTTTAAAACTGGGTCCCATACACTAAAGGGACGACAAAATCTTTGCATTAGAATATTCTGGGGATTTGAATACCATGCAAAGTCACATTTCTGGCAGTAACTCATTTGACTGTGTGTTTTGTTTTAATCCCATCTTTAATCTAGATTACATCCACATCTGGCATGTCTTTGCATGCCTCTCCAGTCGTCTCAGACCCTTGTGTGTGGCAGATGACTATAGTCTGGAGGCCAGCCCCAGACTTAACCTGGGAGGATGGAGGGGGGAGTTGTTTCCCAAAACCTGAAGATGTAACAATAAGCAGATCTTTTTTTTTTGGTACAGGATAGTGGAGATACCCATCTTAAAACTGGAGATTTGTGGAGAGGCGTGGCTCCCTGCCAGTGTTGTAACTGTGTCCATGAAAGTACAGGGGATGATGTAAGGAGGGGATTGTTACAGAATTCACGGAATACTTATCTGTGTGACTGGCTGGGACAGCTGTTAGTTTTCTCCTCTTCTCGAAATGTTTTAAAACTCTTTATTGTAGCATCCTGAGCAAGCCTGTGAGATTAGACCTCCATAGTCAGAACAAAAACCAGAAAGTAGAATCAAAACAACGACAGCCCAGAAAATGTATTTCTCTCAGATTACTAGGAGAGCTTTTATTCGGAGCATTGCAAAAGTACATTTCATGGTTGTTAGAGCTTGCGCTCTTTCTTGCACTCGACATCCTCCATCTCTGAAACTAACGCTCATCTTTTTCTCACTCTATTTTGTGTTTTCTTCATTGATAAAAAAACCAACCAACAAAACAGTATTTGTAACACAGCTTGCAGAGAATAGAGAAAGCATCACTTCTTTCAGTCCAAGCATACAAATATACATGAGATAGATGGATATACGTTATATATTGTTCAAACTACCAAATGGTTTGTACTTATTGTGAGAACATGGCTTCAAGCTTCTCAAAAATAAACTAAGAGGAGCACTCTTTTAAATTCATGGCAAAATAGTGTACAGCATGGGATACATTTTGAGATCATACTGTAGGCAACATAACAAAAATAACGAGAATGAACCCTAAAGGTTGCAATCAGGCTTATAATTATTGTCACAGTGGAAGGAAAAGCAACTTTGGATTGAATATTGCATGTTTATGGAAGCAGCTTGTCACTTATATTGCTGCAGAGGCTTTCCGGTCAGTCACAGCGGACCGTCTGATTTAAAGGGTTTGATATCCTTCAGCTTGAATTGCATTGTGTGTAGTCCCTCCTTGTCCCAACACAACACTGAAGCGTTCCAAGGTGCATTGTTAGCCGAGTTTCCAGAGACCCTCGACTCACTCCTCCTTTAGTTGCAACTCAGATATCATTGGACTCCTGGAAGTTCTGGATTCAGTCAGTCAGTGTGAATACTGTTCAGAAAGCAGCTGCTGGAAGGCTGTGGTTGTTATTCCCCGCAGCCTGGCAGCCTTTACCTAGTAGAGACTCCAAAGAGTGCACGCTATCTTTGTCGAGACGTGTTCCCAGTCCAGACGGAGCGAAGTCCTCCCCTCCTCCCTCACCCCTCGCCTCCTGCAGCTCCCCCGTGACAGCAGCAGCAGCTGCGGCAGCAGCCGCACACTCCTCTTTGAACAATCGGTCATGCTCCATCTTGAGCTCCTGGTAGGAGCGGGAGAACATGTGGAAGATGGAGGTAGCCGGGAAGGCCATGATGAGGATCCCACTGAGGATGCTGCTCAGCGCCACGACCTGTCCAGGAATGGACCTGGGCACCATATCGCCATAGCCTACCGTCGTCATGGAGATGATGGCCCACCAGTAGGAGGCGGGAATGCTGCTGAAGTCATGGGTGCCCGTGAGCTCGCTTTCCGCTAAGTGGACCAGCGGAGAGAAGAGGGTGACGGCCACACAGAGGAAAAGCAAAAGGAGGCCAAACTCCCGGGTGCTGCGCCTGACGGTCAGCCCCAGCGTCTGCAGGCCGAGAGAGTGACGAGCCAGCCGCATCACATAGAGAATCCTCAGCGCCCGCAGGATCCTCAGCACCAGGCCCAGCTTGTCCAAATATCCTTTACCGCCTGACTTCTCCTGCTCCTGGTCTGAGTCCTCCTCTTTCACCACGAGGGAGACATAGTAGGGCAGGATGGCCATGGCGTCGATGATGTTGAGGGGCCCGCGGAGAAATTCCAGCTTACTGCGAGCCTGAATGAAGCGCAGCATGAACTCCAGGGAGAACCAGGCCACGCACACCGTCTCGATGATGAACATGTTGTGACACTTTGGGGAACACTCGCCCTGAGGTTGAGAGGGGGAGAGATTGAGGATGAGCGGAGCAGGGATTGACAGGAAGCAAGATAGATGGGGAGGAAAGTTGAGGGAGAAGGGGAAAAGACAAAAATCCTCAGGTCAGATAATCATCCTTGACATTCATTAATAAAACATGCGTTACAGTCAGTGAGTATGTCGAAGCTACTGCAATTGCACTGATACATATTCCAGCAACACAATCCATTATTTTGTCGGGACGACTTCTGTGATTAATATTACATTCAATGGGAGCTGTGGCAAAATGCAATCAGGCCTGTCTGCCCTCTAATTATAAAGGCAAAGCAATAAAATTTAAATAAGAACATCTATGTCACAATGCAGGAGGAATGTGGCAATTACAGAACTTGCTGTCAATTGAGCTTTTTAGTTAAACCTTTATGCCACGACAAAGTTAATGCTTCATAATCGTCCTCGACTTCACACTGTCACAAGAAATGATCTGTAACCACTAGAATGGTAATGAGAATTGAAGTAACAGCCACAGCAAAACAATGGGTGAAAATATCCAGCCATTGCAAATAAATTCATTTTCACAACATGTTTTAATGGCAAACAGATCCACCCACCCACCTCCCATCCATCCATCCATCCATCCATCCATCCATCCATCCATCATGGTTTTCCATCTTAGAGTCATCAACCAGCCCAGGATGAATGTCTTTGACTGTGGGATGAAACTCCACTCAGGGAGAACATGCAAACTCTACACAGAAAGGCACCAGTGTCCGACACTGCCATTGTTGAAATAACCTTACAAATGTCACAAAGCCAGAAAAGGTGGAGGTAAATGATAACACCCCTCCCAAGCTACAATCTGCCAATATTTATCTGACCCAATTCAACTACAACTATAAGTACATCCCCCTTCAGTCTTTTTTTGTGTTTCACTGTTTAAAAAAAAACAAAAAATCATGTTCCCTGCAGCCAGTTGATGTCTCTGTCATGTGAATGTCAACCTATGCTGTTGTGAGCATTTGCTGACAGAACTGATGCCATTGTTTATCTTAGGAGGACAATTTCCTCAGGCAGCACTCTGCTGTCCATGCTTGAGTTTACTTGCTGCAGTAACTGAGACAAATGGTAAGAAGCAGTAAATTCCTGGCTTTGGGCCTCAAAATGTCTCTTCTACCACAAGAGGAGGTAAACATTGATTCCATATTTTTGAAACATTTTCCCCTCAAGCGATTTGCACACTTGTTTTAATAAAAATGACATGCTGAATATAGGACTGCACGACTTAATATGTATTATTAAGATGGACATTGTTTGTGTCTTTTCTCTGGCTCCTCTTTCGTCAGCCTCTCCCTCCTCTCGCTGCCCGCTTTTCTCATTGTTCACTTTCTACATTCATCTCTCTGCACTGTGTCTCATCTATTTTCCTTCCATCTCGTCCTCTTTTTTTTCACCCTGCCACCCTCTCTTTTCTCCTCCTGCCTCCATCTCCACCTTCTCATCGCTCATTCTGTTTCCTCTTCCATCACCCTCTCTGGACTCCCTCCCCTCTCATCCTTCATCCCCTGCTTGCCCCTCGCTCTGCTCTCTTTCTGCATTAAATCCTTCATTCATTCAGCATGCCTTTAAGTGAAACACAACTCCCTCCACGGTTTCCTTATGCATGAAGCATCTTTCACACATATGTCCCACTCCTACTGCTCCCGTTCATCACTCTCTGCGTCCTCGCTGCCTTTTTCACCCGCTCTCATCTCACTGTGACTTCTGTGGCTTTATTTCTGCAAGCTGGTGTGTGTGCATGATTTGTAGTTTTGTTGTGTATGTATCAGGGCGAAGTTTTGACTTCATAACATCTTTCATTGTGCATTCATTCTCAAACCACTGCATCTGGTGACATGTCGAGATACTGTTGGTACTGCATTCAGCGGGTCTGAGTTTCCTCAGCATGACTGTTGTAGTCCATTCAAAGCTGGACAGACAGATTTAGTAATGCAGCTTTCATTTGCTCATCGACCTGAATAATTAGAAAAGACCGCAATGGTAAATGTTAGGACTACTTTTACATGCAGTATTGTCATTGCTTCATCTTTCTTCTATATCCATTTTATTCCTGAACAGGTTGCCAGTTCATCATAAGCCTAATGCATGCATGCAAACATGCAGCATTATAGGCACAAAGAATCTACAAATGCATGAGAAAATCCTGACACCCGACTTAATGACAGTTTGAAGTTAAAGAACATTGAATGATTGATTTATTTGACAGGAAATCTGTGTTTACAAATCCAGAGTAACATTTGGAGTGACTGACCACCAAACAACTAATCAATGGAGCTTTGCTTGGAACATCTGGCACCTTATCAGCTTAATTCAGTATATTTCCTGTTCATCTGTGTGGTGTGATGTTAGTAACTGTAAGTACAAAAAAAAAAAAAAAAAAAACTCTACAAAAAGGAGGGGGGGTGGGGGTGTCAGATCCACTCTGCGGAGGATTACAACACCATTCAATTACACTTAATCCTTTATCGTTTGCACAGATTTAAAACGTACTTACAGAAAGAAAAAAAAAAAGAAGAACCCTGTGACCTTTTTGAGTCCAAATTAACACAAACACAAATGTCTTTTTTAGTGGATTCACAGCTTTGTTTGGCATTTTGAAGCTGAATCACTGCACGTGGTTCTGGAGCAGCAGCTCATAGGAGTTGTCAGTGCAGCAGCCCACACAGTGAAAAGTGGAGCTCTAACGGCTTGATTCCAACAGCCTGTGATTTCTCCAGAGGTACGAAGCACTGACAAGGGGACATTTCCTCCACAAGCACAGGACACTTACAAAATTGAAGACACATTTTAAATTTCAAAGCTTCCCTGGAATAAGAGGATCAAATCTTTAACAGAATATTAACCTTGATTTTCACCTGCATTTCTCTTTTTTTTCCCTTCCACCTTTCCGTCTGAAGTTCAGCCTTCCTGAAATTTCACTTGCTGCCTGTCCTCTATGAATCTTTGAGATACTTCTCCCCCACGGGATGCTGTTATGTCTCTCATGTGCACTTCCTACCTGTCATTTATCCCCCTCCTTTCTGGCCTCTCTTTTTCGTGCTGACATTAAGCCCATCAGTGCATTGTGTTCTCACCCCCTGCAGGATAGCGGCCAATTGTTACGGCTAGTGGCTTCTCACTTCTGTCTGTCTCTCGCTCTCTCTCTCCCCCTTTTAAACACACACACACAGACAATTGCACACACAACAAGCTCCCACAATAGCAACCATCTCCCTGACCTTATCTCTTCTGCACAACTCTCTGTGGAACTAATGTCAGCGACAACACATTTCAGCACAGGCCCTGTTCACCCCAGCAGCTGTCTCATATAGAGCTTCACGTTATCCTCTGCATTAACACATCTCAATGTCAATTACTGAAAGGACCACACTAAGGGTGAAAGACAATATACAAAGGGTTTTTCTTATAGGCAGGGGGAGCAGATAAATGATACCTTTCCACCCCTGGTGCTATTTGTTAACTTGAATTTCAATGGTAAGTATTACTGCATTTCACTATGAAACCAGCAGAAGAGAAAGAGAGAGAAGATGCATCAAGTCACTAATTGTTGAGAAAAAAAAAACTTTTCAAAGACAGATCAGGTATTACACACAAAAAAAAGTGAAGGAGAAAAGGTAAATCTTTCTCAGGTTTGTCAGATATCAACAGCGGCTCGCTGGTAGTTTTCCATAAACCCAAGTATGATTGACAAGAACATGGCTGGATGTGATTTAGTTGTAACTCAATACATTACTCTGCCTAAGATACTGTCTTTAGTAGTGCAGTGGGACACAGTGGGGCCTTCTCTGAGTCTGCCTGGATATTCTTGTAACAACCCATGCGTTCTAAGTTAATTACTGTCTCCTTTGTAAATTAACAGTTGTTTTTTTTTTTTCTCCGTTAACCTCAGACCTGGTCCAAGAGGTGCCCAAAACGATATACCGCTTAATTCTGTGCAGGGTCATAGGCTGCTGGTGCCAATCCCAGTTTACAATGGGCGAGGGCAGAGTACACCCTGGACAGGCTTCCAGTTCATCACACAGGGAGAACACGCAAACTCCACTCAGAAACGTCCTTAGTCTAATCTACAACCTTCTAAGATTCCATACACTTGAATAATTTAGATATCGTTAAAGGAAATGGATATGTAAGATATGATTTAGATGTGACAATGATATTTTTGGATTGTGGTGGTGAGAAACATAAGCGAGGGAATATTAATGATGTCTTTGGTGCACGAGGATGCAAGATGCACATGGAGGCAGGTCACCATATTGCATTTCATACCAGATGATCATTGTATTGACAGGCTAATGTTTGCCTTTGACTTCACAGAACAATTGAAGAGCTTCTAACCGATTAAACATCTGGTTTCATTTGCAGGATCACCATTAAGCTTTTTGTGTGACACTGATGTTAATGTTTGTGCTGATGGCTAGACAGATTGTCACTAATTTATCATTTTTTTAAAATTGTGCTCAATGTATAGTTTTCCTTTTGTTAGCAGCAAAAAGATTTAGTTACATGTACACTTTTTTCATGGAAAAAAAAAACCTTAATCACTGTTAAATTTTAATAGTAGATTTAAAAAACTGATCACAAACACCAACCATCCTTCAGACTGCACAGTACATTATGCACTCGGGGAATTTTGACCATCCCAGACTGATTCAGTGCAATCATGGCAATATCTTTAATTGTGGCTTACAACCTATGGTCTGATGCTGTACAGGAAGGTGGGTTTGCGGACGAGCACACAACCACAGACAGCCTGAGAGCATCTTCAAACAGTGTTGGAAATTTCATTACTGCTGTCTCACTATCCCACACAGTCTGACTACTGATACAAGTTGCAGCTGCTTACAACCAATAGAAATGATGTGACGCCAGCGCTGCACCAGAACAATAGTTGATGCTGAACCACGTTCACATTATCTGCTTACCTACAGTATTATAAAAACAGTGTGAATCTCTGCTTGGCTCATTTATTTATTGTTGCATACATAGACGTCATCCAAGGTGACATTATTCCTCTACTGGATTTTACTTATGGAAGTTATTTAACAGTCTCAGCAACCGCCAAAACTTTTTACATTGTCGTTGCCATGCGCAAGGCACTCAGTCGTCCATTGCAGTCAATTTGGAGTTTTCTCAATGTCACTTCGATATATAGGAAGAGAGAAATATGGGCTCAAATAACCTCTGATTCATTGTGCGGTCAAACTTGAACTCGTCATCACACAGTGTAGTAAGTAATAAACTTTACGGTGTCCGAATTGAATTGAGTGAAGTAGTATAAACGATGGATGGACTGCTAAAATCAGGCAGACCGCGGGAGCCTTTAGGGAACTTTCAAAAATCCCAAATTTGTTTAGGATTAATGGAAGATATGTGTTAATTTCCAAATAAAGACACTTTTCCAAACAGATTTCTCAGATTACAGAAAGAAAACATATTGTAACTGCTTCAAAATGCATTTTGAAGTGAACAATTTGTCCATTTTCCCAAAATTGTGTCTGTTGCTCTTGATCAGCACCAGTCTATGATTCATTGTGTATTATGTCAGCTTTTCTACCAGAACCAGCATTACCCTCTGGTGGATCGAACCACACAGGGCAGCCTTTGCTCCCAGCATGCATCAGTAAGCCTTGGCCACCTGCTAACCCATTACTGGGCCACTGCTCTTTATTCATTCTACAACTTTTGATAGATGCTTTGAAAAGCTACAGCTTTGGAGACGCATTCGTCGCGCAATCACAGATGATCCCATGTTAAACTTGCACCATTCCTTCTGCTTGCCCTTCTTTTCTTGTGTCTTACACATCAACTTGTTGGATGACAAACTGAAATTAATTTAAAGACATAAGCTTATTCCTTTTGACTAAATTAATTGCTATAATTGCCTTTGTGGTCATCACAATTTTGCCAGACATCAGTCAGGATTAATGATTTGATAGTGAAGTTGCCAATTCCTGGCTGTGATGCTGTATTGTCAGTTGAGTTTTATTTTTTTGTCCACCCACTGTTTTCTACTGACTGTGCAGTGGGACAACTGCTGGATGCGTCAACACAAGGTCACTGTTCATGCCACGGGTTTGAAGCATTAATGCGTCTCTTTATTGTTGGACAAGTGAAAGCTTCTCCAGCTCTGAATTATGAATGTGTTTTTTTTCTACTTGCGTATCAGATAAAGCCTCACTTTTCACCGTCTTCAGTGAGTAATTCAAAGATTTCTTCTTGTACACGACTCCCACATGGCTCTATCAATGGTATAGAGGAAACATGCATACACCTCTGCTGCTCTCTGCATGATTGTTACCTTCAGGAAGTTCTGTTTAAAATTGGGTCTACATTCTTGGCGATGCGCCCTTGTGTTACGGTCTAACTTTCTATACCTTGTGTGTCTTGAGCCTCTTTTCCCTTGATAATTCTGCAATGATCTAACGATAGCAAGAGGTTTGGATAGAAAGGGGGGGAATGACTCTGTCCATGAATCAACCTTACCTCGCAGAAAGTCTTTGAAAAAAAAAACTTTGCACCACTGAACACCTTCCCTTGGCATTGCTGCACTGGCCTCGCCTTCATATTTACAGCTTAAAGCTCCAATGGAGAAGAATTGAAAGGACGAGGAAAGGGGCAGGCAGCAAGGACAGCCAGAAGAAGAAAAAAAAAAATGAGGAGACGTTGCTGAACTGGCAGACTGTTGGCCTTAACCCGAAAGACTGCTCATCAAGCACGGTGTTCACGAGTCATGGGCTATTAAAGCACTTGTATTACGTGACACCTCCATCCATTATTAGACTGTGCGACTGTCACCTGAGAGGTGGATGGATGCACATGTGCACAGGCTAAAGGATGTGGTGTGCTGTTTAATTTGCAAGAATCCTTGATAGCAGCCGAATAGCCTCCAACACTCCAAACACACACCATTCATTGACTCATGACACTCCGCTCCGTTTCATGGATACTGTAACACGGACATGAGCAGTTTTCCTCCCCATATGAGGCGGCTGTTTGAGCTGCAGACCTGCTCGTAGCCAACAAAAGAGCAACAGCGAGCTCATGCACAGATGCCCTAATGGAGAAAAATGAAAGGGGGAAGGTGGGCACGAGGGAGAGAACAAAAGAAAGAGAAGAACGCATGAAAGGAGAGTGGGTGGCAAAGTGGTGCAGAGGGATAGAGCAGAGAGGGATTACAAGATAAGTTGATGAGGAAAAGATGGGGTGACATCTGAAGCGTGGCGATCCCTTCACACCTCATATGTCTCTGTTCTGCAGCTGTCAGGATTCTGCACACCTACATTCACACCGTCTCCCACAAACATGCATTCATGGCTTCAGACTTTTGTGGAAAATACTAGTTGAATTGAGTTGCTACTCACAATGAGTTTAGTTCCGGGGCCACATTCCGCCTCATTAGTTCTCAACTGAGAAAGCTGTAAATTTACAGCACAGTAATCTTTAAATGCAGATAAATGCAATGTTTTCTCCAAGTTGCAGTGCAAAAATAAATGATGCAAAACCTAAATAAATCCCTTTGGATACACCTTTATTTCTCATATTTTCACAAATCCCATTTAAAGCTCAGTGGGATTCGAATCAGGAACCTGACTTTTCTAACCTCTAGGCCACTACAAGCACATGTTTTTCTTATTCAATACGTTTTTCACACATCTATGAATAATTTCTTGATGGATAAATCACCCTTGTTGCATGGCTATTTCATTAAAAACACGAGAGCTTTGATAGCTCTTACTGAAACAGTGCAATTTCAAGTGGTGAAGCTCAGAACCGTTACCTTTATTCATAAAATCACAGGTGAGTTTTTTTTGGGGGGCTTTTCAAGGTCAACCTTTTATGCCGAACTGTCAAGAACATATTTGGGATCTGAACAGTCAAGGAAAGCCAGCCTGTGGATCACTAAAAACAAATGTTGAGCTTCAGCTGTCTTTAGCTCGGACAATATAAAGTGATGTTCACTCCTCACTTGGTGGTTGGAGGCCGTTTGGCTACATAAGTCCTATTTCCTGCATCGACTCCTGCCGAAAGCGACGGAAAGACAGGTCAAGTGATTGTTGTGCAAGTGTTGCATTGTGAGCGTGCATGAAAGGCGAGTTTCATCCAGGGAATATGTAAATATTCACTGAATTGCTGGATTATGTCACAAATTGGACTCCATTGCGCTGACAAGAATAGAACAAACGAACACAATCCAGTGCCATCAATGCACTTCGAACTGTTATTGTGTAAGAGGAGGATGTTAGATGTGCTGTGTTGTATTGTGCAACAAAACAAACAAAGAAGATGGTTAAAAAGACAGATGATTAAAAAAAACAAAAACTATTTCAAGTTAGGTTTTGAATGGAGCACATTAAAACCAGCCATGCAGGGTCATCAGAAATACAGTAAAAACACATGTTGTTCCCAATTTAGTCCAATATGGGGCAATTTTTTGTTTGTACCTGGGAGAGCTGATGCAGTTTTTCATACATGGAGAGTCAAAGGATTGGGAAGGATTCGAGATGTTTACCTACCTAACTGTGATACATTAATGAGCTTTCAGGAGTTACAAGATAAATTTCATATAGATAAAAAACAATTCTTTAAATATCTTCAATTGCGAAGTTACATACACAAAACCCAGAACAATATACTAACGAAACCTACACACTCAGACTTAGAGGAAATTATGACAAAGGATAGTCAAAAGAAAGGCATAATATCACATATATATAATTTTATGATGGGAAGAGATCCTGAAGATTCATATGGCAGACTCAAAGCTTGGAACGAGGATTTGTCATTGGATTTAACTGTGGAGGAGTGGAGGGCTACATGTAACTTGGCACATACCACATCTATTAACGTACGCCTCAGATTAATACAGTTTAAATGGTTAATGCGAGTATATGTAACACCGGTAGATCTTCATAGATATAATGGTAACATTCCTGATCTATGTCCAAAATGCACCGACTGTAGGGGAACACTGGCTCATTGTATGTGGTATTGTAGGAAGATTATAATGTTTTGGGAACAAATAAGAGGTGTCATTGAAAAAATTATTTCTAGGAAATTTATATTGGACCGAAAGCTATTCATATTTGGTTTATACCCAGAGGAATGTACATATACAAGGAGTGAAAAAATGTTTATAAATATAAGCCTGTTGAATGCTAAGAGATGTATATCACTATTTTGGAAAAAGGGTCATGGACCTTCTGTGGAACAGTGGAGGCAGCAGATGTTGTCAACACTCCCATTGGAGAAGATCACCTATGTGTTGAAGGGCAGACAAAATGTTTTTGAGAGTGTCTGGGGGCCTTTCATGTTGTATGTCAAAGACCTTTGAGCATGAGTAATAGTGTGATGGTTACTTTACCTTTGTTAATTCTTTCTAAACGGGCAGTGTGATGTGTTTTTTGTGTGTGTGTGTGTGTTTTGTTGTGTGTTATGTTATAAAAATTAATAAAAACTTTTTTTGGAAAAAAAAAAAAAACACATGTTGTATTACTACTTCACAAACTGTTGTAATGTGTTTGAACTCATTGACCTCTGCTACGTTGACCTCGTCTATCACAGGTAACCAGTGAGGGATGGGTGGGATATTCAATCCTTTCTAGTCTATGTATCTCTGCTTCTGTCAATTTATTACCGTATATAAAATGTGTCTCCCCATGTGGTGTTTAACACTTTTTTCACCAGACCAGGCAAAACATCTCCAGTCAATGCAATTTTAAATGTAAGCAATGCAGAGCTGTCACCTCTCGCATACTGAAGGAAAATAACGTAATTAACTCTAAACTTACGCCACACACTATTTGAATTACACTGGAACTTTAAAACTAAAATGTATTGTTGTTATTCGCTGATCCATCATAGGTATTAAATAAAATGTTCTCACAATTAGACATGTATAGTAAGTCTCAGAACCCTGAAATTATTATTATGGTCTTGCATTTTTGTTGTTGCTGTCATTATATCTTCATATTTACGACATACATTTTCTCCTATAAGATCAAGTTGTGAAGCTTGAAAAAAACCAAACACTCACATAATGCACATCTTCACCATAAAACACTGAATCAACCCTGAAACTGTGCGTTAAAGTCCTTTAAAGTTGTGACTGACAATACAACTCGCACTCATGCTCGCATACACATAAAAGCAAGAAACTCAGAGTCAAACATATACATAAATAAAAAATGACGATGTGTTTTTTTTTCCTTTCCAGCTTGGTTCCCACTTCCAGGATTAGTTTTTATTGAAAATAGTCATAGAAACTTGAGAACCGCTTGTGCAAAACGGAACTCCGGTGCACAGACTCATCTGTACAAACACTTACTGCTCCGTTTAAATGAACTTCTTTGTTTGCTCTACAAAATGTAATAAATAACATTTAAAGGTTGTTGAGTCACTTTAATTTTTCATTGTCGCACACACACAAAAAGAGATGTGAGACCCATACAAGCTCAGCGAGAAGAATGGTCTACCTTTATTACCACAATTCTGTGGGGGCTCGTTTTTTTTTTCTTTTCCATCCCCCTAAAAAAGAAATCTATGACAAGGTTTTGAAAATCATAAAGTTAATTTTTAAAGTAAATGGTGAATTCATTCGCCGCAGATTTGATTTGGACTGGCTGTTTGTGTGAATGCAGTGTAGATGACATGAAGGCATTGAATTGACTTCACTTATGATGTGTTTGAGCTGCGGTGTGAAATCAAAACACCCACATTTCATTTCGCAGCCCCTCTGGGCAGATTGTAGTTCTCGTGTGCTGGAAACCCGCCGCGGTGTATAATACCTCAGGAAGCACAGCAGCTGTCCTCTGTGTTTGTTTACATGTGTGCTTTTCCATGCGACTGTCGCAGCTGTTTCACCTTCTGGGTTTAGCACACATTGCTGATTCTGGATTATGCTCTTGCCCATGTCATTTTTTACCTGTCCACCAGGTGTCCTCTTCATCTCATCCTCTGTTGTGCACCTGTGGTTCATTTTTGATCCACTATAATCTGCCACCTGCCTCACAAACTGCTCAGCAGCACACACAATTGTCTGCAAGTGTCTTTCTAATTCTAGATTAGGAAAATATTGGTTTTGCTGTAGGTATAGTAAAGTGCGTATGTATACAGTGAGGTGGATGATGTATTATAGTGATACGTAAACCACCATTACTTTATAAATTGCAAACGGTATATTGATATAGATATTGGAAGCAAATGTTTTCTCTTCATTCAAGAGCACCTTTAATTAGTGGCTCAATAAACTAGTTGCATAAACAATATTGGAACCTTCGATTCTTGCAGGTGGTTTATCTAATGTTCTAGTAATAGCTGTATAAATCTGTTTATTTCTAGAATCACTTAAGAGAAGCGAACTCATCTAAATTCCCTCGACCCTATTAAATTAATTGCTCATTTCTACTTGACTGAACCACACAGTGTAGACTCCTCAGCTAATGTGTCACTGTACCAATGCAATAATAAAGTCATGTGCATGTTAATAAAAAGAAAAGGAAACCCTTGGTTTAGCTTCCAAACACTTTAATGACACCCAACAGTGACTCACAAATACCAATATAATTTATTCACTGATTTCTGATGACAAGGGTCCATTAAAAAAAGATCAAAAGATGGACGATGTGAAAACTTCAGCAAAGTGAATTGTCCCCGGTTGGTTGGTTTCATCTAATCCTGCCAACTAAAGACAAATTAAATATGAAGACATGCACAATCGTTTAAAAAAAATAATTTTTTGAAATTGTTATATGCATCTGGCTTTATTCGGTTTCGTAGCCAATATGTGAAAAAAAATTATTATTGTATAGTTTCATGAGTGATCACTGCTCTGACTGACTTGTTTTTGTCTGTCAGGTGGATATGAATGAGTTAGATCTTAAAAACACGGCTGATCACGACAATGCAGATTTGAATTGCGAATGCTCCCACCAGCACAGGATGTGAGTATGTCAAAAAATATTTCACCTTCACAATGAAACTAATGTACTCTGTACTCTGGAAGCCTGCTTGAAGCAAAAATCAGCTGAAAAATGTGACTGTAATTCTGCTCATTAAAAATGTAACATACTGTAACCTTTACTAGTTTTTATGGAAATCAGTCTGCTACTTTATTTAGCTTGCTTATTTAGCCCACGCGTGTCGGAGGCCGGCGAGGCCTTATTGGGCGATCACCGTACATCTGGTCTGCAGAGTCTGCGGGGGATAAAATATGGCAGCACAACTCTGTCTCAATTCTGCTGATGCATTTTCTCGGTCTGTTTCAAGACGACACATTTCTTTGTTTCAGGCGTTTCAGTTCCTTGCTTTATAATGCAAACAACCAGAGTGTATCCAGGCAGCGTTATTTGATTGATAAGGTGTAGGTGTCAAATTCTGGGGCGCCAACAAATCCATGACTGTCTGAGAGCATGGGGCAGTCAGTGTCACTGAGGGCAAAAGGGGGGAGGATTTGCATGGAACTGCAGTAGCTGCAGGACCCCCTGCTGGTTGTGGTGCTCAGGCCGAATCTTGAGAGCGAGACTCCATATGTCAAGAACTTATATCATAACATAATTGAAAATTGTCTTTCCTTAGAAATGAATCAACTTTTCTGTGGTCTTGTGAGGTCCCAACACGTGTGGATACTCAGTTTGTCTCCTTCCAAATAAACTCTTGACTTCAATGACATCTCTGTCAAACTGCACTAAAAGCATCACAGGCCAGAGAGCTGGAAATGGACCAAACACAGGATGAGATTCGGAAGCAGCATATTCATTCAAATTATTATGACGAAGAATTTCACAACACTGTTTTGACTCCTTTATGCATTTTATAATCTGTCGGTGAGATTTGCAGCTGGTATAAATACCATTGCAATAATCTGACATGCATTGTCATGTACTTGGCATCACAACAGCTGCTGAGCGTGCATTTTTATTTGCATATTTTCTTTCACAGGTCAAATGCAAAATGAGAGCAAACCAGATGAGAGTGCAAACCTTATCTCTTTCATGTTAACTTTGGTTCGGACCACAGAACTGCACCACAAGTGTCAACAGTAAATGTCCCAAACCGTCAGAGAATTTACATACAGCGTCACTGCACTGCCACCGCGCAGTGTTTGTCTTTGCTGTGCAATCACATCCTGGCATGAAGAGGATAAACACCTCATACTTTGCTGCATTCTCAGTAATCCCACTTGGCAGCCACGCTGCACATCAGACGCAGGAATGCAACTCCTAACCGAGATATGCCGTAATAGGCATGGAATCTGCTCTGCACTGACGACACACGTCTGGAGACATAAACGGAGAGGAAATGCTTGTGTAAGCATGTTTTTAAACATGTGCATTTAGTCTCATTATTGCTGAGGTTTTTCACCTTATTAGCTTCCTGGAGCTACTGTGTCCATTTTACTGGGAGGGTTTAAGTGTGTGTAAATCTAAAAAAAAAAAAAAAAACCCCAGCAATGCACTGTTATGTAATAGATTCATGGCACTGCTCTTCCTCCATCTGTTTTGCTTGTTTGTTTCTTCATTTCAATCCTCCTCTATGTATATTCAGACCAACAGCTCCTCTGAAGTCTGTACTTTTCTTGACTTATTGTCACTCTGAATGTCCGCCTGTGTGTCAGCTTGCTGAGGCAACAAAGTTTACAGGCACTGACACTTATTTATGCTCCCCTCATGTTCATTTAATGGAGGGTGGAATTACAGTGACAGAATTTAAAAGCATTTCATGCAAAAGAAAAAATGCAATCTTAATTGCATGCCCCTGTTGCTTAAGGTTTAAAATGGGGTTCATGATTGATGACAATATTTTGATTTGGCTGATGAGAACGGATAGAGCACACACACACACACACACACACACACACACACACACACACACACACACACACACACACACACACACACACACACACACACACACACACACACACACACACACACACACACACACACTTGTTTAGTCTTCCACAGCAATAACACACTGAATCATATTAAACCTTACTGTTACACTGTGTGACTCGCATCTCAGCAGTGGAAGTAAATTGTCTTCAATAAAATATTTGCAGGAACGGCTTGCAGACATACCATGGCAACACAAAATGCATTCTTTTCTATGTCCACCTCTGCAGCTCTGAGCCAGAGGGAAACTTCATTCATGCTTCCAAGTTCCAGGCCACCCCAAATGTAGGAAACAGCATCACATCACAGCTTCCCATCAGGGACAGTCATTTTTTTTTTTTGTTGGTGGGAGAAAATGTCTTTGTTGATTCACATAATGAAATTTTACACAGTTCCAGCTGATTTTTTTGTTTTGTTTTTTTACAAGCGCAACCAGAAATTCTTGTGAGATTTTATCGCAGCCAATAGTTTTACCTCTCCAAACTGATTTTCAGCAGAGCTGGACATCAGTGTAAAATGACAGATAAGAGGCAAGTTGTTATCGCTATTGTATCTCCTGGTTTCATTTTTCCTCTTTGTTTTCAACAAATACGCTGGTGATTGTATAAGCGAGCTAAAACTGCGATGAATAGTCCTCATAATAGCAAACACTTGCAAAATCATGCAAAATATGAACATCCCTGGTTGAATCTGCTTCTGTAAGGTTTGCATGCGTGTGACTTTATCTCTGGAACTTACAGCTTCCTCCCACAGTCTAAACATTTATAGTTGATCAATTGGTGTCTCTCAATTGATTTGACTGGGCTAGTTGGAATCTCCTCAATCTCTCTCTGTGGAGTTTGCATGTTCCTGGGTTTTCTCCGGGTACTCTACGTGCATGTTGGCTTCATTTTTGGCTCCAGCAGTGCTAATAAACCCAGCCTTTCATGTAGAGTTTGCATGGATTGGCTCCAGATTCCCGAGACCTTGAATTGGATAAAGGAGGTTCAGAAAATGTATTTCTGCGTGGGAGTATGTGTGCATGTTTTCTATTGATAGTTTGTGTACTCGGGTCATATAATTTTATCTCGGGCAATATTTAAACTTTAAACAGCTCATTTGAGAAGAAAGAAGTCAAATGTAGCTTCTCAATATACTTTAATTCTCATTTCTCATCTCATACTCTCTTGTCTCCTCGTGTACTCCATCTTTTTAACCCACTGTCCTCGATTTACTTCCTTCACTCCGGTGCATTAGGATTCACTTCATCTTGCTTAGGGTTTCCACAGTAACGTTTGTCTGTTTATCTTCACTTTCTTAATAGAATCACATATCACCTTAATCACAAGGCGAGACAGGATCTGCATTCTAATAAAACTATTGACGAGCCTGCAGTTGACAACAAATGGACAGACAATGAGAAAACTCACAGTCTGATGGTTCGGTTTCACACTCTCCCATTCTGCCATCGGTCACGTCTTTACAGATACTTGTGATTGATGCTCCGGGAGGTAATTATCGAACAGCAAATTCCACTTCAATTTATGGCATTAAGGGTATAAAACGGCCACTTCAATTACTCCCCAGGCCAGGATATGACTGAATTAGGGAAACGAGAGCAAATCTGATGAGGCTGTCTGAAAATATTCCATCATCTAGTTGAGGCTATTAAAAGACCAAGCGACATCCACTGAAAGCTAAACACTTTGATGTATGTGCGGTAAATGGATTAAAATTAATGCGGAAATAGTTTGGTGAAAAAGTTTTTCTCAGGCATATCTGCAAAGGGAGTCAATGTCTTTAGTCAATGTTTGACATTTGATCAGCTAAAGGATGTAAGCTTGGATAATCTATCAACATGTGGAGGAGCCCTGCTATTTTGAATGCCTCAAAAAAAAACAAAAAAACAAACCTGCACCCTCCCTGTTCTTTCCTGTCTAAACACAGCAACCAGACATGTGACTGTGGCAGATTAGGGAGGTCAGTGCCGGGGTAGAACAGTAGTCAGCGAAGAGATTTATCTCATAAACAAAGCAAGTTGCATCAAATAATGACAAATACCTTCAAATTGGGATGTTTTATAACCGAGAGACTCGGATAAAGAACATAAACAAGCTGATAACACATAAAAGAAAGCTTTACAGTACCATGATTACAATAAGTTCATTATGAACTGATGATGAAATGGAAAATGTCACATTCAAAATCTTGGTGATTCTCACCAACGCAATGGCTTCTATATCTAATTTGTTGCTTTCTTAAATACAAGCCGGTTGAAATTTCTTGTTTTTATGCCACAGAGATGTGTCTGGCCACTGTTTCACCAGCTGTGTGCAGCAGGTGCCAATAAGCAAATTTGAGCAGGAGCTTAAAAGGTCAGGGAGCAAGTGAAGTCTGTACCAAACACAACAAAAAGTAATCTAACAATTTAGAAAATAGAGAAATAAATTTTTTGTTGATACTGACTTGTTGATAAAATGATTTTGGCCTTTCTGTGCTCAGTTTCCCTCTTCTCCACTATTCATTTGTGGCTTCTTCTCTGTATTCTCGTTTCCTCTAACAATCCAAAATCATGAGCTTAACTGGCGACTCTAAACTGCCCCTAAATGTGAATTTAAGTGTGTGGTTGTCTGTCTCTCTGTGTTTGTGTCTGTCATTGACTGATAACCTCTCCAACTTCGGTATATAGTCCGCTGGGATCAGCTCCAGCCCCGTAAGTTGGATCAAGCTGTACAGAAGATGGAGGGATGATTTTGGCTGAAAATCAGCCAATTTATTGATTTAACTTCAGCCTATGTAAAGATATCTGTATTGTTGAGTATCTAAAATTTGCATAACAAATAACTTGTCAATACATTTTGTTTGCTCAATGCACATTTGCACACTCAATGAACGTTACATAAAACTTTACAGCCCTGCAATTTGCACCAATTTCCATCAATATGTACAATTTTAGAAACGGCAACAAATGTTTTGATTTAACATCAGTATTTTCTTACATTTTTGAGTGTTTTCTCTCAAATTGTTCCGAGTGTACACAGTCAGAAGGATTAACAGTGGCTCTGGAATAAAGGAGTGGTTTTTTTTCCTACTAAGTGCAGAGAGCTCAAACAGTGCAGCCACCGACAGCCGCAGCAGGCGGAGGGATAAACGAGTCATTATTATCAGTGGGCTTGAAACTGAGCTTAAAGATTAGGGCCCCTCCCCAAGCATTTAATTCATAGTGATATACAGTTTGATAGAGGGGATCAGCTGAGGACATGGATAAAGTCATTACATGGCAGAATGAAAGTTGAGGGAAGGGAAAAGTATTACTTTTTTTTTTTTGGGATCAAACTCAGGTTTTACCTTCTTTTCCTCACACAGAGGTATAGGCACCAGAAGCAATATGAAAGACGAGTGGACACAAAACAGGGAAGAAACACTGATGGCAAGGCCACGTGAATTAAAGATGACATGAAAGCTGCAGCTCCTGCCTGGCAATACTTGCTGGACTTCAGTCGCTGCATGCAGGACAATAGCTTGACAGTCAGGAGCATGAAAACAGCAGATGGATTTGTTTACTTGTGAATCGAGCTGCCAGCCCTTTCACAAGAACGCACATTGACATGCAAAGAGATGCTTGGATGAGCAGATATGCGCAGCTCAATGTCCTCACGAGCCACAATGTTCTCTCAACGATGGATCTCAAGGTGTCAGACACAATTATACACCGCTTAGATGACGACCTTATCGCCGACGTTGTTGTCACAAAGCTTGAAGCACAAAAACATGCCTGACGTAGCGGCGGTAAAGAGGTTCATAAAAATCTGCCATTCTTCTGAAGCGCTGGTGTGTCTGGAATCGATACAGTGTGATAACAAGTGAGTGTGTGTGTGTGTGTAAAGGTTGGTGGGTGTGTGCAGGTTTTGGGGAAGTGAGGTGCTCTCTGAGGACTTCAGCTCCGAGGACTATTTGATTTCCTCCATGGACCAGTGCTGCTGCTGCTGCTGTGTTTACCTGAATGAGTCAAATACACAATCCATCAAGATATGTCATCTTTTTTTTTTTTTCCCCATTGAGCAAGTAGCAACACTCATAACTAGTCTCTGCTTCTGCTGCCTGCCTCTCAGCATACTGCTCCATGTCTTCTGTTGTGAACCTTGTCACTGACTCCATTGCACAGAAAATAGATACACTCCACTAGGCTTTTTTGTTCTTTCATCTTCCTCTTGACGATAACATGAACAGATTTGCCCGATGACATGCTGTAAGAAGTCCATATCAAAAACATCACTCAATCCTGCAGGTTTACATACACCACAACACACCAGACACAGGAACTCTGTCCAATCCTGCTGCCAAGGCTCCTCCGTCTGTGTTCTGAACAACTGGACACCTGCTGGAAGCGCTCACGAAATCCTCTCTTCATCCTTTACAAGACGTCGAGCATTTTGCAAGTACCTCACTAAATTCTCCAGCATCACACCCTCTTGTACTTGATCCTCTGGCCATCTGTGACTAATCATATCAGAATCAATTCATGGACGGTGCTGCGGCTGACCTCTCAAGGAACTGTCTGTCGAACACATTTGCAAAGTTTAAGTACAGCCACCAGCAAGTGCACACTAAAAGCAAATTTTATCCAAGGTCACCTTGAGCGCAAATGTGCAAACGTTACCTGCTGCAACAGTCAACAAATGGAGGGAAAGCTATCTTAAACATGAAATCTACATATGTAACCTTATGCGTAATTCGATTTCACTGAAAAGCAGTTTATCTCTGTGCAGAGGATACGCTGCTGTTGAATTGCACAAGTGAGCAAAAGACCAGAGTGAAGTGCGTGCATAATGCAGAGAGAGCCGTGTCCGTCACAGTGGATGAGTTCATCAGCATTGTATCTGTAAATGCCCACATGTGAATGTGTTGGGATGGGACTGCAAAGTTAATGCATGTGTGTGTGTGTGTGTTTTTATGTGTGCACATTTATACAACTTTAACTGTGTCTATTGATGCACATTTGTGTGAATATGTGGTGGCATAGAGTATGCCCGTTTCATTATGCAGACACTGGATAGGCCTCAGTGAGCAGCTCGCTCTTCATTATCCCACGCCGCTGTGGGCAGATACAGATCACAGAACACACACACACACACACACACACACACACACACACACACACACACACACACACACACACACACACACACACACACACACACACACACACACACACACACACACACACACACACACACACACATACAGCACTGTCCGACAGGGATATTTAAAAGGTGTGACAGCAGGGAGTTTTACATTTCTCTGTGAATTTTTGCAGAATTATACATTTTGATCAGATAGAAAATTAACAAAACATCCTTATATTAGACACCCCCCCCCCCCCCCCCAAGAAAATTGATATAAAGATTTGTAAACATTCAGAGAGAGTAAATAAAGTTATCGTTGGGAACATTTCCTAAGTGAACATCCAGTTTGTAGAGTTATGAGCAGGTCTGTCACTTAACAATCGTGGCATCGTTTATCCAAAAGGAGCTTTGAGAAGTGACAGCTGTAATCACTCATAACACTCAGGATAAATCTCCGCCGGCAGACGGAACTGCTTGAGGCATCTTACCACAAAACCCGAATTCAGAGTTTAATGTTATGACGGATGTTTTGGTATTAGCCAGGCTTTTGTTTGGAGCTGTCCCATGCTGACAGCCACATTCACAGCAGGCCAACACACACTGGCTCACTCACCCTGTCCTCTTCCTCTCTGAGGTCTGGCATGGTGCTGATGCACAAGCTGATGACCGTCACCGCCACCATGATCACCGACAAGCAAGCGAAGATCTTCCCCGGTAAACCAGACTGTGGATTCTCCACCGTGTCTCTCAGCCAGTTCATCATTTTCCGATACTGGGTTTCCTCCACCGGCACCCGCTGCATGGCGTTCCTCTCCCGGCACTCCTCCTCGCGCCTCTCCTGCTCGTGTACGTCCTCCATGCGCGTATACATCTTCCGCTTGCAGCATCGCTCCATGTACGCCATCTCCACACCCCAGTAAGTCAGCTCGTCGTGCAGGGAGAGGATGCACATCTCTCGCAGCAGCCGCAGTTTCCCCGCGGCCAGGAAGTTGAGGATGACCCTGAAGGCAGATGGCGAGCGGTCAAAGAAGAACTCTTTGCGGGCTTCGTCGTAGTCGTCACAGACGCTGGCGATGTCCTCGGGCGACCTGCAGTCACAGAGACGGCCGAGCCGCGTGAGGGGGAACTGCTCCAGGGTGCTCCAGGGAAAGGTGTAGCGGTTTCCCCCGACATTGATCACCGCCAACAAGGCGTGGTCGACTGAGACCAAGTCTTCTGGCCGACGGATGAACTGAGCCCGCTGGTAGTACACACCCTGCAGGAGGAAAACAACCCCAAACACTTCAATACCTGTGCAGCTGCATGGGAAGAAAAGTATTTATGAAGTAATTGTCGTTAATATTCAGCCTTTTGGACCAAGTAGCACTCGTACCTTGATGGTCTCAGTCTCGGGAATTTCAGTGAAGATGCGATCAAGGCTGCTGTCATCACTGACGGACAAGTTGCTGAAGTCATGGTTGGCGTTGCTGATGATGGGCATGGTAGCATTTGGAAAGTGAGCTGCTCTGAGGTGGGCAGCTCAGACCAGGTGGCAAAGCCAAGAAGAGTGTACGAATGGTGTCTCGCTGAACTTTTCAGCTTTTTCTTTCTCGGATACAAACTTCAGTTAAAACTTGTGTACGAGAGAAGCTCCTCCGTCACAGCCGACCTCTGCTGCTGATCAGCTGTGGCTCTCTGTCGTTCTCGGTTTCAGGATGTCTCTCGGCAAAACATGAGCGATGGCTTCAAGTTTTTTTTTTTTAAACAACTGAGCAAAACCTCAGAGGGGAGAGGCTGTTAACACCTGCTGTCAAATGGAACTGGGGTTGAGTTTTGACATTTCCATTTCAGGTCCACCGTAGACTCGGCTCAAGGATCAGGACTCAACATCAGATCAGTGGGTAATCCAGATCAGAAACAAGAGTCTAGAAAAAGGAAAGCCCGGATAGAAAGAGTGGGTTAGGCCTGATCAGTCGTTGATTGCAACAGAGGATGAGTCGGAAGGCAAATGTGTAGAGCTGAGGTGTCCGGGGACTGAGGGAGATCCACTGTGTCGCCGCAACAGGATTAGGGAGGGCCTAGACACGTGGTGGCGTCATGCAGGCACTGAGAGAGAGAGAAAGAAGATGGCATGAAAAAAAAAATGTCAGATTGGAACCAGAGTGGAGTGAGATTAAGCCAGGACCCACAATATGAAGCAAGAGTGGGAAAGGAATGGGAAAGACAGATGTTGAAGACAGAGAGAGAACGAGGAGCTGACGGAGAGAGCACACCAAAAAGACACTGCAGTGCTTGCCAGGCTCCTCCCTCAATCTTTCACTTCCTTTCAGAGAGAAACTGGACTGACATCAGCGTCTTGGCTGCTTTTAATGGCCAGTCAGTGCAGGACCTCAAGGGCCGGCAAAGGAATTCACATTCCGGTCGGTTTCGTGTGAGGACACTGATTTAGCGAACATGCGAGTGAGAAAAATCTCAGTAATAGATGTAGAAAAGAACATCCTGGCTGCGTGGTGTTATTCACACTCAGAAAGTTATTGGCTGATTTAATTGGGCAAAACTCCCAGCAACAGACAACCAAAGACATGATCCAAAATGTTTGGAGGTTTTTTTGGCAATGAGACTGCTCTATAACTTATTGGCATGGTTCGTTATTACACTTGCCCAGAAAGGTACGCTGTGTATGAACCACTTAAATAGTTCTGGCTAACAGTTTCACTATATAGTAGCCCCTGTTTCATGTTATTTGACTGCAACTAAGTTGCTGCACACTGCCAAAGTTATTTGATTATATGCAAAGAAAAAAAAACACATGCTCAGAAATGTAATTTACGGCCAACGTGCTACGATTTGTCACAGAAGGAAAGCACTGTTGTTTGTGTTAATCATCATAATGACTGCAATTATTCCAGAACTATAATCATTTCTAATTAAACATGCTTGTTTGCTGCAGTAAATCGGAGCGTATGGACTTTAAAACTGTGTGATTGGATATATCTGAAATTGAAGCTTCAACGTGCAGATGTGCATTTGACAAGAAGCTCATAGATTTGTATCTTTGACAATCAAATCATATCAAGGGGAAAAAAAAGTAAAAGAATACGTGACTGGCTGGTCTTTTTTTTTCTTCGTTTGAGATGTACTGTTCCATACCTGAGGTGGAAGACTGTGTGGCGCTTGTACTTAGACACCAGAGTCCAAACCTTGTTGGGGGACTCGGTGAATAAATCCTGCTCTTGGGTCTATAGTGGCAATATGAACTACTGTACATCCTCATAATGCTAACTCGCACAGTTCAAGAATAGAAGATCGATAGATCGTATGTCGCGTTTGGTATCGAGTTGCCAACGTGAGGCTGACGGTTGAATGTCTGACAGCTTCTGATGTGAACATCACTCAGGCTGCGTTGACTTCAAGGTGAGCCAATATCCAATTATCAATTCAACACTTTTCTTTCGATATCCCTCGTTACACAAGCAGGTACATGTTCTCCTGCACAAGTAGTGCAACACTCATCCGTCACTGTGACTCGTCCTGACACAACACAACAAAACACACAGCCACAGCGGCGCCTGTAAAGTGTTGCCTCACACGAGCTGTCTACGCTCTCTAAAGTTGGAACATTATCAGCATCATCGACAATATTCTGCACAGTAACTTTCTACACTGACACAAGCTTACTGGATTGGATGCGTGACTGGACAGAACGGACAGTCTCAAGCATTGGATCGCATCTTATATGAGTCACTAATTCAGATCCAAGAGGATAGGATCCTGTAAAGGAGAAAGCAATAAATCACTTGTGTCACAATGCTGATATTTCATTTCCACCTCATGTGGAAGAGGAGAACGTGATGAAGTATTTATTAATCGATTCATACTCCCTGTGGATGTGACTTTTTTTTTTTCCTTGTGGAAGTTAATTGAAGTGGGAGTATTTTTGCAATATGCTGTGCTCCATCGTTTCTCCACTGGACACAGTGATGGTGGAGAGAAACGGCATCAAATAAACAGAACTTTATCTCAGCTTATAGTTTGCAATTGTCTTTTGATTGCATGTGGTATTTGACATTGAGGTTGTCTTTATTCCTTTTACATTCATGGATGGACTGAATCAAAAATCAAACATGATTTAAAAAAAAACCTATTTATAGAAAGGGGAAAAATGTTGAACTAAGACAAGTTAACCCCCATTAGGACTCTGGTGATGTAAAGTGAACTTTATTAAGGTTGTTAATGTGTGTTTTCTAGTCAAGTGCAGGTTATTTATTTTACACTGTCCCTATTAGACATTTTCAAGAAATTGTATTATCATTATTCTATGATTTATAATATAATATTCAGGAGCTGATTGAGAGACCCGCATTTTAAAAGTCTCCCTCCCTCCCTCCCTCCCTCCCTCTCTTGCTCTCGCTCTCTCTCTCTCTCTCTCTCTCTCTCTCACACACACACACACACACACACACACACACACACACACACACACACACACACACACACACACACACACACACACACACACACACACACACTTGTGTTAGCGCACAGTGGTTGCTGAACATTTTCTGCGTCCTTATCTAGTCGAGACCTTTAATTAAACTCATTCATATAGAGCGTTTAATTAAGATCATCAAACTAACAGGCTTAGAAAAATGATCGGGAATAAAAACAAATAACGGAACGACTGAAATCAATCGTGCCTGAGAGGACATTAATATTTATCTTAATAATAAAGTAGAAATCCGGAGCTATTTTGCTTTAAAACATTGGATGTGATCATCTCCATGTAGAACAACCCCGCACAGACACAGTGAAACAAATTCACATTATACTGCAGTAGAGTATAATGCACAATATCAAAGAATTATGACGGAACATTACAACTCCAGATAGAATGTTGCGCTGCAGCACCTGCGCACAGACATGCAACTTAAGAAGTGCACCTTACCATCCAGAGCCCATCTCCAGACAGCCGAATCATCTCCCAGTAAAATCCCTCTTATTCCCCCCCCGATCACTCAGCCATCAGCAGCCACCACATGTCACGGTAACACGGGACACCTCTCCGGCAACCGCATCATCCGAGCCGGTGGAGGAGGCGCACGCACACGGTCAGGGCACACCGGGGTTGTGCGGCGGGTGGAGGTCTGGTGTGCTGAAAGTGTCCCGTTACAGCTCGAACAGTGGTGCTGCAGGAGGAGGAGGAGGTGCAGGGGAGAGGGAGGAGGAGGCGGAGGGGGGGAGCCGGAGCCGCGGTGCGCAACAGAGGAGACTCCGAGCAGCTGCGCTCAAGTTCAAGTTTGCGTAAAAGGTGCAGGGTGCGTGCGGGCAGGCGCAGTGCCGAGCCGGCACAGCCTGTGCAAGTTCCTGGCTCGACGAAAGATGTTTTTTTTTTTTTTTTAGAAATGTGGGCGGAGTGTGGCTGGTCGCGTCCGCTTGCAGATCCCCCCCCCCATTGCTTTTAGGCAGTAAAATGAAAATCAAGGACACTAGAGGAGATGAGATCTTCTGTTCTCACCCGGACCGCTGAGCGCGCAACAGGGGGCGCGGTTCCCTCCAAACTTATACTTTCTCCAAGAAATCACCAACCAAGCACTGACTCCCACAAAGTCACAGTTTGTGCACATATATACATATATACACACACACACACACACACACATATATATATATATATATATATATATATATATATATATATATATATATATATATATATATAAATCCCTTAAGTATATTATCACTATTTAAGCTTGATGAAGCTTGATTACAGAGGAGATTATAAAATGCATACATACAGAAAGATCCTCTGCTAAAAGTAAATCCATCAGCTTACACCAGAATCTGTTTTAATTCACAATAGTAATAATAAAACAGCTCATCAGGGACTTTAACTGCACTAGTAATCAATTACTGGTATGCTTCAGCTAGAATTCTCAAAAGCTCCAGTGAGAACATACTTTATTTCCGACACCTTGCTTTGCAAGATTAATAAATATGAATAATGCCCAAAAGCTTAGTTGGCTCTTGACATAAATATTAATAAACCAAATGTTCTTTATCAGGATGAATATAGTCTTACAGAAACCATTTTTTCTGGATTTTGTTACTTTATGTAATATTTTCATCTTAAATGTCCTATTGTGAGTTTAAAGAGACTTTAGCAGTTCTTTGACAATGTTCTTTTCCCCCCCTGATGATTTGTTTCGTGTAAAAGTATTTTAAATCTACAGTGGTCAGACAGATGTTCAGCATAACACAAGCACAAACTAACTTCTAAAACGCCACAGACACAAGAGAAGTCTGAGTTCAGAAGGGCAGTAATAAATCTAAGTGACACCGAACAGCTGGTTAAACTTTCAGCTGTGTCATAAGTAAACAGACCTCTGTGGTCAGTAATGACTTTGAAAACACTGCCAGAGAGCAAAAAAACACTTTCACCACCATCGCCAAATGTGGCAACCGGGAACCATATCTGCAAAAAGGTGAAAGTTCAGAGGATAAAATATCATCGGGATTGTAGATTTGTCTGCGTCGCCCCTCCTGCACGCTTTGTCCCTGAGCTGCAGCTCATTAGGCAGCATGTGCCCGGGGGATCTGCTCAAACGAGCAAACACTTTGTCCAGGCATTTATGGCTGCTGGCGGAGCAGGCAGCACATTAGTGGAGAGTTGAAATGGAAACTGAGGAGGCAGGCGGGTGGTGGTCTGTGCTTCCCTCCCTGCCGTTGTGTGTTTGTTTGTGTGTGCTGAGAGGAGATAGACATTCCGCTTATTGAATCCCTTCATCATTATTCATTAACCTCCTGTGCAGGAGGGCTGGTTGGTGTATGCAACATGAGACTGATCACACATGCTGGGCTATTAGCTCTCAATCGTTTCTCTTTTTTTTTTTTTTTTGTCGGTCACAGAGGAGACTGTCACAGTCACAGCCAAATGGATTAGGTTACAGTAATACAACATGCCTATTTAATATGTCCCATCATTATTTTTTATGCTTTATCACTCGGTTCCAGACAGAAAATGGAAACACTCTCACGCCGCTGAGTGTTTTTTCAAATTGGATTTAGCACCACACCCTAAAACCCTCTCAAACAAACCAGGCAACATGTGTATGAATTTCCCCACCCAATCCTTGTCTATTCTTCTGTGCCTCATTGTTTTGTTATTAATTTCACTCACACACACTCTTCATACTCGCAGCTGCTCGCCCTGCATCTCTAGAATATCACAATGCATTGCACCAGAAGCCAGCACAGACGTGCACACAAGCACCACAAAGGAGAAATACAAGAAAAAAAAAAACCCCACAAAGACAGTTGCACTAATAGTGAGCCTCAGCATGGCAGATTAAGAGTTTAATCCCTCACAGGCAAGAGGGGCTGAGATGGGAATCACAGCAGCAGGGCGCTGGAGTCTGGTGGGCAGCAGTAGGAGAGAAGCAATGAGTCATTCAGCTATTTAAAAAGCATTTCAACACACATCAACACGCCGATGGACACCCGATGGTCCGAACTTTCACACCTGACTCCCTACGTCTGCTTTCTTATCTTGTGACTTACGCTTCAGAATTGGTTTGATCTGGCGGGTTTTGATCAGGTTAATTTCCCTCTCAGCAGATTGTGTGAATGGAAGGGAGCAAGGAGCAAAATAAACGAAATCAGGCAAAGCAACCGAGGATGAGGGAAAGCATTTGAAATGTGTGAAAGGGAAAAAAGAGAGACATCTTCGACGGGACAGAAATACAGGTGGTGAGATGATTGGGAACACAGGGTGGAATTAAGAGGAGAGGACAGGTTGATGAAACACAGGTCTGATACGAGAAGACAGAATTAACATCAGGTCAGGTCTCCTTCATCTCAGCCAGCGATAAACATTAAATTACACAGTACACACACATAACTATATTCGTTATAGTGTTTGTTCAATTAATGGCTGTCTCCATACGTCGCAGGGTTGTATAATATTTGCCAGCTCTTTCTTTAGCCATTTGACCATAAAAATGCACCGTGATGTATTCATGTATTTGTTCAGTAGTAATTTTTTTTTCTGGCTGCCAGCAGTACACCCATGTGGAGCTGGAAATGTTAATTCATTGCTGTTTGATGAAAGCCCTGGTTCACAGGCATTGCAAATGTTTACAGCGGAAGAAAGGAAACTGGACTGGATGCAAAGGCACCAATGGCAGCATTATCACAAATATGGCAATCACTTGAAATTGCAGTCCCTAATAGTGAGTGATGGCTGATTTACAGAGACCAAATGGGTGTTGTTAATGTAGAAATATTCCAACCTGCACAACTTCCAGTCGGCCAAATCACTCAGAACGAGCCGGTATTGTATACTCTGCTCAGGGTTGAAGTAATTTGCATTCAAAGCAGGCTTGCAGCGCATCAACAAGGCCCCTATGCTGACTTCAAAATCCCTTTCAGCATAAAAAGGAATCCTATACAGCGGGCTACCAGGTGGGTAAATCTCGCTGTCGTTTCAGCCTCCTCGCTGTCTTCGCCTCTGTCATTAATACAAATGTTTGTCTTTTCATTTTTCTTTGATCGTATTCATTTCAGGAGTTTAGTTTGTCTGCTTCTTTCTTGACGCACACCTCCATATCACTTAGGTACTTATAGTGGGTGAAGTCTCCTTTAGAAAGAATCAAATTTAAAATTTAAGTAGTTGATTTCTGTCAGCGTGGTGCCGATGAGCCCATTTCAGTCCACTTAATGAAATAAATGGAGACGAAATAAGTAGACCATTTAAATCCCGCACTCCTCCTCCCAAAGGTCGGGTATCCTTCAGAAGGCTGCTCTACAACTATCAAGCAGCCACTGGAAATACACTCAACACTCAATCTCTGCCTCGGCTGTTGGCTGAAAGCTTTGCTGCTCCGTGTTGTTAGAGCCAAAGGATGAGCCGCTCTTGACTGAGGCAGATGAAGGGAACAGCCATCAGTACAAAGACGGGAAATGAAAATGCTCAGACGTTCTCTGTGGTTGGCCAGAAGAAATAAATGTTGTCATTCTGTGGAGATTTTTCATCTCAAAAAGTTCAAGTGGAGACCTGTGTATCAAAGATATATAACATTACAGCAAAGCAGGGGAGGAATTTAATGCATTCAATAAATAATAGTTCTGCACAGCAGAAACTTCAGAGACTTTTGTGAGACAAGTGAAGTTTGCACTTCCAGATGAAGCGCGCTCTATGGTGATTTGTTAAAAGGTGACCAGCAGTGTTTTTCCACCCTGCTGCCCTGACTTGATCCCTGAAGCTTCACTTCGAAAGAAATGCAAGAGAAACAGTAGCCAGAAGACTGGAAACACAACCCCTGCTGCCTCTCATTACGCTCTCAGGTTCTCGCTCGGCTGTGCGTCGCTCCTCTATCTCATTACAGGTAACAGAACACACACACACTGTCGAGCCCTGGGATCAAAAGAGAGCCCTTGATAGAGTGATAATCTTGCCTGTGGGGAGACGACGGACCTAATCTCGGCACATGATCAGCTGTGGCCTCCAATTCATCAGCATTATGTTAATTAAATAGGCATTGATTTCCTTGAGAGAATAGTTTGTGTGTGGTTGGTTTCACAACTCTGCAGGGGTCCATGTCAGAGCTGTTGCTTAACATTCCCATGCATATGGGAGTGTTCAGGGTTGTGTATATCTTTTTTTTTTTAATGTACATTCACATAGTCAACAATGTGACACGTCAGCTGGGACGTCTTCACCTGTGCCAGCGCAAGTCACACACACACACACACACACACACACAATACAGACACTAACAATTTAACTTGTTCTGTTTATTGTGAGCAAACATATTTCATCGCCAATCTGTCAGAAATGACAATGAAAAGACATGCGGGGTCCAAATGTCAACGAGAAAAAGGAAACACTCGCAAAACGCATGATAGGATTCATCTGTGCAACACTGAAAGCGAAGGGCCTCCCATCGGGCTCAAGGACTGTGACATTAACTGTCAAACGGGAGACATCAGATACAAGACAACAACTGGGACCCATGGCGCAAACACCATTTGTAAACAGACTGGAAACTTTGGAAGCATTTTTCAAAGCAATATATTGCTATAAAAAATGGTTAAAATAAAATGCACAACATCAAAACAAAACCAGGGCATAATGATGCCTTGAACAACATTCCATAGTGTGACACTTACACAGTCTGGAAGATCACCAAAACAAAAATGACCGGCTCATTAGGATGAGTGTTGAATCCCTTTGGCTTTTGACCAATAAATGGATTGTAAGTTGATTAAGAATTCCTTGGCTTAATATAACTCCAATCTATCTCAATAGAAAGAAACTCAACAAAATCCTTACGCCTCATTAACATGACGATATTTCAAGTGAAAATGCATCGCTTTTGTTTCAGAAAAGTTTTGCGTTTACATGGCAACATTTTAAAAACGACGTCCATTTACACGGGATTGTCAGAAAAACTGAAAACCATGTAGTTTGCATGTACGCAGCTCCACAAATTCTTGTTGTTGGTTGTTTTGGTAATTAAACCTCACATGCATGCAGAGAACAATACTAAAACTAATCATGCTTTATATGTATGCTAATATCATGTGTAGTTATTTGAATGCAATAAACCAGTAAGATGTTTCAGGTCATTGACAGCGGACAGCTCAAACTGTCAAAGAAGAAAAATACATTAAGATTTCCTCACAGCATCCATCCTAATTGGAATGATGTATGCTGATGATGACACACTCAGCTGCAATGAGCAGGTGAAGTTTTAGATTTACAAGAACAATTTGTCCTTGACCTTCGAGACTTCACTACTACTCACAAAGTTACCTTATAAAATTGTACTTTAGTAACTATTCTTTTTAAATCAACATTTGCATTGATTTAAAAAAATTTTTTTATTAGAAAAACATTACCCTTATATGTCTTTCTTGGTAGACTCTTCTTCAAATGTGGATGACCTCTGCAACTGATGTTAACATGACAATCAGTCTACGCTGGTAAACTCAACACAGTTGGGTCTGTACGATGACTTCCCTGATTCCCATCTTAAATGTTCAAACGCGAGAAGTTATGTCATCACACAGCGAAGAAATCAGCATAAACTTGCAGTTTGATGTCAGAGTGTTTGCAGTTTTGAACTCTACCTGCCAGTATAGAAATGAACATAATGTAGAAAACCACCAAGCAGAACTTTAACGATGATCTTTCTGTGAGACATCCAATATGAAATGTCCATGCATAGCGTATCTCTATCCACATGTTGCTGTTTCGTGATTTGCCATCACTTGCATGGCAAATGATGGCAAATCTTGCCATGGTAGTGTTTGTGTTTTTCACAGTTTCGTCTTCACGAGCCTTGCATGTGTGAACGTTTGCTGCCCTTATTGTTAATCAGAGCATCCCCTCTAAACATGTCAGCATGTTATATTGCAATTCACACGGCCATTTTTTTTTTTTTCCAACCTAACAGCCCCTGGGGGCACGAGAGGTGAGGGAATGAAACCATGTTTTCATGGCCGGAGGCACGTAGGCAATCAGGCTCTATGACAGTGGGGGAGAGAGACAGAGGCGAAAAGAGCAAGTGGACTGAGAATGTGCTAACAGGAGGTGAAGACAGAGACAGTTCTTGGTTTATTGAATCCCTCCATCACTGCACAGTGGCCAACAGTGCAACATATGCTCCCGGCTGGGCGATGTGAGACTGATCACACACCGCAGCTTGTTAGTTCTCACTCATTTGACGTTTCGGACTGAAATGGATTAGCTGGCCTCAGCGTGACAACAGTGTGTCTGACATTATTTCTGACAGCGTTATCAGCAAGCCCCTGGGCTGATGATGCTTACATTGATACCATAAAAGGAGAAAATATCCAAAGAAACCAGCAGCTCCATCAAGGTGGTGATGTTCAGCTTCTCTCTATATTGTCACTTTAAGTTTTTGTGTGTGTGTTAAGAGACAAAAATTGAAAAGACACAACCCTCCATTCCTCCACTGAAACGACTTGGAGCCTGATCCTCTCATATTTTGGTGGCTTGGCAGCTTTGTAGCTCATTTGGACTCAGCCTTAATTCCTCACCGTGTCCTCGGCCGGAGTGTCTGGGTGATAACAGAAACAAGTCGAGAAAACTGGCATGGAGAGGAGGGCAGGCACGTTAAACAGACTAAACAACTAAAGTTTATTGTTTTTACTTGAAAACCTTTGTGTAAACGGCACTTAAATTCTCTCTTTATCTCTGTGTGTGTGTGTGTGTGTGTGTGTGTGTGTGTGTGTGTCAGGTGGGATCAGCTCCAGTCCTTTCAAAACTCTCAGTAAGTGTTATGAAAGATGGATAGTAAACTGCTAGAGAAGGAAGTAAAGAGCAACCATTTCCAAGTGTATGAACTTGGCTGTGATCATGTCAAGAAGTGTTTGACCTCGGGCCACATGGGCACACACATACACACAAACACACACACACACACACACACAGGCACGCACACACACGAATACATATCTATACATTCTCATGAAATCCCTCTCTGCATCCTCGCCTCCACCCTCGGCTCAAACTGCAGCACTAATTAATTCCCTCCACAGAACAGGGAGTGAGGAGTGGAGTGGAGCGAGCAGTGAGAGCCGTGTCAGCCGCAAGCAGAATAATAACAGAAGCGGGAAGAAGAGAAAGAAGATGAAAAGTATAAAAAGAAAACGCCGAGGACTTTTTTCACAGTCATCCTGAAGCTTTTGTTGCGGCCTTTCACGCGAACGCCATGAAAAAAAAAAATATCGCTGCACAATGGTTAAAATTTACCTTTAACCCTCAGCAACAATAGTGGCACGTGAGGTTTCTGTGTGAGAGTACGTTGATGAAGTCCCCCGCGAACTGGCTATCAATAATGTATCGTACCTTACATCTATATCCGTGGTTCTCAATTGATTCAGATTAATGGAGCAAACAGAAAGCCATGAGAGGAAACTGGAGAGCGGAAATATTTGATCCCTGCATACAGGAAACGGCACCAGACAGCAGGTTATTCCTCTGACAACATTCTCCGCATTGTCGTGAGGACGACTGCAAAAGTTAAACCGCAACACAACACACGTGGTAAAGGACACACCGATTTAGAGAAAGTAATAGATTTACATTTTGTGAAATCTATGTGCATTTATGGTTCATTTGCAGTGAGAAGCTGGATTATTGTGGACATTCATCTGTGCTCACTGGTGGCCGACTGGCAGCTTCATATTTTGTACGTGGCCATAGAAACTGTGTGAATTGTTGTTGAGTTATGGCAAGTCAGTGATATGGACACATCCATATCGTCATATAGTATGTCTTTAACAGCTCAGATATAAGGAATGCATTTCCTCCATAGCCCCTTCAGTGTGTGCATGTGCATGTTTATATGCATCCACAGCTGCTTGGAAGTGAGCAGACTGTAATTTCCTCCGTTTGAAGTGTGTTCTCTTGACCTTTGGTGCTCGAAACCATAGAGGAAACAATGTTCAAAGGTTGTCAGAGCTGTCTTGGAAAAGAAAAAGCCTCTGTGTGTGTATGCATATGTGTGTGTGTGTGTGTGAGTGTGTGTGTGTGTGTGTGTGTGTGTGTGTGTGTGTGTGTGTGTGTGTGTGTGTGTGTGTGTGTGTGTGGAGAGAAATAAAATGGGGAAACATGACTTGAATTCAGTTGAGTACTTTATACCAAGCCAAGCCCAGTGAAACAATATTGTAGTGAAGTCACACCCGAGTCGTTGACGTCTTCTTTTACGTCACCCAGGAACAACCAGCACAGCTGTATATTTATGATGAATCACATCAATGGGTGGTGGAGAGGGACAGAGACAGCAGCTCTGCAAAGGTTTTCACAAGCAACAAGACTCTTTTAAAACGGGTTAGTTTTGACTGTGCTACCAATGTTATAGTGCTAACTGTCTCGTGACTTGACACTGTAATGACAGTACAGTAACAGAATACATTTATGTCATTGGTTCAAGAATGAATACATGAGAACTTGTGGTGAGAGGACTCCATAAGAGCGGACACCCTGTACTGAGCGGGTGAATCTGCATGCGTGGACAGATTTTTAACTATTAGCACTCCTAAAAGAGTGGCCAACATGCTAAACAAGGACAACGGACAGGTTGTCCAGGCAAATTTCAAGCCAATCAAACACTAGAACACTACAAGTTTCAATGTCCATTTTCCTGCATCCAATAATGTAAAAATACATAAATAGAGTTTTGGGAAATTAAACTTTTCTTTTCAATTTTTGTGCTGTTTAATATATTAAAAAATAACCACAGTGGAGGGGATAGTCAGAATGATAGATAATCATTCTTCTGTGACAAAAAAATACATTTACAGGTCAAAAATAAAAAGGAAAAATACTGCCTGTGTTCTACCAGTGAGAGAGAACAAGTCGAAAGGCTGCTCATCGCTGCATTGCGTGAGTTAAATGTGGTGGGCAGAAGGAGCACTGATGCGTTTTGGTTGAATTAACATTTCGCATGCAGGTGTTGGCCTTTACAGCATGCGGAAGGAGAAATAAGGCTATGGGTCATATTTTGAAACTAATTATAGAAATAGAAATATGTACACAATCCTGCAGAAAGGGCATCTTTCAAGCAGAGGCCAGGTGTGGAGCATGACCTGAGGCGTACCTGTGCATCTGCCCGAGTCACCCTCGATGACCGCTCTTGTCTCTCCTGGGTTTCCCTGTCTCTCTCTTTAATCTCTTTTCACTCACTCCTCTCTTGTTCTCATTTATTCCAATTATACTGTGCACACATGACGACGGGGGCATATTAGATTACAATTAGCCCACAATCATTGTTCACTGTTGAATGGTACGGAGACATTAGCAGAGTGCAGCAACATATGGAGCGGCTGGAGCGGGCCAGGCGGCAGAAAAGCCCAACTGTTCTAATTGTCACGCAACAACGCCAAACAAGGGCCACGGTGCTGCAGGCGGACAAGCTGGTTCACCAGGGGAGGAGGGGCTTCCATGGCTTGATGACACCTGACCCCCTTGTAATCTGATTGGACAACCTGTAAGCCCAACAAGTGGTCATTAGTTTAAAATTAGAACTATTATCACTCTTTATAAATTCGAATATTCACACTTTTTGTATGGTATTTGTGTAATAGTTGCATTAAATTATTATTTTTTTTAATTTGATATGGACAGTTTAGAATGTTGTATCTTTCATAGTTATTTTTTGTATTTATTTTTCTGCTTTCTTCTTCCTCTACATGCTTGTGTGTCCTTGGTCATATGGACCTGCATCTGTAATAAAGATTATTATTCTTTTTATGAATAATATTTGAACAGGAGTCTTCAGACTAGATTTATGATGTCATACTGTGTGATCGAGTTGCTCTTTTACTGAGAAAAACCCAATAATTCTAATTGAGCAAAGCATAGATGATGATGATGATTATTATTATTATTGTTGTTGTTGTTTTGTGTGATTGTTTTTCTTTTTCTTTATTTTTGTTTATCTATTTTTATTTCATTGTAATTTTTAGTTTTTTGTTAATATTCATTTTTCCTCTAACTTGTCTTGTTCACCCGACATGTATCCATGTATGTATATAAGTGTGTGTATGAATATATGAACGTACTGCATATAGTATGTTTAAAGGGGGGAAAAAAAGAATTTATGAGACAAAGAGCGGCAAGCAAATAGACACAAGTCCTTTCGCTGCAGGAATGACCAAATGTATTACATTTTTTTTTAATAAACAGACTGAAGTCTTTTTGGTTCCCCCTCGTTTAACTTCTGGTTTCCTCTGTGCCCCAACTTTAAAATGATTTCTAACTGCCCATGTGGGAAACATTTTCATAATAGTCATAATTATGTTACAGCTTCCCATGATTGATATTTTTCTGAATCTGGTTTCTCTAATTTCCAATCACTTCACTCTCATTCACGAATCAAATTGGTTTGATTTTTTAAAATTTTCTCTGAACAAAAACCATTTCTGAAGGCTGAGTAATTGGCTCATTTGTAACGTTCTGCTACCTCATGATTCATTTCTGTCCTTCTGGAATACAATAGTTGCCAATCAAAGTATTCAAATTTTAAAAACCCCAAATTTGTGTTGCGCTTCTCTGATTTTTCATCTCTTTTGGTGCTCTCCAGCTGTTTTCAGAGGATATAATACAAACAAGAAATGAGATGGCTGAATGCCATGTTTTAAAGCTGGTGGTCTCCCCGTCAATGTGTGATTCACAACTTTTCACTTTGAAGAGGGAAGTGTATATATAGTCCTGCGCTCCTCCGCCTCGTACGGTCAAGTTTCTGCCCCAGTATTAGTCACTCATCATGATAAGCTGTCTACCTTCAATACATGTCTCGCCTGCGGCAGAAACACGAAAATATGGGGGGGGGGGCACACAAAAGCTATGTCCTTGTCTTTTTTTCCCCACATTTGGTCGATTAGATCTTAAATTACAGCGACAACACACTGCGCATCACTGAGAAGTGGGCATCAAAACTAATTAGCAATTTCAGTCGAGCAAGATTTAATCAGGTATACAAACATGCAAGTCTTTTGGGGGTTTTTTGGGGGGGGTTGTTTGAGGAAGGAAAATAGATAAATCAAAAGTAACATTGCCACATCACACTCTGAAATGGAAAATATCGAGCAGTCTCTGTTTTCTGTTAAATTGTTCCTGGTGAGAAAGCGTGAACATGTTTTGCCTTGTTCGGTGCCCGGCACTCTTTCATGTCTTGTCATTTCATTTTTTCTTATTATTTTATTTTTTGGGTGGATTTATGTATTGTCACGTCTCTTTGAGCTTCTCTTTATTCTCTACCAGTACTTTTCCCTTCAGTCCCTGTCTGCTTGATGAGCGCCACGCCTGTGTTGTGAACTCTTCTACCTCGGTCTGTGGTGTTCGATGACTGAATGGCGCTAAAGATGTTTTGTTTACTTCTCCTCATCATGTCAAATTGGGAATTTCACTCAGGATAAATGTGAAATTTCAAATTACACATCCCTGGACGGCCCTTGATAGCCTTTGGACATCTGTGTGAAAATCAGTTTTTTTTTAAGCACATTCTCTGTAATAAATGACTACACAATGCCCAAATTAAGTGAAAAAAAACCCAACTAATTTACTAAGATTCAGTATTAAGTATGCTAAAATGCGACATCATACAAATGAGGGCGCTGTATGCGTTTACCTGTGAACGATCTGCTGGAGGTTTCCATGTTCATTTGCTTGAGTATGCCATGGAGTGGTTGCTGGAGCTCCAGAGCCCCACAACCACAAAATGAAATGTGATACGCTGGAGTTGGACGTTATCTCATGCACAATCATATGTGGCTAAGGGAAAAAGAAAAAATGCATTATGGGGCATGATCTGTCACAAAGTCAAAGCTGGTGGGAAAAGAAGAGCAATGGAAGAGATTCAGAAATGATGGCAAGCCTGATAAAGGGTGCAAACACAGAAAATATCTTATTAAAGAAATCTGTAAATAAAAATCGTGAGGCGCGAGAAGCGTGAGACGTTGCAAAGCCGCAATATTTACATATCTCATCGGCTGCAAACCCTCTGTTGTTGTTTAGTTAACTTTTGTTGTTTATTGAAAGGTCGGTGCTACACCGATGTTCTGGTGCTTTGCAGACGCTCCTCTCCTTAACAGAATAGGAGATTCAGCGGAAGATGGATGCTGCTGTTCAGAATGAGAAACTTTCCTCTGTGTTACAGAGAATTGAGGCTCAAGGCTTTTCTCGGACTGCCGCAGCCTCCGTGTTGGTCCTGTGCGGGTCGCGACTAATGTTGCGTAATGATGTAGCATGCCTGTGTTGTTCACAACCCCCATCTGCATTTTAACCGTACACTCTGTGGTGGAACCGCGCCACAGCTGCAAAATCTAAATCAGAGTGAGCATGTATAATCATAGCATGTATGCATCTATGCCTTTCCATTCTGAATAATATTTTTAGTTTCATTTTCGCTGCTTCCAAGTCACCTTTCTCCTGTTGGATTGCAAATATAAATGAAATTCTGATTTTACACCTACCAGTATTGATTATTTCTCCCTGTATATGCGATCTTCAGTTAAATGTTAAGTCAATCCAGTAGTGCATTCAAACTTATGGCTATGACTCTGGCTGCAACTTTAATGGCAAAATAACTATCGGGGCTCCATTGACCATAGCCTTTTATTGAGTTGTGCACGCGCATAAGTCCAAGTTCACATACTGCGAGTTGATTGAACTAAATTTGATTAGCTGTTACAGAACCGGACACTCTGATTTTCCCATCTCCGAGTGAGTCGACTCAAAGTTCAGGGAGAGACTCAGAGTCTGTTGAACCTCCTTTCTGGAATCCCCCAATACTCAAAACTCTGAGTATTATAGTTTTTTACACGAATGAGATGATGCGTGTCCTTGTTCTCTAATGTATTACTGTAACAACAATCAAGAAAACAAACTAATTATTTTTAAAGAATTGTTAAACTACTCAACCACATGCAAAATATGAACTTTAATCCAATGCTATCCAATACCCAATGATTGTTCACAATTCCTTCTCGAAAAATGAAAAATAAAGCATCATGATCAAATTAAACTAAACAATGGCTGACTGGGTAAAAAAGTGAACATTACAGCTAATTAACTCCTGCTTAGAGGAAATACAACATACAAACTTTGATGGTAAACATCAAACGCAACTTCCAGGGGAGCTTTCTTTCTTTCTTATTTATTTATTTCCTGGTTTGCTCAGTAAAACCAAAGTGACCAATCACGAGCCTGTTTATCCACTCTTGTGTGGGACTCGTGTCTATATTGGGCCTGCTTTGATTATTATCACAACCTATCAGTGGACAGGCGAGGAGCCGCATATCACACGCTTGAAATGATCCGTTCAAAGGAACTGGGGATCCATAATAATCAGATGATCAAATGATTTCCGCTCTCTGACTCAGTGACTTGCTGTGACATGCAGTTTAACGCAACGCTTGCACTTTGCCGCGTGGACAGTGGCTCCAGACGCGTCTCGCCGACTGAAGCCGCATGCATTGTCTGCTCCCGCAGGGTGTGCATGATGTGGCTACGCCCCACTTAAACAGTTCAGGAATTCATTAAAGCTACTAAATGTACTACTCTGTGTTTTGTTGTCTGCTAATTACTGTGTGGACGCTTCTGCTCTCACTGCCATGCCTCACACTGAGCACGCCTGGAGTTGGGTCTCTGTTTTCAAGCACCGGGGAGTCTGAGAAAAAAACTGCATGACGGGAAGCCGCAAAGATCACAAACGCATTCAGCCTGTTCCTCTGCATACTGAGACTCAGCGGCTGGAGAGGCTTAATGAAATCACAGCCTGATGCTTTAAAGCGGTGTGTAACAGTAACAGGATAATCCAGACTACTGCACACACACACACACACACACACACACACACACACACACACACACACACACACACACACACACACACACACACACACACACACACACACACACACACACACACACACACACAGACACACAGACACGCGCATACGCACACACAACTGTAATAATTCCCATTGATTTCTGTCTCCTCCATCACCTTGCATTGGATTTCTTTCAGATCAACATTGGTAATTGAGTCCCAAACAGAGAAAACTGTACATACTTGCAGATGCTGCCATTTGTGAGCAAACAGCGATGGAGCAGGAGCTCTCACCTTGCACATTTTTTTAAGTGTATTTTCTTTCACGGGTGTGCACGCACAGCTTGTTGGAAAGTGAGAAGGAAGCACTTGCTTCAAAACAAACCAGGAGTTCTCTTCTTTTTCGCCAAACATTTGAGAAATGCTCCTCTTTCTACCAGCCTGTCTGGCACTGGAGAGCCGTGGTTAATAATTCACAGTGGGAACAAGAGGTACATCCAGGCTCCCGACGATAGCTCAGTCACAGAGCGGAGGGAAAGATGAGCCTGTTATAGAACGCTATAGCTGTGCGTCGAGCTCACTCGCCCTCTCTTTCTTTCTCTGAGACGAGTCTCTCAGATCAACAAGAGACAAGTGAGAGGAAATGCGTGTGCGTGTGCGTGTGCGTGTGTGTGTGTGTGTGTGTGTGTGTGTGCGCACATCTGTACATGTGATTCAGCCATGCAAGCACTCCATGTGGGCAGGTAAGTGACACAGAGGATACAAGACCGAAAAAAAGGTCAACCAGTTGTTTATCAGCAGAGAAGAGACTCAGTGGGCTTCCTCTGTGTCATTGTGTGCGTGTGTGTGTGTGTGTGTGTGTGTGTGTGCGTGTGCGTGTGCGTGTGCGTGTGTTGTATACTTGGTGACTAAGTGTGCTTTTGTCTGTGTTGGTCATACGTAGGAGGATTTTAGATACGGTATAACATGATATGTCTACAAATGAAGGTTTGATGCATCTTAGCTGGTAATTGAAACACAAAATTCACACTATTGTCAATATTTTCTTGTCCAAGATCCATGCAGTATAATAAAGAAATGTCATGTTTTTCTGGAGTTATTGAGAAGAAATGTTTTGTTTTCAAGGCCGTTCATTTGTAATTTCTTTCATCATTGGTTGGCTGAAAAATATGTCATGGATGGTAGAAAATAAATAACTATAATCATATGATCATTGATTATTTATTACTGTCACTTGTATTTATGGAGCAAAACGGAAGGTTGTCTTCACTTTAGAAGTACAGACCCAGTTACATGACAATGTTTTCACTTTTTTTTTTTTTGTATTTTTAATTCAGAAAAGTTTTCAAGAATGCACAAAAGTTTCACATTTTCATTTGAAAATGCTGTCGCGCAGGTTTTAAAACTCCCACAGAGTACAACCACAAATAGAGAAAAGTGCTTATTTGTCTTAAAATGTAGGGAGCAAAAGAAACAAGTTGTCAGAAATGGGAATACTACTGCACAGTACTGATACCTTAAAAAATAAAAAAAATAAAAATCCAGCTACTTTGTTCCCTTTAATTTTATTAATCTATACATAGTTGTTTTACTGGCATTTCCTTTGATGAAAATCAACTTAGATTTTCCCCGTTGTTGGACTCCCGGAGAACATCCTGGCCAGCAGCAGCAGTGGAAAGCCACTTAGTCTTTCTCACTACGTAAATCAAGGTAATGGTTTGGTCAATGCGCAATACAAGCGGCGCTAATAGCTTTTCACTTCAGTCATATTCCAGTATTTCCTCCTCCTCCTCCTCTGTGCAGCAGGTAAAATCCTGGGAACAGAGATCACCGCCTGACGATAAAATCCAAATGGATTCTCTCTCAAGTTAATAAATATTGTGAAATATAGAATTTATATATATATATATATATATTGAGGTAACTTATATTCATCTTGTGCCATGTGGTTGCCAACAAATTCAACAATTTCCGGAGATTCCCAGAAGAACCAAATTTGCCGTCTCTTCTTTTGTTTTTCTTTGTCTTCCTGTGTCTCGGTTCCTCCCATTTATATTTATATTTACCTTCATTCATGGGATTGTTTCTGCTGTTCTGTCTCCTCGTGTTTCCTTTACAAGCGGAAGCATTATCGGCTTAACGCTTCATTTATTGTCGCATCTCAGACTGGAAGCATCTTCGTTCTGTGAGGATTGGAATAATTTGGAGAGGGACTTTCAAATAAGAGTGAAGTGCGGGGCGTCCTTGTGGCTTAAAGCAGCAAACACAAACCACACTCGTCTTTTACGAGGTTAAGTTTCTTATTCTAAAATGAAAATGCCCCATGGGTGGATTTTTACGGATTTGTTCTCATGTATGCACGAGCATAAGCCACTTACCCGTCTGCAGGTGCTGTTAGAAAACCTGGGAAAACAAAAATGAGGAATAATTTAGGAAATTACCTCAGAGACGCTTCACATTTCACTGAAGACTCAAAGTAACAACCAATTGATCATATTTCTCCACGCTGCATTATTTTATGTTTTCCTCTGAACTAACAGTCGAAAACTGAGACAACTACAGGAATATGAAGAAATTGTTATAAAAGCCATTTGATTTGTCAAAGCTATTCTCATTCCCAGTTGGTGCATCTGTGCATTTTTTTTTTTTTAAACATACGAGTATTATAGAAGTAGTACTCAATAATTATATGCAATCTTTAAGGGGAGAATTTATAAGAACAACTGGTGTAATCACTTTACAAAGCTTTATAAAAGATTTGATTGTATAAGTAGGATATATTTATATATCTTTATAATCTTGAATGGGCCATAGAAATACATCTTGATATATTGATTGCTGCCTTGTTTACTTGCTGCTGAAAGCTCTTGGTGCAACCAGGAAAATGATGCAAGTGGAAATCAAATTTGTCTGCATCAGATGTAATTGTTGCCGCACCCATGATTAAGTTAACCTATTTCAGCTCTGTTTTTGTTTTCCACCCTTCACAAAAGGTTGAGTCTTTTCTTTAGCCACAAATCAGGGTTGCATTTTCAACAATATGCTATTTCAAGCATTGTTTCCTTGTGCACAACTGTTAAATATAAAAAAATATATAATATCCTCCATTTAAAATTTTCTATTTTGACCATTTTTCCTCTCAATTTCCACTGAGGTGTAGTGAGAGCATTTTCAAAAAGTTGCATTTTCCCGTTTCCAAGGACGTGGTATTGGAGTGTTTTGAAAAAGTTGCAGTTTCACCGTTTCCACGGCAATGGACTCAGAGCATTTTCCAAAAAATGCATTTACTACAGTTTCCATGGGCACACAGACATTTTCAAAAACTTGCAGAGACAAAGCTTTTTCAAAAAGTTGCGCGAACCCCGTTTCCATGGTGACATCAATTTCGAGAAGTTCCACCTTGGGAAATCCTTTCAAAAAGTAGTGTTTGCAATGTCTCTGAGCGCCGTTGTCGTGTGAACAGACCCCCAAAAATGCAACAAAAGTTTCCCCTTGAAAACACTGTTGTGTAAAACAGGTCATTATAGAGTGTATCATAAAAAACAAGAACACCTTCAGCTTTGCAGCAAAAGTTTCAATATTTCCCATTCTTATTTGATCCATTGTTATTAGAAAATTACATATTAAAAGAAGCTGCTCTGCTGCCCGTTTTCCCCCACAGCTTGTCTTAACAACTTTGCTCTGCCCTCGTTCTCACCCCGTCCTTTTCAACTCTCCAGCTCCTCGGCTGGACACCCAAGGTCAAGCAGCGAGCATCTGAACTGAAACTCACCACATTTCACTGAACGGTGCAGAAATAGTGCCGAAGTCATCACACAAGTCAGCATCACCGAGAGTGATATTTGAGCGGCGTAGACACACGTGAGTACACGAGCGTCACATTTCCATTATTGTATGTCGTGTGTGATTTATCGACCGCAGGACCCTGTGTGCATGAAATGTAGCGCTACTGTTTGTCGGGGAGCAGTGATTCGACGTGACACTGCCATGTGAAAGACATTCTTTATTGCATCCTCATATTGAGGGAATAAACCTTAACAGTGATGGAGGGGGATACTGATACTTTATTACCGTTTTTTACAGCTGACCTCACCCAGAGAGTATAATATGAAAGAGGCATTCATGTATGCGGAGGAGAAATGGAAGCACGCATGTTAAATATCCTTTACAACCTTTAAATTCTTATATTTTACACTTTTTTATGTTATGAGTCTCTCTTTTCAAGCCTTTTTGAGTCCCCTTCCTCCTCCTTTTCCTCTGTCCTCTCACCCTGCAGCCATCAGTTATCTCCCTCAGGGTGAGGCAGGGGAGGACACCTTTGCCCTTGGATCTCACAAACGCTGCCAACATCTGTGTGGAGATTTTAGCTTTCATAACTGAGGAAGGTGACGATGAACCCGCTGCACTGCGAAACTCTGCATTTCTACAGAATTCTGCATACCCCCCCCCCCCCCCCCCCAAAAAAACATATAAAAAAGATTAAGTTACACTGTGCAGCTTCTCTATTTATTACGATTTTGTATCTGAGATTAAGCAAATGAATTCTCGGAAAGGATTAATCTTAGAAAATCCAAACTGGAGTGGCTTTGTAAAGAGATAATAACAATCTATCATATAATATTATTTAGGCTGTTACGTACTGTTTGAACTGCAATCACATACTTTTGATCGGGAAAAAAATGACTTTTTTTAAAAGTATAATTTCAAACTCCACTAGCTCTGAGCCATCTGCAGCTCTGATTAAGAGACTTTCACCAATTAATTGTAAAATACTGAACCAACAGGTATTTGTCTTTAATCTTTGGGTCAAATACAAATCCCCATCACCAGGATGACGATCAGCAGTCATTCAATCATATTCAAGTTAATTTTCCACTAATTAATAAATACAATCATCCGTCATTCATTACATTTAGAAGCCACCACTTGAACTACGTATATCTACTTCTATTTTCCACATACTGCACAAACCTGTGTGAAGTCAAGCTGCCACCAAGCCGACATCTTTAAGATTTTATTGTAGGAAACGCTCTCATCCTTTACTAGTAGGTAATTACAGTAAGCATTTACAATGCAATGGCCCGGGAGCTGAGGCATGAAATGTGGCCATGGTTAATGTATTTAATTACATGTGTAATTTCCTTGCTGTGACATGTTAAAATGTGCCGTTCAGTCGTGACCCTGTGATCTTACACAGCAGTAGCACATGCATCTATTGTCTCCACAAGCAGCAGTAATAGTGTTTAATAGCAGTTAATTCCTAATGAGTACATTCAAATGCAACCCTTTATTTAAGCCTTTGCTCTAAATATTGTATAACTTGGTTTTTTCCACAAGATTTATTTTTATTTTTTTGAAAGTTTTTTTTGTGTGTAATTCAGTTCACGTTTACGGGGGAACATTTTAAAAACAGTGTCCGTTTACACAAAACAAACCACTGAAAACCATGTAGTTTTTATGTAGGGCCACTAGTGGGAGGTGTTGTTGACTCTCGCCTATAAAACTAACATCTCCCAGGTGAAAGTGGACTGGGAGGAAGCAAACGTTGTTAAATTTCCATCCATCATATCAATATGGCCCTTGAAGAAATCCTATTGCATGCTGAGTGGATATTTCAGTACATGCAGTTCATATGATGTTGGTTAATTGAGTTCTCCTTTTAAAATGAGGTCGGGCGTTTTGCAGTGACAAAGCATTTAAAAGCATCTCAGCCTGACATCACGGGATTAGCAGGCTTTTGTCCAAGGATTTATCATGAATTCAGCACATTATGAGCTTTGTGTTTTGCAGCAGAAACATTCAGCGGCTCTCCTCACTGTAATTAAAAGTTGAGCTTAATGGAGTTCTTGTGTATCTCTTTGGTCTTATGGCATGTAACTAATGAGGGGAGACTTAATGCCAAGAAGTTGATGTTATTTCGGCACTGATGACCTTTGGTTAAACCCCCCCCGCGAGCCACATGCTCCGCGATTTGCTGTAAAAGCCCGAGACCATCAAGCTAATGCAGCACGAGCCCAATGGCGAGAGCAGTAATGGTGAGTAAACCCCACGGACTGTGAAATACTGCGAGCTGCCCCTCTTGATTCCTCCCCGAGGAGACGGGTCCAGGCGCACATGTCATCATCTTCATCATTTCCATGTCGGTCATCGTCTCCATCATTATCAGCCCCCGCTCCCTCCCATCATCTGTCCATGTAGTCTGGTGGCGATGTGCAGTTTTAGAACGCGTACAGCCCCTCTGTGAGGTAAACTCCTTCCCACACCAAAAGACCCTCTAATTACCTCACCTGAGAGCGGAAAAAAGCTTCCACCAGAAGATTAATAGCCCGAGAAGCTACATAAAGGCTTCCAGCGTTGGGCTTAACTGCCAGATTAGATGTAGTTTAATTTGAATCTAAATTGACGCATAAAAACACGGGGAGGAAGGTAACAAGGAAACTTGTTTTCTTGCGAGCCGGCCGCTTGGAATTGATTAGAATGTTCCACAGAATGGGAATGCATTAGAGGTGAGGGTATTGACCTCAATCTAATCCTGAGCTAATTGCTCGGGGAATGGAGGAATTGAGTATGAATGTTGTAAAGGATTGTGCACATTTTTTTTTTTAAAGACCCCAAACAGTGAGCAGGTGCACGAGGTCGGAGGAATTTATATATTTATGTAAATATGCAGCCCAAGTTTACAGGGAAGCTTCTGTCTGCTGCTTCTGCTGCAGCACTTTGTCTTAGTGAGGGGGAAACAGCTGGCCCGTGTTTGACATTGTGTGTGTGTGTGTGTGTGTGTGTGTGTGTGTGTGTGTGTGTGTGTGTGTGTGTGTGTGTGTGTGTGTGTGTGTGTGTGTGTGTGTGTGTGTGTGTGTGTGTGTGTGTGTGTGTGTGTGTGTGTGTGTGGGGATGAGTAGATGTGGTTATAAGAGCATGCTGCATGTGTGACCTTACATCCCAACTAGTGAATAGAGGAGACGAAAGAGAAAGCAGTAGAGTGCTGCTGAAGCAATCATGAGGCGAAAAGGGGCTGTGGGCTAACACACACACACACACACACGCACGCACGCACACACACACACACACAGAACATATGGGCAAACAACACAAAATACTGGCTATTGGGTCTGAAATTGAAGGCCAGCTGTGGCATAGCGACAGGGTGGATATCTCACTCTGGTCTGCACTCGCTTCTATTAAACTAACTTATGGAGTCATTTAACGTGGCTCTGGAGGGAGAGTGGGGAGGCAGAGCGAGGATTAACAGACAGAAAAAAACAGGAGTGCAAGAGAAGGAGTGAAACAAGGAGCCGTTACAGTGTCTGCGAAATTGTTTCTTTTGGATTTTGAAATAGTTGATTTAATGTTTGGCAGTATGGATGCTTTCACCCCACTTAAAATAAAAAGCCATTAAGTCTAATTTATACTCCATATGCAAATGATACATGAAGGCTATACGTTACTGCGTCCATGCATCGCTCTATACGTTAAATACTTTGCAACATTAAGAAAATTGCTGTATGAATAAATAATGATTATAGTTTGAAGAAAAAGAAGTGTAAGCTGACATTGCTCTACACTGATTTAGGTTTGCATTACCACAATACTACTTCCAGCACACGAAACTAATTCAATTAAAGCAAAACAGCCACATTGCATTAATTTAATGAGAAGATAAGAATACTTCTCACACACCTCAAATATACTGCAATTCAGATTAGTTGTTCAATATTTTCGACCCACAAATATTTTATATTCTTCTTCTTTTTCCACAAAGTATATTATGTATTTTTCTATCCTATTAGAAAATATTTCTAGATTAGTATGATGACTATTCCGGCACAATGCATGATGGGATAAAGGTGTTGGGTAAATTATCATCAGATGGAGTTTTTATGATGCGTCGTTCAACATTTCATGACTCCGATAAAGAAAATGTTGAAGACACCATTACAAAAAAGGTAATAATCCGAATGCAGCCATTGCAGGACAAAAAAACCCTCCTAGTTTAGTTTGTTTTGGTCCCGTTCAGCTGCTGCTGCTCTGTCACGGTCTTGAATTCAAGTGTCAGAGACACCGAGTAAAACAATTTAATGTCAGTGTTGTGAATTTTCACTTGACAGTGTCTATTGTTTTATTCATTCTCAATACATTATCCAAGTTTTTGTCGCCGCTCATCTGTTTACTGGCTGACCGGAGTGTTGTCTGGCTCCACTGCAGCAGCAGCAGCAGCAGCAGCTCATGTCCCGATGTGACATGACTCTGGCATCGTGATAGACAGCATACGCACAGCCACTCGAGCACAGAAACTCCAGCTATTTAAAAAAAAAAAAAATATGAAGGAATGTGTCTTCTTCGCTTGGCTCGTGATTCAAAAACAAATCTGATAGAAAAGGACATGATGTAAGGAGAGCGGTCTGGCCATCTGTGGACTTGATCTTCAGATGGGGGAGTGTCGGTGGAAGCAGAGGAAAACATGCACTCCACAGGGGAGCGGTTGGAGAAGTGAGGGCAACTAAAAGCTTGTTTATCCTCAAGGCAACGGAGCAAAAAAAAAGAAAAAAAAAGAAAAAAGAACTAATGCTTGATATTAGAAAACACACCCCAGAAGCGTCCCATCTGTGGGGTAACTCATATTCGTATCTGTGCATGCAGCTCCTTTTAGAGTTCAGTGGTGATCTATGCGACGTATGACGTGTGACTCTGGAATCTGACCTCGTGCTCGACACAAAAGACAAAGATGACGCGACGAAATCCTCGTCCTGATTGGCCATCGCGTCGTGTTTGTGCCGTGTGGAGCAGCGCCACCACCTGGTTCATTTCTTCCACTCTGACCAATCTCACCACGACGCTGTGTCTGGATCTCGTCACGTGACAAACAGATGGATGATTACGAGCCTGTCCAGATGACGCAACAGTCTGAATGTATGGCGGCATCTCCAGCGTAGCTGTGAGCAGTCTCATCATTTATTCACAATTCAGCTTCGGCTGGTGCAACATATTGGGCAAAGACGTTTTCAATAAGTTGCATTCTCGTCGGTTTCCACCATAACAGCCGGAACGTAATCCAAAAGTTGCATTTTCAGTGCCTCTGAGCACCGTTAACATAACGATCTTCAGCAAACAAAAGCTGAAGATCTGAGCCAGTTTTATAAAAAGTGGTGCACCGATAAGTTTTTTTCCTGCAGAAGTCTGCAGAATAATTGAAACTCAGCTGGTCTCCCTGCATGCTTTTCAGTGTTTAACTCAATATAATATAAAATTCATTCCTAATGCATGATGAATGTTCAACGTTTCCACATCAAGACACTTCAGGCTGCGACATAAAACAATATGTTGAGATTTAAATGTTAGAAAAAGTTTAACTTTTCTTCATACATTTTTAAACGCCTAATTTAAAATTAGACATTCCCGGGTGTAATTCAAACTTCATCCCTTTCGGTTCTTTGTCCTTCACTCCCTTCCTTCTTCCTCCTCTGCATTCTGTGACCTCGGAAAAAAAACCTCCCTCATCCATCTTGGAGAGTTTGATCCTGTCCCATGGTACCAGGCCTGTCATGACATGCCTGGGGGGGACAACTGTCCTGGACTGTGGGACATCGAGGCTGCTCTAAACCCGGAACCATCCGGCTATGCTACATTCCCCAGAAGCATTCGGTGTGACTTGCATTTTGTCTTTCCCTCCAGTGTCTTTCATTCTGTACTAATATTACATTTATCAATGTGAAACCTTTTTCTAATGTCTTGTGTGATACCGCCTCATTTTGTTTCCTTGTTCTCACATCACTACTGTGTCTTTGTGTGTTACAGTTACATATTGCAAGCAACGCCACCTACAGCCAATCTAGCCCTTCTTTGCGCATCGTTTTGTTTTTTCCTTTCACGTTTTACATGACGTTTTGAAAATGTTTTCACTGAAAATGGCAGAAAACAATGCAGTTTCATGCTGGGCCACTGGGAGGTGCTGTTATTTGTTATTGTAATGAAACCACACACGTGTAGAGAACAATATTCTATAGACATTAACCTGCTTGATCAGAAGAAACTTTCACTAAAGCTGTGATGGGCATGCGCTGTAGGAGTGATTAAAAAAAAAACTGTTGTGCCAGGCCCCCTCCCCTCCCGTTTCCATGGAGACGCAGTTCGAGCATTTTCGAAAGGTTGTGTTTTCAGTGGCCGTCGTGCAAACGAACACTCAAAATGCAATGAAAGTTATTCGTTTTCACTTGGAAAAAGTTTCAAGCCCAAACCCGAAACTGAACCCTGATCTCCTTCCTGTGAGATGACAGCAACGTGAGAGAATCCACACAAGCACAGGGAGAACATGCAAACTCCACATAGAAACACCCAATGAAATCAAACAAACTGTGGCGTTCCAGCTGTGAGAGGAGAGCACTTAACCTCCACAATATTTTTTCCGTCGCACGCTCACCCATCTGAAGCCGTTTTCTCTCTGTGCTGCCATCCACTTTTTCAGCAAGAACAATGTCAGAGGTCAATTTCTGAAGTGGTTTGTTCAAGAAATGAGCGCTGAAATGCTTTTATTGGTATCGACGACATGATAAAAGGTCAATTTTCAATTTTCACATCTTCCAGCTGAAGAGCTTTCTGAGAGGCTGAGCCGCTCACCTGCGCTCATTAACAGACGACCATCTGCCTGCTTTTGGCCCGATTCCTTGGAAATAAAATGGGTTTGAACTCTCTCTTCTGCCGATTCTGTCTTTCATCGGCAATTATTTAGGCTTTAATGAAGAAGACGACCAGAGAAACTGCCACATGAGCAAAGCGGCCTGTAAAGATGCTCTGGATGTGGATGCTGATGGTTAGAAACAACATTGTTATACAGATGGGAGACGTAAACTTCAGGAATAAGCCATTTACTGAAGGAGGTGACAGCAGTTTGGAAGCAAATTGTAAAATTCATGAACTTGTTGGCCACAGTCGAGCAGGCAGCTAATGGTTTTCATCAACAGCTGAGTCAGTTTCACTATCAAAGGAAGTCACTAGGAAGTGTTTATAGCTGCACAATAAGACATTAACAGACTACTGGAGCCTTTTAATCACATTGTGAAATACTACTAAAGCTACTGTTATAAAACTTAATATTCACAGGCTTTTTTTTAATGTATACTTTTATCTGAAACACATAAAGTTGTTAAGTTCAGGCTTTATAGGATGACATGCAACACACTAATCCCTGCAACTGACTACAGAAATGGATAAAAAAAAAAAAAGAAAAGGATTTTTGTTGTTTTTAGGTTTGCTTCACAACACTGCGATGTCACATATGTCCATGACGTTTGACAATAGAAGCAATTTTATTGCGCACATTAAAGAGTGAAAACATAAATGATCTTTTAAAGAAACTAGCACAATGAAAGTCTTTCTGAAGACGTTTCTAAATAATAGCATGCTGCAAAAAAACTTAAAAGTAGAGTTTTCCAGATTTGATTGCGATTTTGAATTGCTGATTTTTATATATATATATATATATATATACATTTTTTTTTTAAATCATCGCATTAATAATTTTCAATTATTTTTGCTTTCAGACCAACAACAAATACACAAATACATGAGAATATATATATATATATATATATATATATATATATATATATGAACATATACCAGTAAATTATTGGCACACTATGGTTTAATACTACAAGATAGGTTAACTCAGTTAGATTAAATATTACTCGGGGAATCCGTGTAACAATCTTCCCCAACATGTTCATTAATTGGTCATCATTCCTGGGATTTATGTAGGCGAAAAATGTTTTCACGCTGTAATTGGAGCAGAGTTTTTTTTTTTTTAATGCGGCGTGAAAGAAAAGCCTGAGAGTTCAAGATCAGTCATTTGAAATTTGATACAGGATTTTAAAATGACAAAAATATCATATCTGTTGGACAATTATGAGACACAGGATAAAGAGATGACTGAAGAATAACAGTCACAGAAAATAATAGTGCCAATGTATTTTTCTTTTCATGGGTTTTATACAGCAGTGAGTCTGATTCTACAGTCTGGTACTTCCATTCCACCGAGAATTGGGAGGAAATGTCATAAATCCTATTTTTGTCTCCCTTGCTTTCAAAGATTTCAGTGAGCCAGCCGCTAATAGACCGCTACACCGTGCCCTTATATAGCGCAACCACTAAAATCCCAAAGGGAGCGGCTCTGATTTGGTCCAAACGTTAAATAGTCAGTCACCTTGAGTTATTTCGATGGGGATTTACAGCATTTAAGCTTTACAAGCGGTGGTGAGTGATTGCCTCTCAGGCAACAGACAAGCTGCGGGCTGCTGCGACTTTATCCTGCTTGTGCCGAAGCCACCAGACTCAACTGAGGGCCAAAAAAGTTGTCCTCCTGTTTCAAACCGTGAATCCCACCCCGACAGCCAGAAAGGACACAAAATGACACCGAGCAACATTATTATTGTAGGTAGACATGTAATTAAATGCACAACAAATTAGCTTTCCTTAGATTATCTTTCAGGGAAAAAAATGAAACAAATGCGGTTGTAAAGATATTATAACCTCTGGCTGGCAAATTCTAATCAGGCTGCAAAAGTGCGAGCCGAAGTTAAAGATATTCCTTCACAGCTTTCTGGTGAAGCTGTGCTAATGAGATTGAACAGATGGACCTGTGCAAAGTGTACCTTTCTCCGTTGGGATCTGAATTGGATAAAGCAGAACGAAGGATGGACGGATTACTAAACCCAGTCAGGTGCCACTTCTATATGGAAAACAGTGTGAAACAGGATTAACGCAACACATGTTCACATATGAACCAAGAGGAGTGTGATTTGCTGGAAGATGAGGGGATTTTCCTTCTATCCTATATGTCCCCTCTCTCTTGAAAAAAAAAAAAAATTATAGTTATGATTACTAACTTAGCAGATAGCTCAGAAAAGATGTGAAAGCTCAAATACAAAAATTAGTAGGTACATTATAAGAATAGAATAATAGAGCATATGCCGTCTTCAAAAGGCATAAAAGAACTTTACAAGCCGCCAGCAATAATTGCACCTGTTGTACTTTTGCTTTTTTTAATCTTTTTAAACTGCCTTCCATACATTCACTACTTCTGTTTCACTTAAACATCAGTAAACACAGTAAACAACAGTTGCTTACTTTTGATTTTCACATAAAAATAATTTTTAAAAATCATGATTTCTGTTCAAATAAATAAAATTACAAGGCAGGAAAATTAACCACATTTTGTAATCATCAACGTACGGCTATAAATAATGGAGACATTTTCAACATACACATATATACCTTCGCTGCACCAACACACTAAGACGTCTGATGAAAACACTCAAAAGGTGGCGACATTAGACGGAATGAAAAGTGCACACTCCCGTCTTTCACGGCGTAGCGGCGCCGCTATCGTTAATAAATGGAGGACAGGGCAGAGTGGCACATCACAGACGAGGTGCGCAGTGGACTTATTTTAGCTGGACTCATTTATCATTAAAACAAGCCACTGTATAGACAGGCATGTTGGACCACCTGCTGATGGATGAGCGGACACAAGTCAGGAGAGGCGGCGATGGCGGGCGGCCAGGCTCGGCCATTAGGCAGAAGATGTACTGGGAGATGTTTTAAATGCATCATAAGAGGAGTCATATTTTCTATTTGCTGGACATATAAGTGACACCAATCAAAGAGACAGTATATTACAGACTGCAAGTTTCGACTTGAGCTGGAATCCATTTTCTCCATATTACTGTCGCGGGGCGCTGGCGTCGATCCAATATGAGTAAATGCCCTGGACGGATCGCCAGTTCATCACAACGTGAACACACGTAAACAAACTAGACAGAAAGAACTTCCAAGCCCAGATTTGAGATACACTGGCTGAGTGCTGCACTCACACTACAAGAACATAATGTGTAACAAAGAATTCAGCTTAATGTGACGTTGTTAGATGAGTTCCTTCCATTACTTGGACACAAACTCTTACTGAGCTAAAAGACAAAAACCGTTCATTTGAAAAGGTGAAATGGAAAGTCTTAAACCTCCCAGTTAACCTGCACGACTGCAACCAAAACGTAGAATCCCACCGACTGGGAGAGAGAATTACTGAAGCACATGAAGTGGTGAGAACAGGGCGGAGAGGAGTCCAGCGAAGGCACCGACAGGTCTGTCCTTGTCCAACTCATTCATAAACCATAGAGAAGCTCCCATTATCTGCCGGCTCCTGGGTTAATATTTTACCATCCGTACCGCAGTGCTGACTGTCAGTGGTCTTACCTGGTGGCGCCGCGTGCCACCGAGTGTATGATGTTGCATGAGCAGGAGGAGATTAAGGCCCTCGAGGAATTTCAAGTCTTAATTAACCCCCACACTTTCCCCTCGTAGTGTCTGGCGACAAAACAAGCCTGAGCCCATTTTCAATCTCCTTCATGATTCATTTGTTGCCCAGTCCTTTTCAAATAAAGCAATTTCTCGTCCTTCCCCCCGTGTCACTGCGCTCTGCATCACAGCTCTGCATGATAGAAGCACTGGGATTTTCTCTATAGACGAGCTTTATATGGAGGAATATAAAAGCTTGATTTTCATCCAAGTGCTATTTGGGTCTGGCTCTCCTGGGTGGGCTGGCTGCGAGGTAAAAAGGGTTCACGTGACGTATTAGGGCAGATTTAGGCAGGCTCGAAGTGACAGTGTTTCTGACCACGGGACTTAGACTTTCTGTTTTGCTTTGTCGGCGTCAAAGGCAAACTCTTGGCGTGCTCGAGGACACTCATCCATTTTACAGCGTCAATAACAACACAGTGCAACACACCGCAATATAAATACTTTATATTTGAGAAAACAACATGATGAAATATTTCACAGTCGCCATCAGACAGTAAAAGGCATGTGGACAGTGAGATAATCCTGTTGCACACCTGATGTCAAATATCACCATTTTATACATCTCATCGGTATGAGAAGATATTTGTTCGCACTTCAAACAAAACACAAAAAAGGAAACATAAAACAGTGACTGAAATTATCGCTGCGACTCCTTTTTTTTTTTTTTTAAATGTATGTCAAAACAACTGAAATACAGAACAGATGTTGCATGGGGAGGGGGGGACTGAGGAACCACCTTATCAGTGTCGTAGCAGTGAGGCTGCAAATACATTCACACACGACGTGAATGTGAAAGATTATCGCACTCGGGCCGTATTTGTGTTAATCTGTTCCGCTGCCCTTGGGAAGCAAAAGGCTACGGGGTGCCCAGTTGTTCAACTAAAACCAATGGGGGGGGGGGGGGGGGGGGTGAGGCTCCCAGGCTCAGCTGAGGTGGGGGAAATAATACATACGAATACACATCTGGTGATAAGACTTGAGTAATACAAAAATAACGCAGCTGCAAAAACAGCACGCCAGAGATGGAACACATACAATATGGCTCACAGATGAACAGATTTGAAGGATACACACGCGAACGAGGGAGCAACACAGTGGCAGGAATATAACTCGCTTGCTGGCTTGTTGATAATTATAATTTTGACCTATCCCAATAACATGAGGCATGCATTCCGACACTCTCGGTATTGCAGATGACATCTTGTGGCGCAGGCACTCTGGCTCCTGCCTAAACCAAACCACTGCAGTGTACCATTTACATACCGTGTTCACTGAGAAGAAAGGACATGGTAGTGACTGACAGATGGACACAATCTGGCCGGTTAAAAAGGTGGCTGCAGGACTTAATAAGCACGTAGCTTTATGACTTAATTAGATCATGCGGGGGAGAATGAAAGGAAAGCTGCACCGACTGCTGATCAGCTGCTGATGGTTTGTTACACCCCGCAGTGGTTTTGGAAGACGTAGAAGAAACCGCAGTACACCTTCAGGCAATACAATTAAATTAGTGTTTCTATTATGAAGAAAGCTTTTAGATTAAAAAAAAACCCAACAACAACTGTATGATCTTTTTTTCTTTTCTTTTCATTTTTGGAAGGCGGGACAGACCGAATCAAGTTTCAAGTGTTTGGCTTTAATTCCCCCACAGCGTCCATCAGCAGTCAGGTTGAGTGAGTCGAAATACGGCAGGTGACTAAATGCAGCGGCAGGCTGGCTAATGAGATGTAAAGGACCTCATCACAGATAATAACACCGTCCACAACTGAACGGCTCCTGCCTCCAAGTCACAGCTCAACAGTGTGACAGGTGAGAAGAATGTGAAGAGAAAAACATTATTTGCTCTTTACGTGAACTAAATGGCTAATGGACCATTACCGGGCAATTCAAGACAACTTAAAGATCAATTACTATTCTAATTTTTTTTTTTTTTAACTACAGTTTGAACACAAATCCAAGAGTGTAAATGTTGACGTGTTGCTGGTGTTTTTAAGATGAAACACTTTTTTTTTTTTTGGCTTATATTTTTTCTCAATTTCATGTTGCATTATTTTCTATATTTCATCACTCTGTATATTAAATGCATGCATACATACATTTATTGGTAGATGTGTATGAATGTGCCTAAATGCACATTTCTTCTTGCTTTCTTTTGTTTTAGTGTTCAGGGCTTGGATTGGTCATTTAATTAAATTAAATTTCTTTTTTTTATTTTTGAAATATTCATTGATTGAATAACTGATAATAATTTGACATCCTTTTTTTAATATCTTGGCTGATTTTCATCATAATAATCAACATTCACAAATGTTCACCTGATATTGTGCAGTCCCATTTAAAAGTTCAGATGTGTTTATGTTCAGACAGTGGAATATTTGTTGGCGTGTGCAATGGACAAATCAATTCTTTGACAGTGAATCTTATGAGTTGCTGTGGGCACTTAGATGGTAAAAGTACTGCCAAAATAACCATAAGCAATAAGCATTTAAGCTCAGCACACTTAAAAGTTCTGAAATGTCTGCTGCATAGTATACAAAATGAGTCTTTTCTCCAGCCAGTCTTTCTTTTATCATTTATGTATTGAACTCCAAAGACTGAGCTATTTAAAAAAAAAAGTAATTTCAGTTTTGCTAGAGATGTTTTTCATGTTCATGAATTCAAACTCTTTGTAGTTTCACTTATTGAACTGAGTGTGTGACATTTGCATTTAAATTGTTCACAGTATTTAGTGGAATCCATCCATTTGTATACCTGGACAGCATTTCTGTTTGCCAGAGAAACTCACATTACAATATTTTCTAACCCAGTATTTCAAGTCACAACTGTAATCGGCTGTAAGTCTGGATGAGAGGTCGTAACAAGTGAGTAAGTTCCCTTCCAAACACTCCTGGCAGGTTCATTATAAACATTACTTTTCATGGTTATGAGTATTTGCATTTCTGTGGCTGTGTTTGAAGAAAATGAAAGGTTTTTAAACGAGAAACGACACCGTAAAGCCAGGAGGCAATAAATAAAGGAAATGCAAAGATAAAATACCATAAGTGTGACATTCTGCTTAAATACACATTTATAAAGTTATACTGTTGCATTAAAAATAGCAAAAGTCAAATTGACCTGAAGTTTGACACGTTTTCTATAAAACCCTTTTGGTTATAGTGCAATACGCTGCAGCATTCTCATGATTCTGGCGTTCCTTTGTGAAAGGCCTGCTTTGGTTGTCAATCAAACCCCAAAGCAAAATGACCTCATATTAAGCAGACGGATGGCCTGTGCGTTTAACTCTACGTGTATATGTAGTGTGGTCTTGGCTTGGCGCGGTGTGCCGATGGCAAAAATCAATATCAGCTACAGACACATTAGTGCGGGTGCCAACACACACAAACGAACACAAATGGAGGCATGCGCACACATACACACACACTCATACACTCTACGCATCATGAGAACAGTCCAGCGAAGTGAGGAGTGCCAGACAGGCGAACTCATCACTCAGGCCGTAGATTCCAGCGCAGGGCTGCCGGTGCAGGACGGACCGGTACAGTTACCATTACAGCAGCAAAGATATGCCGTTAGTGAGCTGCCAAAGTGAGCGATGTTTCCCTTTCACAGTTTCCATGTCCACCGCACATCAGGAATCCACATAATGAGGGGAAATAAATAATAAGAAAAATATATACTAAGAATGAAAAAAAAAAAAAAAGCTTTATAAAAAGCTGCCTGACTGGACTGAAAGCATGCTGCCATTAAAGCTCGATTGAAAATGTTAATTTGTTCAGTTTGTTTCCTATTGGCACTTAGATTTTTTTTTTTTTTGACGGCATGAAAACCTCAAAATACATCCCAAAAATGACATTCTAATGTAGACTTTGGTTTTCACTGTATCTTGGCACTAAATGTCCACCCTGGTTTTATCAAAGGGCCTCTGGATTTCTCCGTTTTACAGTCACACTCAGCCCAGTTTGACTCGTGGGTCTTGGCTGTAAAACAGCACCTGGAGCAGGATGGCCACGTCGATCAGGATCTGGACTGAACCGCACACCCAAAACTGAGACGGGCTTTCGTTTAGTACAAAGTAGGTGGTCTTGAAGACGTCGCCGGCCGTCCACAGCAGCACCATCTTCACACTGAAGAAGTAGAGACACAGAGAGACACCGAGTGAATGTCAAAGTCAAACATTGTGCGACACTGTGACACTGATCGACGCCAATGTTTTGTCAGCACATTAGCAGGGCTAAAGTCATGCAAATGCGGCTGGCTCAGTCCTGTCTGGATGCAAATCTATGCACCGTCTCGCTTGTCGGATTGTTGTTGTTTTTTGAAAGCACATGCAAAAACACCTTTGACAAGTTGATAGGGGTTCTGAACGAGATGTAACTTTGATAGGGATGGGACACCATGCAACCAGTGGGCTCTGCAAAAAGGCCTTTATCCTTGGGCAAAAAGCAGAAAAGCATCCATCCATCCATCCATCCATCCATCCATCCATCCATCCATCCATCCATCCATCCACAGAACAGTACAGAATGTACTTTGTAGCTGCATTTAAAACTTGATATAGTTGTTGAAGTTTTTTGATGAACGGCTCTTCATACACACTCTATAGTTCAGAGAATGTATAAAAAAAAGCATGTTATATTCTTCAATACGTTCAACAATTCAGTTCAATTTCTATGGCTCCAAATAACAAACACATGGTTAGGGGATTGAAACCCTTATTATCCCAGCAGAACACTTCGCTCTCAGAGTCAAGGCTTCTTAGTTTTTTAGGTTTTCCAAAAGTAGAGCAGGAGGCAAAACTTTCAGCTTTTAACAATGTTTTCCTTTCCATTACAGAGTGATGATGTCAGAATCCACAACTCACAGGAGGGAAGGGATGACGGTAACCCGAGGGAAGTTTCTTCCATTCAGTATTGATTTGGAGACATATTAAATGTGGGCTTTGTTTTTTTTTCTGGTCTTGATAAAATCTACGTTGCTTGAAATGCAGGAAAGGGAGTGGCATGGATCAGAGTGACGCTCGGGGAAAAATTGATTGATCAGATCCGTCGTGGGAGTGTGAATCAAAGACACAAGACACACATCGGAGAACATCAGTTCTGCAGGGCCTGAGAAGAAACTACAGCGAGCACAAGCCATCCACAGAGCTGACGGGCTGATTTCAACACAGCGCACTCCCCCACTCATCATTATCCGTCCTCATATGTCATTGGTTTCTCTCTCTCTTTCTTCCTGCACTGCATTATCATTCTCTCCCCATCCCATCTCGTCTCAGTCTTGACTCATTTACGATCCCGTTTCCGTAACTTGTACCCTTCACACTTTTGCCCCGACGCCTCCCTCGTACGCCACCCTCTCCCTCCTCTCTGCTTTATTCTTGCTCTGCGGACGGCAGAGTCCCACAGGCATGAATGTAATATGAGTTTATTCTTCATATTAGGGCCGACTGGGCTCGGGGACACAGCAGGACCATCAGTCATCGGTGAAACATGCTGTAAGGGTCGCGTAAAAGGGGAGAGGGGGGGGAAAGGAGAAGGAGAAAGACGGAGAGCCTGCAGAGGACAGCATTTATCTAGCATGCAGGGAGAGCGACAGGGCTGAGACATCACAACCACTGGGGAGGAAGCGAGGGACATCGGTGGATGAGGAGGAGAACTCAGTGAAAGAGCGGAGGATGATGAGTGTGTATTGGGGTAGAGGCAGCTTAATGACTGAAGGGACAGTCCTGCACCATCCTTCAGCTGCCCTTGCAGTCCCATCAAACCCTCCCCTGGGCGCCCTTCAGGCCCTGATGAGGAACCGAAACATTAGTCGTAAAATCACTGCTGTCCTTCCATGGAAATGGCAGAGAAATGAGGACTACATTATTCAAAAACGGCTATAAATGTACCAAATGCATGAAGCAGGGAAAAATAACTTTCCACAGAAAAATGGAGTTGATATGGTAACTGCAATGTCTGGCACACAGAAATGCACCATGCTAACTTTACACACAGTTCTCACTTTAATACTTAAACTTTCTCACTCCAGGTACAATATGCTGCCATCCTGACAAACGAGACCAAAGAAACAGGACGAGTTTGGGCTCCAATTTGTATAATGCTGGTAAAAAAACCCAAAAAACAACAAAAAATTTTTATTCTATGTCTTCTCCATCTAATTTGGGGTCGCTGGGAGCCGGAGACGACACTATGAGGCAACTCTTGATATGTTAACAGTCTGCCATGGTGGTAACGCAATGAGATAATCGCACGCGTCTACAGGCAATTTAGAAGCCCCAACTGACCAATCAAGCGTCTTTTTGGACTGTAGGAGGAAGATATACAGGAAGAAACTCCACAGAGGAAATCCAGGATACTATTTCGGTATCCTGGCTGTGAGGCATCAGCACTGAACCACTGCAACATTGGATGGATTTGTAAATGTGAGTGCGTTGAGGATCCCAATCAAATTATGAAACCTCTATAGATTATATTCAGGTGTGTTCAAACAGAGTGATGTCTAAAAACCCTGTTTACGCAATGTTTTCAATTCAAAATGGAAAACCTTTTTTTTTGAGTTTTGAGTGTCTGTTTACACGATAACGGTGCTTCGGAGCCACTGAAAACACGATGTTTTGAAAACGGTACAAAAACTTGATTTTTCTGAAATGCTGCAACTGTGCACGCGCACCACGACCGTTCCTCTGCAAATGTGCATTTTGGCAATTTCCCCGTAAACGAACATCGTTTTGAAAAATGTGAAACGCAGAACTGTTCTGGAAAAGAAACACAAAAGCAATGCCTTTTTATTTGAAAGTTGTGTAAGCAAGGTTTAAAACATGTCGGACAAAGGATTTCCCGGACCAGGACGAGACTTTTCTCCAGCATGACTAACTGAATTCACCTCTTGCTAAGAAATTTCTGAATGAAAACGGCAAACTTTCATTACATTTTAACTGTTAGTGTACAGCGGTGACAATTCTGTCTAGATGCATTTTGAAACATTTTCCTTCCACATGTGAACAGAAAATTGCCATGCATGGCCAATAGCTGCAACGCTGCCATCTCAAAGTGAGACTTTTCTGAAACGAAAACAGCAAAATTATGCCATTTGCCATCGTTTCTGCATAAGTGGTATAAGACTGCCTCTGAATTGTTTTGCAAAGTTTAGTTATTTATCCAATAAATTTCGCTAACCAGCTTAAAAACACACTGGATTTGCTCTCATGTCTTCATAAGAAGGACCTCCCACTGTTTTGCCAGCAGGACGGTTTTAAAGCAAAGCGGTGACAGAATGAAGGGTTTAACTCGCAGCAGCATTTTAACCACTGCTCCAATAAGCATGAAGGCAATCAGTCGGCATCAAACAAAAGAGCATCAGGGTGAAACTAAAACTGAAACCACAACGATATGCACTGGAAAGATCCCCATGTGACGAATTAAAAAACATATATAAGGTGCTTAAGTACATTTAATTAACCATTTTTTTTGTGTGTGTGTCTAAAGTCGATAAAAACTGAGATTTCAGGATGACTTAAAGCAGGGGTGTCAAACACATTTTTGTTCAGGGGTCACACAATTTCATATTTAGTGACCCGGATCAGTAAAATAGTGCCATAATAACTTTTAAAATTCAAACTTTTAAGATTTTACTTTCAGGTGGAAAATACAATGAACCAAACAACTGCTCCTAAAGCCGTTGCATTATGCATGATTTCACATATTCCACATGGCTTTGAGGGTAATGCAAGTTTGTTATTTGGCCACACGCTTTGCTTATAAACACCAGTTTGGTCAAGTCCTTTGGATTAAAGTTGCTTTAAAAAAAAAGAAAAAAAAATCAAAGACATCATGACAAATTTAAATATAGTCAGCACTTCTGATAAAGCAGTGTGAGAAGCACTACCGGCTTCCCAGGAATGCATCCGGCCCCTTTCTGTTCACTATGTATACAAATGATTAAGTCAGCCCTCAAACCAATCATCCGTGCCATTTACATTTGAATGTTTGCAAACTGCTGAAAATGTATGACTTTCCAGCTGGATCCTGTTCTCGCAAAGAGGCACGAGTCGGCACTGGCAGTCGGATTGGCTGCCACAGCGACAGTGGAAATGTCAACGTGGGAAACCATCACTGCCTTTGCGTCTGAGTGGTTTCAGTGCATTGCAAGAATATTATGTTCATTTTCCACAGACAGTTTGTGAAACAGTAAAATCAATCTGTTGATAAAATCTAAAAGCACAGTCTAAGATAACGGGAAACATCCTGAAAATGGTCCCTCAACATATATCTGACATTTATCGGTGGATAAAGTATTCGCCAATGATGCCCAGGGTTGCTCGAAATCGATGCAGGATTTCGATCTGAAGCAAACAAACATCCAACAGATATGAGAGATGACTCGAGCCAACAATTCAAAAGACAAAACACGACTCCCTTGCTACTACCCCGTGTGGTCCAACTGATCCTCCCACCTCCAATTTAACCCCTCAGGCTCTGTTTGGATTCACACTATTTCCATCGCTCCCACAGGCCGGTCAAGGACTGTTTGTTTAGAGCATTTTCACTGATGTGCTCGCTCCCACCACCGATTGAAATTTTCGGGGTAAACGCTCCAGGATTTGATTGAACTGCTCTAAAAATAAGCGTGGTTAAGAATTTTCAGTTGTCATTCCTCCCTCACTTCTTGTCTCTAAGCTGCCAGTACTCCACAGGGGAAAAAAATACTTTCTTTTTGTTGCACTGAATTTTTCCTTTTTCACGGAGGATGAGTTGAACTTCATATTCCTCGTTTCATCTCTGCTCGCTTTTTCCTTCCTCCATTGTTCCGCTCAACTGTCACCTTAACTTTTATTGCCTCTATTCGGTTCCTTTCTTCCACACATAAAAAGGGAGTTTTATATTGTAATTCATTAAGACTTTTATCATCCTGTAACTGCGAACACTGACGACGCGAACACTGATGAGCCACATACGAAAATTGCATTTTACAGAACAGCACAGTGACTGACAGAAATCTTCAAACGCATCACGTGTTCAGGGTGTGCAAATATTAAAAATACCAACTGCTTATAAATTAAAACTAATAATATCTGGCAGTGTTTCCGCCTTATACACGGATTCAGAGTGTTTTCAAAAAGTTGCGGTTTCAGTGGCTCTGACCTCCGTTGTCATGTAAACGGACACCTAAAATACAACCAAAGTTTTGCATTTTCACTGAAAACATTATGTAAATAGAGCCTCAGTTGGCTCTGACTGAGGCTGTAGCATCCTATTGTATTGCAGCATCAAACCATTGTCAATAGATGTCAGGTATCGTCACTATTTGTATATCAGTCATTGTTGCTTGGAAACTCTGGTGCTCCATTTTTATAACATGTAGAAAAACGGTGAACCGTGCTGTTAAAAAAAACAAAAACGTAACACAAAACAGTTGTTCATCAGCAGTAAAGCGGTGTGCACTGTGCACCACAGATAGAAAAGGTTATAGTGGACTTTGCTAAGTACATAGCCGCAGTAATGTCAATACCTTGTTTACATGGAAAATCCTCCTTTTTAAACTGAATGTCGAACCCCAATGCGTGTAAAGTTTGCGCCGGTTTAAACTTATAACACTGTTGTAGTTGGCCTTGTGTGTGTAATTTACACCCAGATATTGAAAACACAAAAAAGGTATTCGGGCTCTCAGATGATTGATTAACACTAATTCATGCTTGATGTTCGATACAGATACAGATACAGCGACAGCTACAATCTGCTGTCTCTACTCTCAAAGAGCATTTGATTGTGCCTTTTTGAATACAAACATTAGTGCTCTTTAGTCCTCTGCTATCAGAAAACAACTACTCTTCTTCTTTGTATTTGGCCAGAGTGTTAATTTGCAGTGGATTAGATGCTAAATGATAATTCCGTTATAAGCATGGAAGCAAAAAGGCTTAGTTTTCGTGCATATATAGAGCATAAATTAACCTTCAGCGCATGGTCTGTGTGAATAGTTTACAAGTAGCACAAAGTCGCTGATAAAAAGATCCATACAATCTTTAATAATTTTTTGATTCCCATGTTGTTGTTTTTTTACTGATCTAATAAATAAGATGTGTAATGCCAAAATCTGCTTGGCTGGTTACTCTTCGATAAAGTCCAGTATAGTTTAATTTCAGGTTAATTTGTAAATCGTGTAATTGAATCAGTTACTATAACTTATTATATCAGTTACACAAGAAGCTGATCTGTACCCTAGAAATATTACCGTTTTACTATCTGATCTCAAACTTATGTCATAGCACAATTAATGCTAATTAGAGTGGCACCAGAGATACCGGCAAGTCAATTATTCCTTTCTTTTTTATTCACCCGCAATAATGAGCAGATCTCGTTCAATAAATTAAGTGGATGTACTCCATCCTGACACAAAAAGTGATTCATTACAGCTGGAACTCTGTGTCAGTGCACCCTCATATTAAATTTAATCATCTCTGTTTTTACATCTGTGGTAGTTACTGTGTGTCACATCATAAAAAGAATGTGCAACAAAACTTCACAGTTAAATTGTGGAAACACTACAAACAGAGGAAAGACAGTAATAAAATTAAGATTTGGCAAGTAAGAAACCTGGCTCATGGAAATGTTTAACTATTAAAACGGCATGCTTCACTGCTTTATTTCTAAAACCGTGTGTTTGCCCTTGGAACTGTAAAGCTTTCATTATCCGTTTTGGTTTTTTAAAATTCTACGATATCACTGGCGCAACCTAATCTTCCCTCCCTTCATCATCATGCCCTCACCCCTCCAAGTTGAGTTCCGCCCCCCGGTTGGCTACATCCTCTACTCAGGAGACAACAAATACCATTAACAAGGCTGAGTCATTAACAGTGTAATTACGGAGGATGGGTCATCTGCAGCCGAATGGTGACCACACTCCCATTTTGAGGTTGGCACATTTGTTCATTTTACTGTGAGCAGCAGACCACAGGGAGAAGACGTGATTATGGTATTGACACACACGCGCTTGTACACAAATCTGCAGTAACTCCCCGTGTTGAAGTGCAACACAAAAAAAACCAAAAACAGAAAACAGATTTTTTTAATGATCCTACCAAAGTGCATAGACACCCACAAAAACACAAAGAAATTTAAGCTGGGTTCATCTCAGCCTGAGCACGTCTCGCATTGATTACCCCTGACCCGACACCTTCCTTTGAGCGGAGAGGCGAGAGATGAGAGGGATGGCGATACTTGAAGTGGGTGCTCCGGGGATGGAAAGAGAAAGACGCACGGAGATGTGAGGACGGCGGCGAAAGGTAGATGATGAGAGATGGATGAGGACGTTAACTGGGAGATTAATCTATAGTGGGCTGAGAAATGAAGTAAACCTGATAGTTGCAGAGTGACGGGACAGGGGAGAGAGATCGGGAAAGTGGCAGTGGGGGGGGGGGGGGGGGGGGGATTGCACTGTGTGTGAGCCTGGCAGTAATTGTGCTGCGTATTGAGCGAGGGCTGTCAGGCCAGCTATTAGCTCTTCTAAGCGGCAGGACCGGACAAGTGGAACACTACTAACGGAAACGGGTCTGAGTGACATTTAGAAACAGAGACGAGATAGAACGAGAGGTGGGGAGATTAAAAAAAAAAAAGGAAAAAAAAGGGGGCATGTGCTTTTGGTGCAGTTTACTGATTTCACATCTCAATTATTTACCAAGCACCCGGCTGCATCTTTAAATGTCACCTTCAAACACTGAATGCTGCAGTAATTCTTAAATCCTTCACAGCTGTCAACAGCACTGCTGGAGACAAAATAAAAAATAAAGCAGTTGGATTACATATATCATGTCGACCAGGGGTGTCAAACATATTTCAGTACAGGAGCCACACACATCACAGTTTCATCTCTCGTGGGCCGGACTGTAAAATAGTGCCATAAAAAACGACTTCTTTTTTTTACTTTGGAGTTTTTCTTTGTGGTGTGCAGAGTGTACGTGATGAAAATGTTGATTTTTCACAAAATCAAACAATTACTGCCGGAAATTGACAACAATCTCAACGTAAATTAAATTTTAATGAAACATGCTGTAACTAACTTTTTGTGTGTATTGAATACACAAATTCTAGACATGTCTCCAACTTTTTTTTTCTCTTTTTTCTTATTTGGGGTTGTCGCCAAACCCATGTGCTAATTTAACACACAAACAGCAGGATGCCTGCAGTCTTTGTAGGAGTTATGCTGAAAGTTCCTATTTACACTTTTTTTTTTTAAAGCATCATATGGAGTTCCTCCAAATTAACAAGGTTGTTTGGTAATTCATGAAGATGAATTATTCAATTAGCTGATAAATCGAGCGGCAAAAAAATTAACAACCGGTACTCTGCTGAATCACTCGTTTAATAAATGCAACATATCCATTAATGTTGAGAAGCTAAAGTGATAATGGATCTCTCCTACTCTTACAGCTGGCTGCGTTACTGAAGACCCAATGTGTCATTGGAGCAGATGCTCTTCCATGTGAGCTCTAATTTCAGTCCATTTTGTGTATTTCCGCTTTCCTCGAAAGCCCAATGGCTCCAATCGTGCCAGCCCCGGTCTGGTTTATTCCAGCCTGTTTGTTTCTGCGTCTCCCCTCACACCCTCCGTCGACACCCTCGCCTCAAAATCCTCATACCCCATAGCCTTTATTTCCTTATCCAACTTTACTTCTGTCAACAAATGACTTGTTATTTTCATTTCCCAGCATCCCCTGCGGCCGTTTGCCTTGTCCTCTCCCCAAGAGACCACCAGATGGACAGACCGATGGTTTGTAGCCACAGACTTTTCAGGAGTGCAGTCTGGACTGCAAATGAGATGGTGACAGCTATGTCAATAACAATGTGCTGGAGTTAACTTAAGAGTACCAGTGCACTGCTTTCTGGTATGAACTTTTGATTCTCAGAATGACATGGGGAAAATTCCTACGACAAAAACGTAAAAGCAGCGTGCCCAGCGACCCAGTGGAAATGTTCTACTGCTCCGCCAAAATAATAAATCTGCCGATGAGCTCCTAAAAATCTCAACAGAAGCTTTCATCTTCAAATGGGGGAAATCCCACTTTGTGGGTCTTAAACAGTCTCCAGGGTTTGGGGGGGGGGGGGGGTAGATAGTCCATTTAATTGGTTGAGAATACAAAGCATTATGTTAAGAGACACACTTGAGCAGCGGGGGTTGATGTTTAAAGCTCTAAGGAGCTTCAGCAACCTCTCCCTCTTCTTTGACAGCACAGCCATGCATGTTTGCATTGGGGCGATGTATTTTTTTTTTTACCCTTACCAACTCACGCTGGTTCATGTGTGCGCCCACACACAAGGATGTGCGTGAGTTGATTTAGTAGCAAGGCTGTGGCTCTGCCGAAGGGTGGGGGCACATCGAGAGATGGGAATCAAAGGGGTCCTGACGAGAGAAGCCGAGCTGCTCTTAACCCACTAACTATGAATTATGCATGTTGATCGATCGCGGGCAGGCAAACACCGAAAAGTTCCCAACATGCCAGAAAAAGACGGATTCTGCTTCACAAAATGAAGTGGACGGGAAGGAAGGAGAAAGAGTATTATACAGAGTTTGCCTCAGGATATTTCGGATGCTCCTTTGCAGTATGCAAACAATACAGAAAAAAAAAAAAAAAAACATTAAGAGGCATTGCTTATGCTGCTATCAGCTGGCTTATTTAATTCGTCTTATGTAAGGCCCTCTCAGAGCTTTTTCCCTTTAGAAAACCATGAGTTGGTGTTCAAAGAAACACTAGGATACATATATAATGCTATTAACTCATCAATTACCTCAATTTGTCACACTACAGGGAAAAGGTGCTCTTGTAAAGACACACAACAACAGATGGATCTGCCATGTTATAAAAAACAATTTTCAAAAACAAGAAGTGTGAAAGTATACAGTCCAAAGTTCTTTCTGATGACTAAATAACCATATAAACTGTGACAACAGCATCTATACAGTCAGTACCCAAAAAGCAAACGGATTAACATTTGTTCACATTTTTCATATGAAATTGTTTAAATTGTTCATGAGAGGCCCTGTTTGTCCTTGCTGTTGTCTTTCAGTTCGTCTCTGCTTTATATGAGAAGCATTAAATGATTTTTTTGCTTTTTTTTTTTAATCATAAATGATAGAATGAAACTCTTGGTCTTGAGAAGTCTTACTTTCTGGCATTGGTTTTCAGAATTTTGAGTTGTTTATAGTGCTGCAGAGAAAAGGCTGAGGCTGTTTCTGGGACCTCAAACAAGCACAAGAGCAGCTTTACTGGATAGATCCCGTTATTTCATTTGCAGTGTCTTCATAAACTGGAGCACAGCAAACCTTGTTTCCCAAGAAAGTGAAGTTATTCTGAGGTCGATAACTCAGAACCTCTTCAAGTCCTTAACCACCACCAGGTTGATCAGTTGTATCGGTCATATGGATCAAATGACCTGCTGTTGTAACCCTGGTGACACGGTTGGTGAAATGCAAACTCGCTTAACTTGAGGGTCAAGCTCATGTAGGGATAGACTCACTGTTTCAGTGCAAAATCCACCCTTCAAAAATAATACTGTGCACAAAATGATCATCTTCAATGAACAACTTGTCATGTGGTATCGGATTTGATTTCTGTCCTGGAGAGTAAGTTTACCCTGGTTCACCAGAATGTATGGATTTTCTATTCATCTCTACAAAGCCTGGGTTCTAATTGTTGATCTAACTCCATCGATGAGTTGATTTTCTATCACTGTGACAACTTACAAGCCTGAAGAGGAAAAGCTGCTGCGTCTGCTTTGCATACTTAACGTGTGCAGGGATGAATTGCAAGCATGTAGAGATGCCGTCCCCCGACAACGCTTCAGTTCTGAGCTCCTCATTGTGCAGTGACACTATATAAACCTACTGAAAATATTTCACTCCAATATTCATAAGCTGACCCAAACAACATCATGTTTTTTCTATACAATTCCTGTGGTGAGAATGATCGGTCGTTGAATGCAGCCACCGTCAGCCTCACACTTGCGGGCTCTTCTGGGACATGGCTCTAGCACACAGGTCATAAATTGCTTTGAGGTCATTCCGGTCTCTGACTCACGTCCCCCAGAGTCACACAGTACAGGTAAAGGTCCTGGCTGAAAGGGTCTCGCAGTAATAGGCACCTCAAGACAAACGTGAAACCACCATTAGGCTGTGATCATGGGGGACAGAGTAATAGGAGTGCCAGTAACGTTTGAAGGGTGTTACTCTGACCCAAAAGGAAGAAACAAGATGCTGGCTGTGAGGGCGTCAAAGTAAAGGACAGACATACTGTGCGATCTGTAAGCCTTTCCTCCAAGGTAGTTCCGTTACTGTTGTCAAAATAATGGACGGCAAACTGAATTCACAGAGAAGTGGAAAAAGGCATGAGGAAGAAGTGGGGGGTGAAACCCCCCCCCCCCCCGCTGTATTTCGCTGCGCTTTCCTGCCAGTGCAACAGATCCTCCGCGACTGTCAGCGTCTCCACCGCTGTCACCGAGTGACATTGGGAAGGTCGGCTCGGCTTTGCTGCCGAGCTGGGAGAGAAATACGAGCTGGGAAACATAACAGATAAAGTTTAATGAGAAGGAAGAGAAAAAAAACGGGAGGCAGGCTCTCTCCAGGCAGCCGAGTGAGGGGCACTGAGCAATCACTCATTCAATCTCACAGAAACACACGGTAAATATAAACAAATTGCAACATTACCATTCTATTGTCGCTTCCGCCTGAGTGATGACGGCTCCAAAATACGGCGCAGGTGACTCTTAACAACCAAATGGTGTCAGACGTAATCCCAGCAGTCCTATCACATTTAATGAATACGGAGAATAACTTATAATTTCTTAAAGGGGTCATATTATGCAAAATTCATTTTCTAATGGTTTTCTAACGTGTGTCCCCACACCTGGGAATGACGCCACAGAAGTGTAGAAAGTCTGTCATCTCTCTCATTGGCTTGTTTCAGTTTGTATAAAGTGTGTTGCTCTAATGACAATCAGAAATCAAACATCTTTATAGTGTCATCGGGCGTTTAGCCAATCCCAATCAAGGTAGGGCCTCCCTTTGACTCCTCCCAGAATTAGGCAGCTCTGCTGGCACATGGCACCACGGGAGGAAGTACTTCCTCCTCTTCCTAAGATGGGCATGTGTGGGCAGAGCCAGTCCAGCTCACACAGACACAGCAGATTCTGAATGCAGCTCCTATGATCCAATATTCAAATGGAGGGTAATCAAGGAAAAGCTGGATTTGGGGCAATAAACCACAAAGCTCTAAAATATGACCCCTTTGAACTCTGGAAAACTTGCAATAAAAGAACTGAACAATCTTTCTAACTACTTCCAGAGATATCAGTGGTCTGTTAAGCACTCACACCGAACTATTAAAAACTATTACGAACTCACTGGTAATTCACCAACTGGGCAACTGCATGATTGTTATTAATAGTGTAGATTGTATAATAGATGTAATTAAAGATATGATAAATTGAAAAAAAATGATTCACACATGAAGGCCAATTCCACAGGGCGTACCTCTTTTTCCTTTTCAAAGTGAATTTCCTCATCACATTAGTCATGCTTTTCTACACCTCATCTAGTCTTCTACTCATTCATTGTATCTCTCCATCACCACTCTGCCCCTTCCTCGATTTCCCTGGAGTAGTGGCGTTGAGTATGAATGAGGGGGGAAAAAAAAAATGTCAATACTGGTCGTGCAGCGTAATTACATAGAGTGTGATTGAATGTAGATGTCTGCCCCCCCCCATACCTCCATGCTTCCTATCCTCCTTCTGTACAGCTTTTCCACAACTTGTATCTTGGTGGAAATGATTATTTGAATGACCTGGAAAAGGTGAGCGGTCTGTGATGAAACGATCCATACAGTCAGTGTAACACCTCAGTAATGGGGCTCAGTGGGACCTGACTGTACACAAACAGGAAACTTTGCCGTGGACCACGAGAGAAAGTGCTGACGACGCACAAGGACGTCATATCTGGAAAACAGTTTGCTCAGGCTTAACTGAACAAAGTGGGGCCGTCCTTAAGTACACATGATGAGGGTCATAACATCTGAAACAAGTGCTGATTGTGCATTTTCCATCCAGCAGGGTCATTTGTGCAATTAGGTCTCGAAGATTAATGGGGAGGTTATAAACTATCCATCCATCTGTATTCTCTACATGATTTGTCCCAGAGGGGCTGTGCGAAGAAGCCTGAGAAAATCTATCCCTGCACAAGGGGAGAACATGAAAAGTGTTATTTTTTTGGTTGTCGTAACAACAAAAAAACAAATGTTTTCTTTGAAATGTGCACTATTGCTTGGTGGTTTGGCCGGACTGGGACGATTTTGGCCCATGGGCCTTATGTTTCACACTCCCATCAACTACAATTTATTGTAATATTGTCATTTCCTGAATAAATAGTTCTATATTATTTAGTTTATATTTGTCACTAAGCTAAAAACAACTATATGGGTCATTGTGTTTGTTTTTCAACGTCAGAAAAATCTCTGCAATTGAATAATCGATGAGCGGGAAGGACAATCGCTGAATGTTCAAGCCCAGAAGTAAACCCCAGGGGCATGTTGAAAGCGGTAAATTACCCAGATAGAGCACCGAGTACACACAAAAGAACAAATATATTGTCAGAGCTATTGTCTTGAGTTTACTGACGCTTGGCAGAAATTATGCGGGGGCCGTTAATTCACATTTCCATAGGGCCATATGTGTAGTATGGGGCAGTACGTGGGGAATATATGCAGCTGATGTTCGCCTCCGGCATGTCTTGGGAAAGCATCAGCAGTGCAAATATGAAACAAGAGCCTTCTTATCTCAAGGTTTTGTTCCAAAGGGCAGAGCAAAAAAATTGCATACTTGTAAAACATAAAGGAGGATTTGACAAGTTGGAACAGGTGAAAAGGATAAATGAGGAATTCATTTCCGAAGCTGTTGCCATTTCAAAGATTCGCATGCACCGCCACCTCAGCACCATACGGCATGAAGACTCTTAAAACCCACAAAACACATGATTTTTGGTTTCGAAACTGCAAATATTTAAACATTATTTAAACAAGCGCAGGCTTGCTCTCAAATTAATTACATGGACATAATCAAAGTAACGTAAACATACTCAAACACGAGTCGGGTCATTGTATAAGCTGTATCAGCGAGATCAGGCTGCCGTGTCCAAGCACTGTCAGAGAGGAATCTTAAGATGGCACGTTTAAAACAGTAAACCAAATAATCACACGATTGAGACAAAAAGCAGAGAAATAATTGTTCTCGTTGATTTACACACTCTCATGTCTTCTGGGGGCAATTTGCTGACTTTGATTCATTTTAGCCAGACTTAATGTAAACTCAGTCATAATTGCTGCCCGTCTTACTCTGAATGGCATCATGTTAATATGTCTACACTTATTTATTTTCCTGATTTGTGACACTTTCCCATGGTGACCAATCTATGCATGTCCACAAACACACAGCCATCATGCAATTGTGGTGCAAGTTAAATAAAAAAAAAAAACAAATTCCAGAGAGAGTTGTTACTCCAAACTTCACCCAGAGAAAATTCTTAAACGTAGCCCTCCCTCTTTTCATTACATTCCCCTGGTATGCATGTAAAGTTGTTTCTGACTTCTAGGTTTCCTGGAGCATCTACCAGAAACAAAACATGGCAGAGTATTCCTAGAGGGGAACAATGAATCATTTATGTCGTTCTTGAGGCTTTACTTGGGCAAATGTGATCAGCAGAGTATGCTATTACATCACACACACACACGCACGCACGCACGCACGCACGCATGCACGCACGCACGCACACACTGTGTCTCCTCGACTTACCAGGACAGTACATGTAGGGATAGTTATTTTGTACTGACTTGTTGACAGCTTAATAATAAACAATACATATCTAACCTTGAGCCAAAATGCAATGATCTCAGCTAAAACGACTTGCTTTTTATTCTTCATGGGGAAAACAAGTCTGCATCATGAGATGCCCTCTATTACTAATAACTGACCACACACAGAAACATACATGCACAGTACACGCTGGTTGAACTAATAACAGACAAAAAGAAAATAATGATCATTATTAGCATGAGGCTCTGTGCCATCGGGGGGAACAGATCTCTCTGTCACCTACCTGCAAAGCTAATAAGAAAACCCAATGACCTTTAAACTTTCACATTATCTTAACAAGAATTTAATAAAAGAAAATGTTCAAATGTACGGTTTTTGTGGGAATTAATCCTTTGCCCTCTACTTTTCTCATCATTCAAAGTGACTGTGAATTTAAAGCAGACACATCCCGAACCACAAGAGTCACATTTGCTTCTAAAGAGCGTTGAAGAATTAAATGTGGGGGATTTCTTGTTAAGGATCTTTTGATTCTTTTAACTGGCAAGCAACTAGGTTAAAGGATTTTCTCCTATGTTTGTTGCAATTTAAGTCAATTAGCTAAACTGAATTGTTGTAAAACCTGTTATTTTGTTTTAAGTGCTCATTGTTGGGAAATGCATTTAACCAGAATCATTGAAATGATTGTTTTGTTTTTTCTTTGGATTATCGGTAAATTCAATTTTACTTATGTAGGGCATTTGAGGGGTCAAACTCGTTTTATTTAACGTGCCTGCAAACAGCTCAATTTTATTCTCAGTGGGCCGGACTGATAAAATAGGGCCATGATAACCTTAAAATTTGAACTTTAAAGGTATTATTTATTGTGGCGCACAGTATACATGATGACTATGTCAATATATTCACAAAAAAACAATTACTAATGTGTCTGCTTCTCTTAAGAAATGTGTTCAAGAATCATTGTTTTCCTTGACACTTTCACAATTTTCTTTTGGATGACACTCCTGATTTAAGAAGTCTCAATAACAGTCACCTTTCATTTACTTGCACCCTGATGGTGCCTAAATGCTGCAACTTGGGTTTTCAGTGTCTTGCTCAAGGACAAATTGACAAATGATCGCAGCAAGATGAGGGATCAAACCCACAACATTGCACTTCTTTAGCGACTGAACTACCGCCACCCAGTTTACCGTGATTACAGGTTTTCCCGCTTTCATACACAGAAAATTATAGAGTTTACTTGATCTCGATGTTTTCAGCACAGGGAGCACCAACAGACATTTACATGTCTCCAGTCGACAAATCTGGCCACTGTGTGCATGCGGCAGAAAACCTGCTGACTAAAAAGGGAGGCTATATCGAGAGGCCCATTGCTCTCTACATCTTTGTAATTTATTATTAAAACAGCACAGGGACCACCTAATGTGCAATCATTCCCTGAGAATTTTAGCTTGGGGAAATAAGCCTGAGATTTGGAAACAGTAAGGACAGTTGAGGAAAGTTTTCTGTACATCTGACTGGACGTCACAAAGGTGTATGTTAACTTATGTTCAGCTGTGTGAGCAGGAGTCAACCAGATAATATAAACGTGCTGATGTGACCTTTACACTTTCCGCAACGCCCTTTCTGACCTCGGAGTGTGCCGTACCTCATGCCTTTGGTGGAGCGGTTCTGGAAGTTTTGCAGGAGCTGCGGGAGACCCAGCATTGCTTCAAACATCACAGCCAGAGAGCCCAACGTCTCCACGAACACGGCGGAGTCCAGCAGCAGCAGGGTGACCATTGCACACAGCACGGTGAAACCGAAGCAGAAGAGGAGGTAGTCCTCGAACGCGCTCCATTTCCAGAAGTAGTGCAAGTTCAAGTCTGCAGGCGGGCAGAATCAAGCAAACACAATTAAGTCAAATCTAACAATCACAATTTGTTATGAACTCAACAAACAGCAGGTGGAGAGGAAATGGAAAGCAAAGCTTTGAGGACAAAAAAGCCATCGGGAGAAGCTGAATAGTTCAACACACAAACATGTTGAAAATGTGTAGTGCTTAAGGGTGAGAGGTGCTAATAACATGCACAGATGGAGAAAGAGAGAGAAGCAAGGGTGACGGGCAGAGATTAGAATCAGTAATGGCATTATAAGAGGAGAAAAAAGAAGCCAGGAGCAAAGTGTAGGAATGAGAGAGTTTCATTAAAGAATGCATACAAAATACCGCAAAGACAGCACTCTTAAATCAATACTGCATGCATGCATAAGTGAAAGGAGCAAAGATAAATGAGTCATATAAAAGCTTTTACATTTCTATTACTTTGGAATAACCTGGCCTTTAGCAGGGCCGGCCTATACATTAAACTAAATTACCTTTAGTTTGGAGCAATACTTTCAGTGAGCAACCCCATTCATCATGGGCATCTTTTCAACTCAGAGAAAATAAAGATGGGAAGCTGTTCCATGTGATTATGAAAAGAATTTAAATTACCGGTAAAGAAAAAACACCAATAGCTAGAGTTGTCTAGCTGCACATTTAGGTTCTGCCACCTTAAATGACAGTGAGTCGCCGGCACGTTGAAGCATCTGACTCCCATCACCACCAGCCATCTCCTCAATAGACCATAATGTGAGATGATCAACATGCTCTCATTGCCTATGCATGAACATCGAGCTGTGGAGAACCAGCTGACATCAGCTAAAGGGGATTGATGACCAAATAAGAGCACATTAGTTAGTGCGGTGACTCACTCGTGACTTTGCATCATGCAGTGGCAAATTGGACTTCTTTGCCTTCGTGTGCTGGCGTTTCAATCAACACAGGCAGTAACTTTTTAATTTATTGAAGCGTGTACATGTGTGTGAACATCCACATATGTGCTTGAATTTGTGCAGCGTTAAGAGGTCTGAAATATCATTTTGCAAAGGAGAGGTGGTTTTGAGGGGAATGTTTCAGTTTGCAACCATTTCTGATTAAACAACCTGAATGCATCTTCAATTGGTGCTTTAGGTCAATGCCACAGAATAACAAGTTATATAACACACAAGGACCCATTTTTCTTACATAGACCTTGTTTCTACTGAGAAAAGTATTGAATAAACCAAAGGAGATTGATTAAAAGCTACAATGAAGAGAGAAATCTCTCACAATATAAGAAGTCAAGGAGAAGTCACACTGTTTTTCTATTCAATAAATAAGTCTCAAACGCAGAGATCCTCCATTTAAAATGCCGAGAGAGAAAAACAAAAAAAAATGCCAATAAAAGAGACAAAAGATGCAGGCAAGCTGTTGCATGACTGTGTTTACCTAGTAATTAAATATTGATTTTCTAGTACGGACAGCTGATTTGAACAATTGGGCTACATAAACTACATACATGTAAAGCAAAAATAATCCCATTGGGTTGCAGAGCCAAGTATCATGCTTGACAATCATCATTTTAACACCTCTGAAAAGAACGTGTGAAATCATCTCTCGTTGGGAATGTTTTCGTCTAATGTGAAGAAAGCATCTGATGTCTGCATGAAAGTGTGAATACAGGCGAGTATAATAGGTCAGGTACTGCGATGTCAGCAGCTTGAAGATTCTTTAATATTAATGAGAATGACAAATGTAAGACAGGCCGTAAATTATGTTCTGACAAAATATCAAGGGGAAGTGAAAGGTAGTTCATACAACACTGTCGCTTATTAGTTGAACTTCTCAATGGCCCTCGGAGGATTTTACTCTGAGCTGCGCTACATGCTACATGCTAAAGAGTTTAGGGCTCACATACAAGCTCCATGCCACACATGATTACAATATGACTGATAGGCATTAACAGCCAGCTGGAATGTGTGGCGACACACAGCGAGCCTTCAAGGCTGTTAGAGGTGACGTCCCGGCAACGCAGAGGCCGTGCCGAGGCGGTTCGCACAAACGCATAACCTTGGCACATCGAGGATAAATTACACTTTATAGCATTTAAAAATTACCCTCATCAGTATTCGGTATCGGGAAGTGACTAAAGGTTAGTACTGGTACTATAAAAAAGTAGTATCGGTTGTGTTTGTTTCCCATAATTTTATGTCCGAATTACATATGCACATTTCACACATTACATGATGAATATATACGTTACACCACCAACCACGCTTGCAAACACCCGCCCAACACGTTTTCACTCCAGCGAGCTGTATCTGCCGTTGCGTCTCGGAATAGACCGAATGACACGTCTCACTGCGAGCGCGGCGTGGCATGTTTGTGGCAAACAGTGAACGTGATTAATGGGTTTATTAACGAGAGCCACAAAAGACACATCGCCCACTGCCGTCGACCGGCGTGAGGTGGGGGAAAAAGAACACGACGCAACACACCAAGTGTGCATTCTTCACATAAATGTATTCATAAACTTGTACTGAGGCCAAAGTGCAGACAGACAGTCTGGCGTACCTACGTAGCTCTCTTCATGAATGTCCTGATGCTCTTTTACAACAAAACGTCAAATGTGAGTCACTACAGCAAAAGGTAGATGACACGAGAAGACTGAAAAGTCAGGAGAGACTCCTCATTATCACCATGAAAGCACTTTCAGTTCCTTTTGACTGAGGCCAAGGCGGTGAACTATAAACGTGCTGACAACAGCAACTGTGAGAGTATTGACATTTCAGAACCACTCAACTTTTCAGCATCGCAAACCTCCATCTGAGACGACTGCACCATGTTCAACCCTCCCTCACGCCTTCTGATGATCAGCTACACACACACACACATACACACACACACACACACACACACACACACAGCACTCTCTTCTCGAGTCCTCTCACAACGCAATTCAATTCAGTTTCATACATAGGAAAGTATCTCAACTTCCCTTCCTTTTTTCCATGCGCTCTCTCTCTCTCTCTCTCTTCCGCGATCCCATTTCATCTCTCACTTATACAACATGGTATGTTTACCTGCATAATCAAAGTGCCCGGAAGAGCATAATGGGGGGGGGAGAGAGAGAGAGAGAGAGAGATTCTATGCATCATTCATGGAGTCATCTCTTTTATTTGTCCTTCTCTCATATATCATGCATCAGCCCTGGCTTCCTTTCCCTGACCAGCCAAGTCCTTTCCCCTACATGTTTCCGTTCTTTTTTCAGACATTCCAAAAAAAAAGCAGACATTTTCTGCTTTACCGTGTCTTACAGAGTGAAACATGTGGGGCGGTTGTATAAACTGTGTTATATCTCATGGACATCTCGTGCAGTTTGTACAGGGGAGAGAATAGTTGAGGAGAAACCGAGGCCCCATTTACAAGACAAGCTTTCACGTGAAAATACACTGTTTATGTTTTTGTTTCAGAAAATTGTGTGTTTGCATAGCAAATATTTTGAAAATAATAATTGTCAGAAACACTGAAAATGACATGCTTTTCCTGTCGGGCCACTAGTTTGTGTTGATGTTTGTTTTGGTAATTGAACCACGCACATGTGTGCAAAGAACGAAATGTGATAAATATTAACAATGGGAGTACACAGACAACTTGTGCGGACAGACGACCAAGTTGGATTGTTATGAAGATGACAATCAACTACAAGACTGCCAAATCCGAAGAGAATATAGTCCGAGTCAGTCAAGGAGACCCACAGACTGGAGGCCAAACTGGTGGCATCTTCACATCAGCTACAAAGAGAGAGTGCAGCTGAAAGGAGTCAGAGACAGAAACAAGAATTGACAATGACAGCTCATGAACTTTGAGTTGATCGACTCAGCTTTGTCAGTCTGGTAGAACGAATCAGAGCTCTGTGAAGCCGACTCTGTGTTTGAAGATGCGTGGAAGTTAGTGTTTGACATCTACTATAGTCTGTCCACTGCTCAGTTCACTGGTTTCATCTGCAAGGAGGTATGGTATTGCCCCACTGGTAAGAGCATCAAAAATAGAACCATATAGAGTAGTTTGTTTGTTTTTTATAGTAGTAGGTTATTTATAAACATCACAATGTTCAAGTAATCATAATTCTTCTTGTGCAACCAAAAAAAATTAAGAATTAGACTTCGATTCATTGTCTGCAACTCAAAGTTAAAACTGAAATCATGATGAAAAAGGGGTTCAAGTCGGGGCTGTTTCATTTAAGGCCTCTTTATGCAATGATTCCAAAAGATGCAAAATGTTTGTTGCTTTCTAGTTAGCGTATTGTCCCATGTTGTCACGGTATGGGCATCGGCGCACGGAGTCATATGACAATACATCTGAGTATATACATATGTTAAAATGGATTCCTTCCTTCAGTCCAGGTGGCAGTAATGAGCCTGAAAGCTGCTATCAAACATAATTACAGAAGAAGAAGCAGCAGGAATTTACATACATTTCCGTGTGAAAATAATGTAGGTGTACTACTGAGAAATTAAATGATGCACTAATCTCCACTGAAAAACTAGCATGGTAACACCTACGACGTATCATACCTTTCAAAGCCTTTAACTATACCACATAACGATTCCACCAGCTGTTTACAACAACATGTTTTTATACGAGACTCTTTAGGGAATGAACCAAACATTATTACATGTGTAGTGTATGAATAATGCATGGCGTGTGTGCATGAGGTTCGAGGTAATTGCAGTTTCAATGTGATGTGTTGGGGTTGGCAGCCTAGTTAATGAAGTAGCTTTAATCGCAATGAGAGGAGATAGGTTTAACCCGCTGGGTTGAAAAAAACAAGAAGAAGAAAAAAAAAGGAAAACAAGCCAAAGGTTGGGAAATGTAGACATCCCCCTGGCATATTGTGCCGTGCATACGCCAACTCCTGATCTGACCCTGTAAGTGCGGTCAATGGCCCGTCACTGGATCTATAAACTGAGCCTACATAAGGACTTGGCTTTGCAGCTGGAGCTCCATAGAGTATTGACAGTACAGACATGGGAGGAAAAAAATTGACATCTCTAATTGGGACACGGCAGGCGCTCTGCAATCATTCAGACAGGCAGAAAGTCACTGAACCATTTTGAACCATAGTGCGTTCTCTCGCTTAAATGGATGAAAACCACAGAAAAGATGTGGGGGGGGGGGGGGTGCAGAGGCACAAGTTGATTCAGCAGTTTAACAGGTACAAGTGAAGGGAGAGGAACGGGTCCACCACACTCTGTCTATTTTTTTTTTTTTTTTGGCAGCTTGATGAATAATGCAGCAGCTTCTAAAATAACGCTCACTCATTAAGTTACACTGGGAATGTAACACACATGGGCAAACATGGGAGAAAATTGCCTTCCCAGTGGACTTCATTTTCTGAACTAGTTCAATTTTAACTTTGAAACTGATGAATGTGGATATCTGGTGCAATTGTGGCCTCGGAGTTAAGGAAGCAGACTTGCTCAGACGTTAGGTGGGTCCATTCCCACTGCTGCTGGGTGTGCATCAGGAAATCAATCATGCAGATCACATAATCCACTGTGGAAACCCCAAAAGAGACCGAATGAAGCACTTTCACTTGAGCAAATATTGATTAAATTTGAGCAATCACACAAGCTCACCCTAAAAACACACTGACAATAAAAAGTGAGTAACAACAAGCATTATTGTATTTTATTTTAATATTAAAAATGCCCAATGATCCCATTGCCATCTGTGAGGAATGTTTAGTGCAGATGTTGGACAATGTAAAAGTGGAGACACTCGGGCTGCCTGGATCGATCGAGCGTTGCGGGGATTAATTGTAGTAAAAAATGCTGCTATTTCTGCAACCTTTCAATTGCCAGTATTGAGAGGTGTACTACTGTATGACTCCAGCGGTTAAAAAAAGAAACATCTTACCCACACAGTGAGCCTGCTAATTGGCCTCCTCCGTGTTTATAAAAGCTCCAAGAACACTCACTCTAGTTTAGATACATAGATATGTCTCCTGGTTATAGAGACCTGTTGCCCCTAATATGATATGCTCTGATCTTATACCTTTAATACAGTCTTATATATAGAATAAGTGTTATATTGGTACCGTTACAGTGGATTTTGAGTACATGACATGAGGCAGCTGCTCTCCAACTGAACTCACGATGGGTGTCTTAACAGTTAAAGGTGGGAAAAAAATATAAAGGAACTATAAATGGCACACTGAGCTATTCTGCGTTTAAATCTTCAGCCATGGTGTCTTCTCAGTGAATCTCAACAACCGAAAACACACGGTCACGACAGTCCAGCCTCTCAGTAACAGGACAGCTGAGTGTGGATGTTGTTTTCATCCTTGAGCGTGTTTCCAAATGTTTTTCCTGCTTTAGCCCTCAGGAGCAATGCCAATACTAACACCATGGTTCACTTCTTTATCATATTCAGTAGTCAAAAAGCGAAGCACGTTTGTGGATCCGGGTCTGCCGCTTGAGATCTTCTTCCGGCACTCTTTCAATTTATTTGACCCCTTGGTTACTCTCTGTGCTTACAGCAGCCACTGGGTAACACCGTCATGCACACGGGGTGCATGCAAATGTCACTCCACACTCTCCTTCCTGCTGTTGATATCCCAATACCTTCACATTTTAAAATTGCAGCCAACGTAAAATGAAAACGATGCATTTTTACTGCAGATGTTGTCATGTAAACAGCGCCTTATTTTTTTGTATCCATTAATGTCTGGCCAGTAAATCTACAAAACAACAACTCAGCAGACTCGTTGCTACATTGTGCAACATTCTCCATGTTAATTGAATTACATCTTATAGGGGTAGGATAATTCAAGCGTACACGTCCATCTATCCAGGGTGACGATTAAACACAACATTTAGAGAATATTTATACTTAATAGAAAAAAAAAAAGACATTTCTCATCAAATATTCCTGACATACAATACAAAGGTCATTCTCAACATGCAGTACAATTAGCATAACCTTTTGAATTTCCTATTTAATCTGTGTGTCTTCCACCAAGGGAATGAGCATACAGCAACACACTGCCCAATGTATTTGAATTTCACTTTCGGTTTCATTATCTTTTCGGCTTACATGTCTAATCCACTTTTGGATTTGTTGCTTCAGTGCCCAATTTGTTGTCAGCTCTCCCCCTTCCTATTTTAATCTTTTGTACAGAGTGCGTTAACAAAATGAATTAAATTGTGACAGGAGGCCACATTTGTTCTGTAATTCCAGACAGCACTGCAGTGTTTCTCCGCCGCCTCTATTCGCTCACATCTGCCAAAACCAAGAATGCCAGCCTGGATCTTCTTCTGAATAGCTATTTCACAAGGACGACTCGCATTTTCATTTGCATAATATTTTGTGTATTTCAAAGCTCATTCATGCAGAAACATCCCAGTAATGCATTCAGAAGTCAATAGTTTGCAGTGGCCTGCCTCAGAGCCTGCTGGTGAAGCACTGTGTGACTTTCAATCAGCTCTCTGATGTGCAACGTCAAATAAAATGCTCAGCTATAAAGCGTGACATTGAAAAGTGAGAAGTGAATACGGAACAAGTTGCTAAGTAGCTCTGCACAATATCAGGTGAAAAGGCGATGATGTTGAGTATTGCAGTAACGATGTGATTTGCGACACTTGCGTGGATGACGTTAATGTCTTTAATGTTGTCTTGTTAAAAAAGTTTGAGGCTCAAATCAATCAAATCTTTTCATATCTGTCATATCACATCACAAACTGTTTCCTCTTGAGAAGGTAGAAATTAGCAAAATTCCCAAAACATCCATTAATCTTTCACTCCTGCTCTACATGTGAAAGTGTGTGATCTGGGATATAACTCCTACACACATTGCAAGTGTCAGGGCGAACAAACAATGTCGATCATCCACACACAAATTGAGATGGGTGATCAGTATTGATCAAGTACCTTAAAACACATTTGATTTTTGGAAGGTTTTGGAGAAGTATTTGGAGGTCATGCAACTTGCCGGCCCGTAATTGAATCCTCTTTTTCATCTCCACTAATAAAACAGCTCTGTACATCAACTCTTTTACTACTAATTAAAAAAAATGCAGAAACAAGTATGCCCACTTTAAAAAGAAAGGAGCTAAAGGAGAAAAAAAAATCTATTATTTAAAGTCTGAAGCAAATATTCTATTATCAAAAAGCACTTTTTCCTCTGACATTCTGGTGCTGTGGCTCCTCTCAAAGCTGCTTTGACCTTGCTGGTGAACCATGACCGTGTTTTTCCACCAATGATTGCTTCCTCCCTCAGGTTGCGTGTGCTTGTTCTAGCATTTTGACCGAGACGAGGCTTAACTAATGAGCTCTATTGGCACCGACAACCCACAACAAACATTCGGCGAACGCTTTGGCCTCTGCCATATACTAATGGATTCCACATTTGGAGTCATTTCATGAAATAATCATTCCAGGATACCTTAAGGGCTCCATATCAAAGTCGGAGCAAATACTTCCTCCTCCAAGCAGACCAGACAACTTTGAACACGATCCATACAAATGGAGCCCTTTCAGTGAGAAACTCCTGTTAATGGATGGAGGGAGGGAGGCAGGAAAGGTCCACCAGAACATTCCGGTAAACGTGCTGATGAAAGCAAGTCGGCTTTACAACAGGAAGACCGCCAGCCTCCCGCTATTCTTGCTTGAATACGCCCTGACAGAACACCATGTATCAGTGACATGAGTACATGACATCTCCTCAGCTGAAAACATTTGTTCAGCGTCAGGTCTGCGGACACTCCCTGTATACTGTCAAATTCCTCTCGTCCTCCACCACCATCTGAGCTCCCTTTTAAACATCCATTCTCGCTTCAGTGCCTCTGCCCATTTTAAGGCCTTAAAAAGTCGGCTGGCACACACAGACCTGATAAAAATGAGAGCGAACCGGGCAACTTTGGAATTTGAAGATCCCATCAATTCATGTAGGCAACGGTCTGTTTACACGGCAACAGCAGAAACGCTGAAAACAATGTGGTTTATTATGTAGGGCCACGAGTGGGTGCCGTCGGTTGATTTTGTAATTAAACCACACACACACACACACACACGGACAGGGACATTACACTATAAAGATTAACCATGGCAAGTACACAGATATTTGTTTGGACAGAAGACTAAGTTGGACTGGTATTATGCATGGCTCTCAACTATAAAACTACTACTTTCAAAAAGTTGCGTTTTCCTCGTTTACATGGTGAGTCGGAGCAAAAAAAATCCCCCTTGGGAGCATTTCTTGAAAAGTTGCATTTTTGGTGGCTCCAGGCACCGTTGTCATGTAAATGGACTCCCAAAGTGCAACAAAAGTTTTGTGTTTTCACTTGTTCTAAACGGAGCCCCAGTTTAAATTAAATTTAACTGAATTCTATTGGGATCCATACGTTTTTGAACTGTAGCCTAGATTATATATCTGTAGTATCTTGAAATTTTTTTTATTTTAAAGTCATTTTCATTCTTTCAAAATAGTACGACATGCCATTTCCTGTTTAAAAGGTGTTTGACCTGCGAGGTAGAAGCAGAGAACGACAGTTTGAGTATATTTTATGTATTATACAAAAAAAAGTGAGTTATCTCCCATTTCTTGTCCCAGCCAATGAGTTCAACATTCAGATGGTGTCCATTTATGTACGTGAAAGATCAAGTGATAGTTTGAAATTATTATATTTTATAATTTATATTATTATATTGCCTCATCTTCAAGATGATGACTTTTTAAGTTTGTTTGCTTTTCCTTGTCCCTTCGTGACTCGAACAGTTGTACAATGTTGTACTGTTGTACAATCAGTTGTACTTTAATTTTCCTTCTCAACTAGGACCGGCCCGCGGTTTTGAGAAAGTACAAAGTTCACTGGGGCGAAGAGCATTAAGAGACGATGACAAATGCACAGACATGAAACATATGGTATAAAACCTAACTCGACCTTAATATACATGTGTTGAGACAAGCAGGGGGCGAAAACATGCAAACATCAAAGAAAAAAGGCCCGGAGCCCAAATCAAATTGAGGTTATCATCAGTGAGGCAAAATTACAAACCGATGGGATCCCACAGTAATTAAACCAGATTCAAAACTGCTTCCAGTAATTCAAAGCACTGCATGTCATATCAGTAATGAACTTCATACTAAACAGATGTTATCCTATCCCAAACGCATTGTTTGTAGTATGATTATCTGACAGGTTGACAACACAATGAGACCACATCAAAAACCTTGAAATAATGGTGAGGATCAGGAGTCTACTCTTCGTATGAAGGACAAGGTCTCCAAGATTTTCTTTCTTTCTTTCTTTTTTTTACCTCTAGTGTACAGACTCCTTTCATTTCATTCTCTGCTTCTTTTTTTCCCTCTCTTCCTACCATGAGAATCCCAGCTGCTTCTCTCTTTCCACCCCACAGTCTTCCTCGGTATCTCTGCAACACTGCAAGTTTCATTACGAGAATATCCGAGATAAGAAAGCCCTTGTGGGGCATTGTCCTTCATTTGTCCTGATAGCTACTGTAAAAGCCCTTATATCTGGGCTTGCACGCCACTTAAATCCAGATATATCTCCAATCTTCGAAAGATCACACGAGTTTGGCTGCATCTGCAGGTGGTTTGGCCCGGAGGAACTTCCATGTGCTTTCTTTGAAGTTCATTGCTTGTTTAGGATTTGCTGTGTGCAGCAAAACGAAAGTTTGACATAGTCTCGTAGACAGTGTTGTTCTTCAGCACTTTTAAGACTTTTTTCAAAGGTGCTACCAAACGATGAGTGAGCGGTATTGTTTGATTAATGACAGCGTTAGCCGAAGAGCTGTCAGTCCCAGCAGATAATCACTCCCATCATTTTTTTCCAATATTCTTTTTTTCTCATGGCTTCATTGACTGATCCAAGTCTCTGTTTTCACTTGTAGTAGATTAATAGCACGGGCTACTTGTGGGTTGTCAGATGCAGCGAAATGTTCCTTCACAAAGTTCAACAAGCATTTGATGGATGACGATGGGCTTGGGTTTGCGAATGGCTGTTTGATAACGTAACATCAGAGCGGACGGCAGGAAGACAGTCCAGGAGAGTCGACTATGCCTGCTGACAAAGCGATCCATGACTATGTGGACAAAGATGTATGTTCTGGAGTTTGGGCTGTATTTCAGTCCACCTGATCAGAAATGAAACGGACTGCAACAACTTATGGACAAACTGATTTTCTGCCAGATGTTCCTGTCTCTACTGACTGAGCTGGAACTCTGAGGCTTTTGAGCACAGCGCAGCTTGAAGTGTGATGAAACGTCTTAAGTTCAGCTACACAGGCTCGCTCGCTTGCCGAACCTGCAATGTGTCGTCTCACTGGACAGGTTGAAAAGTGATACTGGTCACATTTATATCTTCTTCTTTCCAGCAGTGACTGATCATGAAATAATGCACTGTTCGTTTACTTTCAAACCAGGAACATGTTTTTATTATATCTTAAATTTGGCCCATTCTCATTCACAAGCTTTATTATAAATTAATTATCCAAGCGGAATGTCATTTGTTTTTCTCCAAAAGAGGTTAATGAGGTACAAATTTACATAATATGTGGGTAGGTTTTATTCACGAAGAGGATAAAAATGAGAAAACTCATACTGTGAAGATTGTCGTCACATGCGTGATAATCAGCAGTGATAAAACTTCATAAATTTAGACATTTTAAAGACAGCACTGGGGAGAAACATAGTTGGGAAATATTTGGACGGGACCAACGGCATGGAGATCATTTGTAATCCGAACAATTTGGCAAGTATTAATTTTTGTGAATAACTCTTCTTTTTGCTAATTCTTCTTTTTCAGTTGAATGCAAAACTCACATTTGTCTTATTAATGGTTTGTTTGCCTGCTCTTTCTGGGTCGTAACTAAAAATTATTTAATACATGTGTTTAATATGATTTACGGTGGATAATCTCAGTGGCACAGCCAAGAGCTGTTCAGGGTTGGAATGTTGCTCTCGAAGTCAAAGTAGAGTCAAATTGGCATTGGGCTTCGAACCATTACTTATAGTGCACCATTCAGTCACACTTGCTATACAAGGAAATACATTAAAAGAAAGTGCTTAATGAAAAAAAAAAAAAAAAAAAGGAGAAGATTAAGGTCATAAAACAAGTAAAATATACAGTTCCGTGTAAAGCTGGGGCAAATCATTGTGTTTTAAGGACCAATTTAAAAGAAGTGTGTGTGTTACGAAGTTTGTTCCAGAGGTGAGGAGCGTGGGAACTAAAAGCTGCTTCACCTCCTTTTTTGTGACCCTGGGAACATTTCCAAAGGACCTCAGGGTCTGGATGTTTCACATTCTACCAGTAGATCTGAGATGTATCTCACCCCAACACCATTCAAAGCTTTATAAACCAGAAGTAGGAGTTTGAAGATGATCCTTTGACGCACCGGCAGCCAGTGCAGAGATTGAAGCTCGAGTGTAATGACTTCCATGAGCTGCCGAATAGACTGTAAATGCACCGTTATAATAACCCAGCCTGCAGAAGATCAACGCAGGAACAAGTTTCTCTAAATCAGCAAACTTTATCTCACAAGCTGGCTCCTCCACTGACCAAAATATCTTTCAAATTAAGGCAAGAAATACCAAAAAGTACTTATTTTTTTCAGACCTTACCAGAAAAAAAAAAAAAAAACTTCAATTACCTGAGCGAGCCAATTGAAAGATTGAGAGCAAATCCGCACAAGTGGCTGTTCAATTGTTAAAAGGAGTCGGCTCTTCATTCATCACAGCAGGTTCGAGAGGGTTTTTAAAAAGGCCGGATTGTCGAAAAGTACCACTTCAGTGAAGCGTGGCGCTTCTGTGACTGATGGCTGATAACAGGGCAAAGTGCCGGAGCCAAAGTGCTGAGCGGCAGTGACCTTGGTGCTCGGGATGAAGGAGGACAGTAGATGAAAGTGAGGAAGTGAAGCATCACTGGAGCGCTCTGCCCATCCTGACACATGCTGCGAGAGTCTTACAAAGACGGAGGAGTGGGAGATCAAATTAACTACACTTTGGCTCACTGCTTCGCTTGTCCTTTCTTGACTCAGTCTGCCTTCCACACACACACACACGCACGCACGCACGCAAGCACACACACACACAGAGCATTGAGTGTATGCACCGAGTGGACCGTGTGACCAAACCTTACCCAAAATAACACATTAATCCAACTTCAGCTAGAAAAAATTGGAAAGACTTGAATTCAATTTAATTTAAATATAGTTATGTAGAGAAAATACATTTTTTTCAATTGAATTTTCTATCTGTACCCGGAGTATATTTATATGAATGACTGAGACACATAATTAATGAAATGTGAGTAGTGTTTTTCCTTCCTGGACGGTCATGTGATTGGTCACACCTGGTGTGAGGTGATCGGGCCTGAAGCGGCTGTTTCTCGACCACAGCAAAGTCACTGAGATTGTATGAAAGTTAAAAAGGGGCCTTACGGCATAAAAATCCGTTTTTTCTTCAGGATTCCACGAGTAAAATTAATAAAAAACATAGTTTGCTTTGAAACTTCTCCCACAAGTATAATTCATGCAAAAAGTTACTTAAGTGAATTTAATATGTTCCTATATACTTCTGTAATTAAAGGTCTGTGTGCACCTAGTTGAATTCTGTGGCCATTTCATTTTTACCAGGATGTACTATATGGCCGTGGCGTACATGCACAGTAGCAGTGCTTTAAAAAAGTTGTGTTTTCCACCTGTTTCCATGGAAATGGAGAATTAAAAAAAAAAAAAAAGTCTTTTCAGTGGTTCTGAAGGGGAAGTGAGTGACTTGGCCTCCATATTAACCAGATCTCAATTCAGTTGAGCATCTGTGAGATGCTTTGGAACAAAAAAAAGTGTCAAGTCCATGAAAGCCCCACCTCGTAACGTTATGGGTATTTAAAGGTATACGTTTTGTAAGCAAAAGGTGGTGATAATGTTGTGGCCAATGTTTGTATGCTGTGTTCATAACTGTGATTGCCTTCCTGGTTAACACGCACACATGCAGTGAAAGTTAAGCTCCCCTGTGTGTGAAGGTGATCTCGTTAGATAACGATCAGCTGCTCACCAGATTGAAAAGTCCGGAGGTCCAGATAAGAATACAGTAACACGGCGGACCAAATGTGGGCCAGACTATTTATTAGGGTCAACTCGGGCAGACACATTATCAGCGGCTGGCTTTCTTCCTTCAGCGATAAGCAGGTGTAAATTAAAGATAACGTGACCAGGAAACAAACTCAGCCGGAGCAATGGGACTATTATTCGCTGCAGAATTACACTGCGGTCGTGAAAGACTCCGCTGTTCCAGCTACGTGACATTCCGCACAGAGCTGACAGTATAATGCAGTACAATGCAGCATGTCTCGGTATGAGGCTGCATAAAGGCCTTTGTTCACATCACTGTTATTTTCGTGTTTATCGATGTGAATAAGTTGTAGCATTACAAAGCAATGGCTTTCCCAGAGCGACACAAAAGGCATTATGGACTAATGATGTTTATACTAGCATACTACACTATATTTTAGAATTTCCTTCTATAATTAAATATTGCTTAATTGGCCCAAGAGTGAAGTCCATCTTATGCTGTAAGGCTTGATACGTTTACTCATGGGTTCTGTTGGAAAAAAAGATCATGCTGCCAACAAGAGTAAACAAGATTAACCTTCAATGAATCCATAAAAATCCGATCTTTATTTATAAGTACCTCTGCAAAAACAAATGCAACTCAAATGATTAACAAAAACATCAAAAGCAAGACCTTTTGCATACGTCCACATCTTCACATGTACTGTATATGTGCCGTTTACATACAGGCGTGTATGCAAAAAACATAGACGCACAAATATTCAGAGTAATATCACGAATCAACAGGGAGATAAACACACATTAAAAAAACACGGCCAAAAGAGCTGGACAAAGACATAGTAAACCAATAAAATGTGTTTATATAATGGAAAACTACGTATCAGAAACAACATCTAAAATCAAATCAATAAAAAGGAAAGGTAAAAAAATGACTCCCCAATGGAGTAAAACATACTTGAAATGTTAAGATGAGAAATTAACATAAAGTTTAAAAAGTAAGAAAGAAAAGAGAATAAAAATCTAATGAAAAATGAAACCTTGTGTCCGTTCGAGGCCGAATACATAAAAAAAACCAACCAAAAAACCATACAAATGGTAAAAAGACCCATCTTTGTGTGTTCCACATGACCGCACAGGGTTAACCACAGACTAATTTGTCAAGTGAGCAAAAAAAAAAATCAGATAATGTGATGTTATAAATGATATAGGTAAGTGAACCAGAAAATCGTAGGAATTTAAAAGCAACTGCAGGACGCACACACACACACACACGCACACGATCACCACATCACTAACACAGTGGCGACTCATTAAAAGTCATTATTAGATAGAATGTCCATTGACCTTCCTCACTGCATAATCAGCTCCATTGTTTTGTTTCTCTGTGCGGCCACTACCCACACATGATGTCTAGCGCAATTCAATAGCAGTGTTTATACTTTAATGCAACGATTAAACTGTGTGGGTGTCAGTACAGAACAATTATTTCACTACATCTATAGGCAGCACGTAGAAAGAAAACTACACAACTCCTTTGCGGGGCTGGATTCTCTACTTTAAAATGTTATGGTTTCAAATCGTCTTCATGATATATAGAGATCGCCCAGTGGCTTTTTCTCTTCTTGTCTGGCAGTTCCATCCCCAAAGCGATGATCTCTCCGACACCCATAACCCAACACACTCAAGCTCATCGCTCACTTCCCCAGTAAACTGTCCAACGTGCACTTTACCTATGTAAGCTTTCTTAAGCTTTTCTATTCTTGCCACTTCCACTGAAAAACCTCCACATCTTCATTTCTGCAGCTTCCAATCGAGCCTCCATATCTGTTGGTTAGTGTCATTGTCTCACTACCATCTAGTAGGGTCCAGTCTCATTGGGTCCAGTTCATATTCTACCCGGATTTAGTAGTTTTATAGTTGAGTGTCATTGTTAATGTTTATAAATTGTTCTCTGCGCGCATGTGTGTGGTTTCATTACGAAACGAACCACAGTGCTCACTGGATTACATGCTACATCGTCTACGCGTTTCTGCCTCTCCCGTGGAAAAGGTCATTGTTTTCAACACATTTCTGTGTAAACACAAAACTTTTCTGATACGAAAAATGCAAAAAGGATGTATTTTCACTTGCACATTGTCGCGTAAATACAAAAACCTGTCTGAGACAGAGATGCAAAAATGATGTTCAATGTTGTGTAAGGCCTTTGAGGATGAACAGATGTCATTAGCAGCAGGAAGAACAGGCTTCACAGTTCCTACTGGCGCAGATCAAGCAGTTCTTTCATGTCCCAGATAATTACAAGATGAGTTGTTTTGCAAAGCTCAGTGTTCATTTGTTAAAACTGACCAGGATACAATGAACAAAGTGGCTTTTTTGATTGTGTCATCCAATTAAACCTGACAGGGCTTTATTCACAAACACCTTTACAAGACCAGTCGCAATTTGTATGCAGATAAGTCATGTTTCTCCACTGTTGTGGTTTTTGCTCTAGCTGCTTGTTTTGTCATAAAATACATGAAAAACCTGAGCGTCAGCAGTCCTGCTGTTGCATCAGTGTCCGCTTGCTGGCTTCAACAATTTAAAGACTGATGGCAAAAAAAGGGGTAATAATCTGAAAATAGCATTGTGGGTAGATTTGTGTTAAACCTGATGATTCTGCCCAGATAACAAGAGGGTGAAGAACGAAGATGAGTGACTCAAGATATAATTGAAATAACTACGTAAAAGTTCCCATTTAATGTGTCTGCAATGCGTCAAAGGGCGCGTTCACATTCCCCTGTTTGGTCCGGACCGCAGTTCTCGTCAGGGAAAAACGTTTTTTAGTTTGGGCGACGAGAACACGTTCATGAACTCTGAACCAGAGCAAACCAGAGATTTATGGTCCCTTTCAAAACCTTGGTCTCGGTTTCTTTAGAAACGACCTTTCTCGCAGGCCGTGTGAAGAAGAGGGGTGAGAGGAGGTAAATAGTTTTGTGGGCAAATAATTTGTGGGCACTATTTAAATGTAAGTCATGTTTGGGGCTATGCAGGAGTCCCAATAAATATGACTTTTCAAAAGGCTTTTTTGGTTTTGCAGTTTATGTACGCTTGAGAGTGTTACTCTTAACTTAAAATAAATCCTTTTCAAGGTAGTAACTATTGGAGGGAAACAAATATTGGCATAATACTTTTATCCCCATGAGGATGGGCGACACACGCAGATCTGTCTACTGTGAATGTATTTAGACTGTAGGAGGAAGGTGGAAACCCCAAGAAAACCTCCCGCACACACAGGGAGAACAAACAGTCCAGGACTGCAACAGGATCTTCTCGCTGCAAGGCGCCATGAGCCCACAATCACAACCCTTTGTTTCTTTGCGGCCACAACTCAATATGCAGTGATTATGTATCGCAACAGCTGCCATCGCCATTTGTGGCCATTTGCTTGACTAATTGCCGGAGCTGCTAGATGATCACTGTGAATCGGGGAACTATTTAATATGTAAACAGTGGAAGCTGAGGAGAAGTTACGAAATTACTCGCCCAAACACTGTCAACAAACAACGAACTCGTGTCACCTGGGCTGTGCCAGCGTCACAGAGAGGTTGCAATTTGTTGGATCCAGTTTTGTCATAGTCCGACTGCATGGTAGTCCTGCAGGTACTGATGTTCTCAGGAAGCACAGTTTGACACGTTGGGGACAAGTCGGAGGTCTGGCTATCAGGATGCCCAGGGCACAACATCACCCTTCCAATTAAGGGGGGAGAAGTAAAGTTGGCTACGTCATATCGACTGTACAAACTGCTCTCGAAGTCTATGAAACGCTGTAGAGTTGAGCACAAGACAACTTTAGAAGGGTTTCACATGATGAAAAGTGCAGGTTGAGCTTAAACCGTTCAGTGACGCATGCAGATCGAAAAGCAAGCTGAATTTACAGACAGATTGAAGCATGCTTCAAACTCCCCACCAGCCTACATACTGTGCTTTTGGCAAGTAGTGTTCTTGGTATGGATATTTCATATGAGGCGGCGGTATCTGTGCCTCTGGTTCCGCATATGAGACAGAATATGAGCTGTAAAGGTCCTTCTTAATGAGGAAGCCTGAGGGTTTTCAAAGTCTATCATCCTCCCTCTGATCAGGTCTGATCAGAGCACAACATGCTGAGAAAGGACGCAGTGAGATAGCGAAGGCTGCGCGGCTGAGGCCAAGCTCATTTCACTTCAAGTCAATGAGGGAATAATGAGCTTAAACCTCGCAGCAATCAGTGTTTATCGTGCCGCCTCCTTGACATTGTGAAGTCAAGGACGACTGTGCATTAACGCTGAGGCTGTGGCATGAGTCACTCGACCGTGTTGCTCATCCTGACCGCGTCGCTGCAGCGAGGAAGGTCCAAACTGCAAACTGTCCAAAAATCTAAATAATCTCCAGAAGAGTTTGCTCGATATCGCTCAGTCTTTTAATTATTGCGCGGATTCATTGCGGTTTTACTTCGAGGACTCACACACCAGCGATACTACAGGCTAAACATGATGTATGACTGACAACCTATTTTTCTTTGACCTTCTCAAGCAAAAAAAAAAAAAAAAAAAAAAATGCTGACAAAGTGAGCTAACTAATGATAATCACATAAAATTGGAGTGGATGGTTCGTTTGACAGCAGCCAGGCTGCTGGGCCAACTATGTCCAACTGCAAATGATTATGACCCAAAGAGAGGGCAAACTGGCACAGGGCCAATCTCCTCATCCATCACATTTAAAGGTGGCATTCCACTGAATGAACGGAGTGCATGAAATGAGAGGCTCACGCAGGAGCCGGTATGACCTAAAGAAATTGCACAAATAACTAACATACCACAGTTAAAGAGCAACTCTGCATCCGGAAAGCAATAAAGCAGATTCCAATTGGTTGTGGCAACCTCTGAGAAGAAAATACTTATTCTTTCAATAGATTTCAATAATTTCTTTTATAAAGCAGTTTAAAACAGTTTTTTACTTTATATAGAAAATAGGCTCCTTATAGATTAATTAAACAAGGTCTTAGGATGTAGTGACTTCATGTTCAGTTAGCCGGCATCTGGCTGGCCTAATATATGCCCGTCCACGTTGATTTAACACGCGCACACACAAAAACAGATGTGCAACATGCCTTGAGACTCGCTCTCTTCCTGGCACCTAGTCATATATAGTACACACATCACATAACAGATGGGTACACATGACGCCCACTCCTTAGGCAGGCACACACACACACACTCACACACACACACACACACACCTCTGTCAGGTTATATGACGGAGATGGATGGTGATAGATGGTGTCCGTTTGTCAGGGCTTCTCTCAAGTGCTCTCCTAATGAGGTGACACACTGTCCTGGCTGACACAACCAGTTCGACCGGGTCAGAGACGAGTTCATGAATTACTAACCCACATCCATAAATAACCACCAAGTATCAGGGCAGACCCTCAGAGGGGGGCTGAGAAAATTTGCTCAATATCAAATGTTTCATTAGAGTGCCAGGAGTGATTTTGTGTTCCGCTCGACTTTTCGGGACCAAGTGAGTCCATGAGGAGCGAATTTAAGAGTTGTACGAGCCAGTAAATGTTTCATGAGAGGTGTCCTCATGAAACTGTCTTTATCAAAGCTGAAAGAAGTCAATTCAGGTCAAGAAAAAGAAAAAGAAAATAAACAAACCAAGAAGGTCTTGCATGTTTTGAATGTAAATAACCAATATTGCCAATTCTTTAAAAACACAACTTCAGTTTTCTCAATCTGGTTTTGTTTACTTCTGTCGGCTTTAAGCTCCATCACACAAGTGTTTCCACTTACTGGGTAATTTTCCCCGAGGCTCAGGTCGAACTTGGCTCGATCTCTTGGGTTCAACTCAGGTAATGGTGGACAGACTCGGCTATGTACCCTGATCAGTGCTCAACTGAGGCGAAAATAAATGAAAAGACATGTGTGCAGGAGTGTGTGAAGGCTACAGATTTGAGAAGTTGCCCAAAGTCCTTTTGGTTGACTTTCTCAGATGAGAGAGTGAGGTAAATAGAAGGATTGAAATTACATTTTTGGAGTGAAAAATTAACTTTTGGACCTTTTTTTTTCTTCTTCTCCCCAATCATCTTTCTCATTGTCTATGAGAACAATAAATAACTGCTGAGGCCTGAAAGGCTCATCCATCAATCCAACTTCTATACCATTTTACCCAACTTATTTAAGGTCACAGATAATGGAGTTGAAACAAGCTGCCAATGTGCGAAGCAAGGATTCACCCTGGGCTAAAGATGGTAAATGAAAGTAGATTCTAATATGGAAAAGACTTTAATAGCAGTGATTCATCTATTATAGATTCCTCTAACGATTCTTCCAACCTATAGGCTGCTTGTTCCAGTATTGGGCAGCGTGATTCCACATGCTGCATCAAAAGCTGCCAGCTGTGTAGTTTGTAATCAAAGTAAAACAATCAGAAGTTGCAGGGGATCGAGGAACCACAGAAACCCGTTTCCACGACAACCTTTTCAAGTGACAATAGAAAACTTGGTGCGTTTCAGGGGTCCGTTTACGTGACGACGGTGCTTGGAGCCACTTTAAATGCAACTTCTTGAAATTGTCTGACTTTGTGTCAATGGGATAAAATTTAACTTTTCTGAAACGGTGCTACTTTGCATGTGCACCACTGCTGTTATTCTTCATGTGCGAGTAAATAGACAATAACAACAGTGGCAGCTTCCAGAGTGTCACGACTCCCCATCCATATTCTCCTGGGACTTGATGGTTTTTAGTTGATTCACCTGTAATAAAAATCCAAATTCTTCATCTGTCCACATCAATGTCCATATACTCCCATTTTTAATGTTGATAGCTATCGTTCTCTGTGTGCATGTGTGTGTGGGTTCATTACAAAAGGAACAGCAGCACCCACTAGTGGCCCAGCATGCCAACTACATTGTTTTCAGAACTTCTGCCATTTATAAAATACATAGACTAAATCTTTCCCTGGAGATCTTTATTTGACTCATGAAACAAAACATAATAAAACAAAATGCAAACGAAAAATAAAATGTATATTTAAAGCTTTTGATGTTTGAAGAAATTGTTAAGTGGATTGGTTGGTCATTTACATCGGAAGATAAATCCAAAATGACTCCCTTGGAAAACAGGAAGGCTTCAGTAACTGATATGGCAATCAATGAAGAATCATACTGATAAACAGGATCAATAATGGCATTGATAATTTTTCATCAATTCCTAACCCTTGGATAGGTCACCAGTCCATCACAGGGCAAACACAGAGATGGATGGATGGATGTTTCTTTGATTCTTTTGAACCCCCCCAAAAAATGTTTAAATCTATCAACAAAACATAGTCAACAGTAGATAAAACTACTGCTTCTTCTGGAAATGTATCATATGTAAAAGATGAATTAAGCAAAATAGTGATAGAAAAAAAAAGACAACCGAACCTAATCCAAAAGTTAGTTGCAAACTGTATCTTTGTTTCAGGAAGAAAAGGAAATACATTGCTACACTACTGTGAACCCTCTTGAGACAAATACCGATCTCCACAAACATCCTCTGGGCATTTAATTTGATTTCCATTTTTTTTTTAAACTGTCCAGTGAAAGAAAGCCAATATGCTCTGCGTCCAATAAAGCGCCACTCACCTTTCCTTATTTGACTTGCTAATTAAACTTTGCACTTATCAGGGATTTAATTAAAAATACTTGAATGTAAGTAAGTAAGCAGAGCACGTTTGTGGGTTGGAGAATATGGAAACAAAGCTCGAGGTTGCAGTGTGTGTGTGTGTGTAAGCATTATATGTGATTCGTCCCGCTACAGTTCCGTCCAAGTGCTGCCTGAGATAAGTGTGACTGGCAGAGCCATTGTACTGTACAGCGGTTTACGCCTTCCTCGTCCTCCTCAGCGGATCATCCTCTTTCAATACTCTGTCTTCTGTATGTTTTCTCCTTCTTCACGCCGTTCGCCTGCAAATCCTCTTTCACTTTATCCGTGAAGTCTGTCTTACCCGACAGATTCATCCTCATCATGACATTTTCTTTTTTTATACAAATCTCGCCTACATACACGTTCAGACTAACTCAATGTTGTTTTTCCTCTCTATTCCTACTACAACTGTCCAACAGCTGTCCCTCAAGTGTACTCATTCTTAATCCCGTTATTTTTGGTCACTCCCAGTGAAACCCTCGACATCAGTGTACTGTTTTACCCCTGCATCACCGTCTTTCCTCTCATCTCTAATGCAAACCTCCACTTCTCCAGGTTCTCCTCGGGCTGAGTCTGCGGACTTCCTCTGCTAGCCAGTCTACAGCCACTGTAAACATGAACGGGCTCAGAGCCGATCGCCGGTGTATTTCCACTTTGAAAGCCTTCGTCTCGCCAACAGCGCGCCTCACTGCTGTCAGGCTTCCCTCACACGAAACCATTTCAATTCACCACCGCACTTCGGTTTCCAAGAGTCCTTGCTGCTGTGCCAGTCGGCAGTCAGACAGAGACACTAAAGCCTACAGTAATTTGGACTCAATAAAATCTTTCCCTACAATTTAATAATGGCTGCGGCGTTGGACTGCAGCTGGAAGGGCATACATAAAACATAACGCACGAAAGTCAGGATTGTGAGATTGTGTCTCAGGGAGCTGAACGATGTAACAGATGCCACCGCTGGCGATGATAATTGCAATGATGCCGAAACACTAAAGTTGCTGGCAGACGCTGTTCAGACGTCCCGTGTGGGTCTTATGTGCAGACCACCTGTCAACCCCCCAAAATCAAAACAACACTCACTGCAAGATAACACGTCTGCAATAACATGGAGCGCAATGTATTTCACACGTAAAGCAGCAGAAACATTCTTTTGAAAACTGGATGGACATTTCTGTTATGCACACTGCTGTAAATCAGTTTCACCAAGTATAACCTTTGCATCTAAGCTACAGTAATGAGAAATGATTAGAAACGTCCTGTAGGTGTGAATGTCAGTGTGTCTCTTTGTGTTTGCACTGAGATAAACTGGTGACTTGTCAAGTTTGTATCCTGCCTTAACAGCTTCTCATGCAGCAAAGACACAAAAGAAGACGGCTCGCATTAAACTATAGAGATGTACGCTAAATATGTTTCTAAACTGATAATGTCAGAAATAAAAAGGATAATAGAAGACTTCATCCATGTCTTATAACTAACTGAGCGCATCCCAGTATATGACTGTCTGTCCATCACACAACCAACACACAGAAATATCTGTTCCCTCAATTCAAATTCACTACTTAAACAGGCGTCGCTTGTTTTGAAAATCCACTTCCTCAAGCTGAAATAAAACATAGATGGACTTCTACTGCTCACTGCAACATCATGCTTCACCTAATATGGTTTGTTTTGCTGAGGGAGAAAATTAAGTGGAGCATCCATTCATGTACAAATATCTAAGATTGTTTTAATTGCTGTGCAGTCAGTGTGCAGCTGTGTGAGCATTTTGGTAATCAGTGTCATATGTACAGAACATTCACCTCCAACCCCTCGAACATTGTGTGCGTGATGAGTTTGTCCCTGAAACTATAATCAATATCTAAATGGGGATTGCACAAGAAAACAAAAGGCAATAAATGGATTTCACTTATATAGTGCTTTTCCACATTCCACACAGTGCTTCTCTGTTAATCAAATTCACACATTTAGTGCTCAGTATCTTGCTGAAGGACACCGTGGGTGATCCAACCTGCAACCTTGCAAATGAAAGAAGGTAAGACGACACATTTACCTTGGAGTCAGGATATTGACTCAGGGCCGCACTAACTCCTAATTCAATAAGCTGAAAGTGTTTTCGACTCTCAGACGTGCAGAAAACTCCAGTTAAAAGATCTGTGTATTAGATGAATAAAACAAAAGCCAAGTTCATATTTCCAACGCTGCAGATAATGAACTAGAGACTGGCCGAACGCACACTACTTGAACAACCCCTCTCATGTTTCCTCAGTTTAGTTCAACATCTATTTTTTCCGACACATTTCTTAAGAGTAGCGGACAAAACATGGCAGAGAGACTCGAGCTGAGATATCAGTGATGCTGCCATGAAAGATGGCGACCAAGTTGCTCAAAACCATGCTGTCAAGGTGAGTTTATCAAAACATACATAATGCTACAGGAAAAGCTTTTGAGACATTTCAACACATCTTGCAGCAGGAGGTTTCATTAAGGTTTTCATCACTTTCAATAGCGATTGTCTGGTTCTGTGGAAATATAAACATTTTCATCAAATATACTCTGCATACATACATGCATACATACTCATACAATGCATGTAGAAGTTACAAATATCACACACCAATACAACAGTCAACTTATGTTTTACCAGTTTCGACCAGTAGAGGAGGATGTTGCTTCATCTAAGGATAAACTCAAGGTCAATGATAAACTCATCACCTGAACTTAACTGTCAACACATTAACACACAATACAATGGATCCCATTCTGGTTACAATGAGTATGTGTTGTGTGTTAAAATGCTGTTTCCCCCCCCCATGATCAACGTAATTCCCTCATTAATCACACCAAACCTGGCATGTACCTTGAGGTCATGTTTGCCTTTGAACATATTCTCGCCCATGAGACCAGCGACTCTTGCCTCACGCAGTTAATGTGGCACCCTGGGGCAGCGACTAGAAGTCACTGCAAAGTCATAACTCTGAGTCAGCTCACTGAACGCACCATCACAGTGACTAATTGTTGCAAGTATCATCTATGTGTGATAGGCGTTTAGTTTAGTTTAAAACATAGTCCGAGCACAAACCATGTCTAAACCTATGGAGTTTCACATCTATTACTGATTTTACGAAGGGAAATTATGTTGTGAGCACTGAAGTATTGCTACTCTCCAAAGTTTTGTGCTTTTGCTGATATTTCATTCTCTTGATGTATGATCAATAAATTTAAGTAAAAAGCAAGAGCTATGCCAACGCGTGCGCGCACACACACACACACACACACACACACACACACACACACACACACACACACACACACACACACACACACACACACACACACACACACACACACACACACACACACACACACACACACACACACACACACACACAAAAGCAATTGGGGGGAAAAAAACTGACTATTCAGCTTGTGAATGCGAACACAGAAGAAAATTACATTTTAGATTCATTATATTGATTCACAGCTAACTTTCATTTTAAAGATTATGCACTGGAGAACAAACCTTAAGAAAATGCTTTGTCAGGATGCTTTTTTGAAAAGAAACTTGCCTCATTGGATAGTTTGACTGCATGCTTCCGAGAGGCAACAAAAAGCACTATCCATCCATGTTCTATAAATGCTATATCTATGCTGTGGTAAAATATTTACAGACAATTGAGAGCAGGGTTTTCAAACATATGGCCTGTGGAACAAAACTGGCCTTCCAGAGGTTTCAATCTGGACACTGAAAGACTATACGCAGTCTAAAAATGGCCAAGGAAACAATAAGTGCAGAATTTTTCAATAAAAGTAACTGCTGCTCCAAAATGAGCATCCTCACGTCTCATCATCACAATGACGAGACAGAGACCAGAACAGTAGCATTAACATTAAACTGTGTGGGTGAGTTTGTGAGATGATGCATGCTGAAGAAATCATGTGAAGAAAGAGGAGACGAACGTCCGCTAATATCACGGTGGCAAAGAATTATGAGTAATGAATTTTGCAAAAGTTCACAGAATCTGAATAATGTATTAAAAAAAATGTAGTAATGCATATTTTGTCTCCAGAGTGTCATGACTCCCAGTCCATATTCTCCTGGGACTTGGTAGTTTCATGGTTGAGAGTCACCTGCAATAGCAATCCAGCTTCATTGTCTGTCCATACGATTGTCTGTGTCCTCCCATTGTGAATGTTTATGGCGTATTGTTGTCTGCACCCGTGTGTGTGGGTTCATTCTAAAAACAACACCATCAACTCGTGGCCCCACGTAGAAAACAACATCGTTTTCAGCATTCCTGCCCATTTAACTCACATAATTTTCAAAACGTTGCAGTGTAAACACTAAACCTTTGTGAAACAAAAAAAATCTAAAAATGATGCGTATTCACCTGAAACGTTGTGTAAACGAGGTCTTGGGAGACACCAGTTTGGATCGAAGCACACAGAACCCACACATCAGAAAAATATGCAAACTCAACATGGAAAGACAATGAAATTTCAATTAATGCAAACCACTTCTCCACCATACCCTGATCACTTTCTAAAAACAAGAAATTATTAATTATTTTGAGGATCTCAGGTGTAAATTAAAAATCTAAAGCTACTTTGAGACAAGTAGTGTGTGTGTGTGTGTGTGTGGGGGGGGGGGGGGGAGGGGGGGGGGGGGTTGTGTGTGTGTGTGTGTGTTAGGGTTAGGGGCTGCAAGGTTGAGTTGTCATTAACAGTTTCCCCTGAATCTCTGCTTCGAGTCTGGACTTGGTGTGTGTGTGTGTGTGTGTGTGTGTGTGTGTAGTTGGAACACAATACTAAATTGTGCACGTGGTAAAATGTGATTACAGTAATTACATCATTTCACAGACACAATGAGACTCACGATGCTGCGCTGAGGTGTGGGAATGCAAAAAGCTCCACAGGCCGAACGTGTTACCACACTGTGATTCTTTCTTTCAAGAATAAGAGAAAAGAAGGAGCTCATTGTTTACTTCTTTGACTACCACCTTCTTTTTTTTTATCGGCGCCAGCATGGCGCCACCTTTACACCATGTCTTGTTTTGTCGGGGAAACGGAAGCTGGCATTGTTTCCTGGCAACAACGGCGAACACCTACGCTTTGTTAAAAAAAAAAGAATAATAAATCCCTACACAAACATACAATAGGTGGAAACAATGGTATAAAGGACCAGCAGGTTTCTGAGATAGAGGAAAATCTAATTTAGACTTTGCATCGTCAACTCCACAGTGCAGGAAAAGCTCTTCATGTGTGGTTGAACCATAAATGAACCAGCGCAGCACGCCAGATTCCATCAGAAATGCACTGCGCACCCCTCAGGCAATACACAAAACGTAATTCAATTGAAAAATGGTTATGAAACTTAGAGCATGTCTGACGCAGATAGCAAGAAATTACTTCTCAAGTATGAAAAAAGAAAAGTGGAACAGGTGGAGGAGAGGGAGAAGCTCAGTACAAGGAATCTCATCGGCATATAACAGGCACAAATCAACAGAAGCTGCACGTTGCACAAGTAAGGTCTACAATTTGGCTGCATGTGGCTCCGGGACCACAAAAGTGAGGTTGGTGAGCAGGGGATGGAGTGGTGGAGAAGAACTCGGAGGTGGTGGACATTGTCAGTCTCACATGTCAAATTGGCAAAAACCAAAACGACAGGAAGCAAGTGAAGAAAAAAACAGGTGGGAGTCATTAAAATACAACAGAAGGACTAACAGACGGAAGGGGGGGGGGGGGGGGGGGGGGCAGAAGAAGAATAGTGGAGGAAGGTGGGAAAAAAAAAGAAAAGAAAAATAAAGAGCAGAGCGGCTGAGAATTGACAGGAAATATAAAATCCAAGAGAGGAAACAATGTCATGATGGACCTTTGGAAGAAGCAGCTAATTTACATACTGATGACCCTGATCTGTTGGAGAGGCTTAACGGCTGAGCGAGGGAGGAGCGGACCGTTTGGACGAAGAGCTGGGTCTGATCTATTCTTGTCCTGACCCCACCATCCCCCCCAACACGCCTGCTTTCGGCGAAACCGGACCTCCAGAAGGAGGATGGGGGCTCGACGTGCGTTAGCAACCGACGTCACCAAGCACAAACCTGTACGTGAACGATTTGATCACTTTCAATTAATCCTCCCTCTGCTTTGTTTCGAAAGGAGAACAATGGCGAGGCAGGCAGACTTCCGGCCAACTGACTTTCTCCACAAACACTTAACACAGACGGATATGCAGCTGATGGAATCCACCCTCGGAGAAAAACTGAAAAATCCATCACCACTTGTCATAAATGATTTTACTCACCAAGAATAATGTTCAGCGTGGGCTGTGGTTTATAAAAACAGAGGGATGGTGATGAGTAATACACCAGCTCTTTAGCTCAGAGGAACGCAGATGCTTAACGACAGATAAGAACTCATGTCCAAACTCAATCTCCGGTTTCTTAATTAAAACTCATATGAAATGATTTGCCACTAAAAATGCAACAGATGCACTGTGTTTCATATACGAGTGTCTTTCTATATACACACAATATCTAATCCATGTCCGCAGTAATGCGTTGTGCTCTGTATGATCGGGGTATTACACGAGTCCATCTTTCAACTGAACTCTGCAGGCTGTTATCTAATGGAATAAAAAACAACAACAACAACAACGCTGTACTTAGATTGAATTTCTGCCGGCCAATTTGCAAAAGCAATCAGGTCGAGCGTCTACATAAAAAACAAAACAGAATTACCCATAAAACACAGCACTCTATGAAAGTGACCCTGAACTTAATCTTGTGTTCATTTCCTTGGTACACCCACCCACCCACACACCCACACACCCACACACACACACACACACACCAAGTTACAGGATATTAGATCAACTTAAGTTAATTTCCAAGGGAATCAACCTCAAAAAATGATAGCACCAACCCTTAAAAACCAAGTCTTCACCTTTATTTCCAAGTCTACCATTGTAGAATCTGAGAACTAATTCATAATTAAACTGTGATTATGTAAGGCAGCAATAGGGAAACTGGAAGCCCACAGGCCTATATTTTGCTATTCATTTAAATAGTCGAATATAAGTTTCTAAATCAGTGGAAGGACAATCAAATTTGAACCATTGGAAATGACTCCAAATCAATGTATCACTTAATTTTATTTTCAAGGTACAAATGTATGCATGTTTGTACAAATTACAGATGTAGACTTAGTCGTTTTCTAGGAATTAGCTGCCATAGTTGAGGGAGTGAGATTGTAATTCTTGTTGTAAGATCTCAAAACCACTTCACTATGTATTACAGGTAAATACAGTAGACAACAATGTTGTGATACCAAGACACATGAAAGGACATAGTAAGCTTTGTTAGCCTGGTCAAAAGAATAAGAGGAATGGAAGGACAACAATTGGAAAGCGTCAGAGGGAAGGGACTCTTTTTGCTATTCCAATGGCTCCCTCTTTTGGCAAGAGCAAAGACTCCAGGGACTTTGAAAATAAACTGCTGACACAGAGAAGTCGTGCTGAACGTGTCACCTGCTGCCCAGAGTTGGTTCGTAATAAAAGTGATTATGCAGCTGAATATGTAAACAGGCGAGTAATGTTTTTTTTACCTGCGAGTCGATGCTGCTTGGTGCTCACGCGGTTGGTGTTTTGTACCATGCAGCAGAGGTGGAGCATGGCGAACATGGTGAGGATCATCACCACACTCTGAAGCAGCAACGTCAGCTCAAACTGCTTCCCTATCCTGTGAAGACGAGGCCAAAACAGATGGTTATAAGAAAAACTAACTGATACAGCTTTTCCAATAAAGGTTTTAATAACAACACACACACAAAAAAAAAATCAATGCAGCCAAACAGAGCAATTAAGAGGATGATTAAATTGAATTATCTCAGGTACACGACATTTTTAACACATTAAAAAGCGTTCTTTCCTGAATCACGATTCACTAACAATGATTTGTCGAGCGCAACAAACAATAGTTCAGAGGAAAGAGAAACTCGTGATTCAGATTCAAGACTATGTGTAATCTAAAAAGGCCGGGACAGTGTGTAGAACGTAAATAAGTTACAAATAATGTCGGCCATTTTAACTTTCCTAACGTCTGTTGATGCAATGAAATTCAAATAAGTGATAATACTTTTTTTTTTTTATGAAATCAGCAATAAAACAAAGCTGTATCTGTGAAGGTAGATCAAACCCTTGCAGGATCATCCTCACCAGAAGAATATCCGCAGGATGTTGGCTATGAGCAACACCAGGCACACTCGGGTGGAGAAGCCTTCGGTGCTGCCGCTTCTCTGGATCTCCTGGAACTGCGGCACGTAGGGCAGTGCTCCTCCAAACACCATGACCAGGGACGCCAGCCATGACAGCAGCGTCCACGAGCCCTCCGCGTCCTCCTCCTGCAGAACCACCTCTGCATCCATGGCGTTAGCTGTACCTCGGGGGGGGGGGCTTCCAGAAGATCTTCTGGGGGCACCCGGAAGGCTGGCAGGTAACAAGTACCAAAGTCACAATGCTCAGGTGCCGAAAGCCACTAAATCGGATAGGAAGTGAAATAAACGTTATTATTAGGGTCGTCTGGCACTTTCAGTGCTCAGACCCTAATAATAATAACAGTAACAATAATAACATTTCCTTGCATTTCAATGGGAATTTGTAAAGCTTTTGTGTATTTTTTTAACTTCTTTATCAAGCATGGTGTTTGAATGGTGCCCCATAAATACATTTGGACCCTAAATAAAGTTCTGGCAAAAGAAAGCAGGGAGAGGTGGGGAAGGTTAAATGTGAGGGTGGACGTGAGGGGAATGGCTGAGGAGACATTGGTGCTTGGTGTCAGTTTTAACTGCCGCAGATAAGAAGCTCAAATGAAAGGCTGCATTTCCTCCTGCCAACTGACTTTTGTCAGAAAGTAACAAAGCACAGGTTTCATTGCAAATGTGACCTGCCTGCAATGTACTGCTTAAACAATTGTCTTTTCTAACTGAAAAGACAGGTCTTTATTCAGAACACTCATTGTGATCTTCCCGCCCTTCCTTGCAAACGGCCTGTGGATGTTCAGATTTAGGAAAGAACCAGTTTGTTGCCGTATGCATGAAGCCACGACCTGCCCATTCTGAGACAACAGTGAAAAGCACAGGGAGATTCTCAAAGGCTCCTGTGCGACAGCTTCTTTTTGCCATGACACGGAGGTTAGCCGAGTGTGCCATTTGCTACCGAACCTGAGAAAGAGGGGGCCAGCATGTTTATACATTCCTCCCATAGCTATACTGGTAGCCGCTGTCAGCTGACTGATCACTGTGTATAAGCTTAGAGAGCCACTGGATAAGAGGTCCAACACAACGCATGAGAAATAAAACCAGAGGCAGCCAGATGAATAGTCCACATCATCCATAACTTGTAAAGAAATGTCCTCGAGATAATTTTAAAGACTAATATTACCACTTTATTACAATTATTAAATAATATTACCACTGTCGCCCTTAAACACTTATGTACACCAATGTTGTATACTGTTTTTCTACCCGAGTCTGGCAAATCATTTTATATCAGTTAATATTACCAATACCATCAAAATGTTTGTAAACTTTCAGATTCTGCACTTTGGCATGTGGTTCGTCTTACTAATATAGAGTGCATGTGTACCTACAGCAGTCTTAAAACACATGCGCATAATATATGTGCACAAAGCTTGATAAAAATCATTGTCAAAAGATAAATATATATACACTGTATGTACACGTAACTATGTTCTGTAGATCACGTTAAAGCGCAATACCAACAAAGAAAACAAAAGGTATTTGTATACCTTCAGCAGCCTTTAACCTTGTCCATGCAGTTTCTGCACCTATCAACCTTTTCAAATTGTAACGCTATTCCATATACATGGAAACTTGCATCCACTGGTAAAACATGCATCTACCGATTATGCTGTGCCGATTTAACATTGCTCTTCTGTCATTTTAAAGCTTAAAATTCCATCAAAAGGTATATGACCATATTCAGCAGCCCCTAAGCACATGCACTTGAATTATGGTGTTTCTGCACTTATGTCCTGTAGATTATTCATACCAATAAAGAATGCATGTAAACCTTTGGTGGGTATTATGTCCAATGCAATGTATGCAACTATGTAAACCATTTCAAAGTGTTAGATTACAAATAATATTGCATGTAAATCTACATCAGCCCCGAAGAACATGCAGATTTTGCAGTTTTAAATTCTTTTTTTTTTTTAAAGGTCAATAAAAACAACACCAATGAAGATTGCATGTAGGCCATCAAAAAAGTTTAAAATGTACCAATCCGAGATGCCTTCAGGTGTTTCTTTCCCCAGTCTGGTTCAAAGATTAAACCAGCAGCTTAAATGCACTGGTGCAGCGCTCATAACAGAACAGGCTGTGTTATGCAAGCAAAGCATAGCTTCATGGGGTTGGGCCAACATGCCTCAACTTCCACACATCTTTTTTTAGTTATTTTGGCTACTGGGCTAGTTTTACAGCAACTACAGTCAGATCACACAAAAGGGGCAGCTTATCAAAGGGAGAAAATGCTTTTTTTTTTTTTTTAATGAGATTCAGGGGAGGTAAAACTAAATCCAAGAGCGCGTGTACATTAGTTAAAAAAGCAATGACACTTGCTTCACAAATACAATGTATCTCGTCTCACATGCAGTCGATTAAAACGATGGAGTGTCAGAATGACACAATCTTAAAATGCTACTTACCAGCAGATTCCAGGAAGTTTATTTGAAAAAAGAAAAAAAACTTAATCTACGGACGATAGAAGCACGCCGGGTTCCAACTTTCAAATCCCATTCCCAAGAAACAGAGGAGACGCGGACGCGTGCACATCCACGCGCATGCACACGCACAACACCGTTTCTCAGCCTTACGATTATAAACTTTTTAAATGTTTACGTCGCTAAGAACGAGGCTCGTATCGGGACGCAGCAATCCCCGATGAAGACTTTCCTTATCACGGGGGTCGTCTTGTCTTGAGGGGGGGATAAACAAAACTTAATACTGCTCCGTTTGCGCCCGTTTCGAAAACTCAATTTCCCAGATTCTGAGTGGCTCTTCTCGCGTGTTCTCGCGAGACTTCCCGTGTTGTGGAACAGCTGACTGCGCGGTGGGTGGTGCCATTAAACTGCTTATTTGGAACAGCGTGTTACCAAAACTATTCGAGGGTTAACCTTTGATATTTCAGTTCTGTTTAGGCACCGATAATCATTTACGCCCCAGCATGGCCGAGACGGATCCCAAGTCGGTGCAGGACCTCACCAACGTTGTAAGTCGTGATGGCGATTCCAGCTAGCCTTTAGCTACATTAGCTCGGTGGCTAAAAATGCTAACGACGGCGGAGCTAATGTTAGCAGCGACTGGGCGAGCAAAGTTTTGTCGGAGTGAAGTGGACCTGCAGCTTCCCCGCGATGTTCATTTTATGCGCGGTGGAGCAGGATTTACAGGTTACCGAGGTGTTTGATTTCCAAACACTTTGTTGTGCCTCATCACGTTATGTAATGGTCAGTCGGTCATGTAAATACAATAGAATGACATCACCAAATCACAAGCGAACAAACCACATTTTGTCACATTGACCGCATGTTTATTCGTATGTAGATCCTATTCTAGTATCGGTTTTTTGTCTCAAATTTAGAATTTCACTCTCTGAACTTGCGTAACTCGCTGTGCAAGTGTTATTTGAAGAAACATTGTGTTACACTGCAGTGAAGTTTCTTGAGTGTTGTCATGGAGATGAAGGTGCAAAGAGGCGTCACGAGCACAAACCTTCAGTGTTTATTCTCTTGTGTGCCATTTAGTTTCCATAGTTTTGAATGCATCTCAATACTCAGGCTGGAAGGAGGAGTGTATACAATATGGCACATGAGGGTTGCATCCTCACAGACATCACTTTAAAAACCACAGCATCTCGTATTAGTCGGGATTACAGTCACAGTTGAACAATGTGCTTGGAAATGCGACTCAGAGGCAATATTTAAAACACTTTGAGGACTCTATGTGGTTTTCTGGCAGTGGTGCTATTTCACGGCAACAGATGAAGTTTAGTAAACAGCTTTTGTTAATGGAGGTATCACTTCTTTTGTTGTCGTCTCCACAGGTCCAGACACTGTTGCAGCAGATGCAGGACAAGTTCCAGACCATGTCGGACCAGATTATTGGAAGGAATATCCTTGCAACTGCCTAAAATACCAAAGGTTCTTTCCTGATTATAAAGTAAATCATTTGTGATTTTATGGATAGTTGAAAGAAGGAATTATTTTGTGCATTACCCTTTTCCATTGTCTCTATCAAAGTAATGACATTCAGACTGAATGGCGGGGAGTAACACTTGGCGAGATCTCTAATTATTTACCTTAATGAGTTCTTCACTCGATGAGATGAGCACACGGATTGATGATTTGGAGAAAAACATTGCAGACCTGATGACCCAAGCTGGTGTCGAAGAGATTGAAGCACCACCAGAGAAGGCTAAAGAGGGTCAAGGATCATAATGACGGTAAGAAATCCATCTAGAAATGACCATCTAGGGACTTTTACTCAGATTTGTTCAGACGGTGTTGAATGTTTTCTGAATGGGCTCACTATAACAGTTTTCTCCCTTCTTTGTACCACAGGTTTCTAACCCAGGTGTGAAGTCGATCCCTTATTCAGGAGCAGCAGACTTTTCCATTCTGAAAAAAAATTACTTTTGATTTGGTGTGTCATTGTGTGAAATGCTTTTTTACATATTGAATATTGTGAAACGGTTACAGTTATGTAAATGACTTGAAAAGTTGAGCGTTTTTTGTGAGCTAGACTAGTGTGATGTGCAGGAATGCAGCTTGTGGAGTCGATGCACCAACTGGGAAGTAAATTTTGCTGCCGCCGTACACGTTTCTCAGAAATTTCTTGTCATTCATAACCCGATGAGGGCACACTTGCTCTGGCCGGTGGAACCCCGCAGTGTTTGACAAACGGCACTGTCACTAACAAGGTGTGGGATGCATTCCAATTCTGATTTTCTTCTATTAAAGATATTTAATACACTGCTGTTTGGCCAGGTGCTGAGTAAATTTTTAAAATGTACGATTAACTCTGCAGTGCTCAGTGTTTATTTATTTTTTCAAGCCAGACTCATATTTTTCAATGCAGATTATTCAGAACATCTCAATGTTGCATGTTTTTGTTAGTTTTTTTGTCTAGGCTGTTTATGGTGTATTGAAACTGCGTTACTTAAAGATTTGCTCAGAGAAATGATGGCCCGAGAGTGTGAAATATTTGTACTAAAGTAAAACTTTAACCAGATGAAGCCAGATTTTCAACTTCATAGAACCTTTATTCAGATGAATGCAAACAAAGACAACATATAAATTGAGTGCCAAAAGTATCTAACTAAAATTAATTGCAACAAACTAAACATGACAATGATGGGTATCACACAGCCTTTAGAAATCGGTATTGTGTGAAAATGAATGAATCACTTTCAAAATGTGGCGTTAGAACACAAAGTCTGCCTCCGTCATGTCGATGGCCCAGGCAAACTTATCCCGTTGAGACTTATTGTAGATTTTTTCCACAGGTACCTCCATGTTCTTACACCTGAATAAAAAGGAGGGCATTTCATTTAGTTCACTATCATGTCTTCAACATCTGGTCACGTACAGAGATGTAGAGATTTATAGCAACACTAGACCATACCAGCTAGATGCATATTTTTAACCCCTTGTGTTCTGTATTATTGACACTGACTGTCCACTAGCTCATCTTAAAAGAATGTGTCAATAGAGTTATGCAAACATTTCTGATATCTGTGATAAAATTATCTTTAAAAAAAAAAATTGACCTGTATAAAGGGTGCTTTGTCTTTTGTTCTTATTTTATAAATTTCATTTCTTGTCATTCATACCCCGACAAGTTAGGTTGTTAGACTTTTTGATCAAATCTGAACAGATTATCATCTGATTAAAATGGATTCACATCAGAATACAGATTAAGTGATACATTTTTTTGGGGGGGGTAAAGAATCTCGAGATGATTCAGAGTTACTGTGAGCCTGTTTCCATGGAAGCTAAAAACCCTATCGTCATCTGCAGTTATCAGTGTATACAATATAAAAGCATAAAGAAATACATGTTGATCCGATTATGAGAATTTGATTCAACCCACCTGAATTTTATTAATATTCCAAAATATATGTGCACGTCTACCTTTTGACTGAATATAAATAATTTTAAATGTGCACATGTTTAAAAAAAAAGTGGGAAAATGAAAACATAACGAGAGGATGAAAGAACATGCAGCAGGGGAAAAGACAGCTGCATCTGGAGTAAAAGGAAGACAAATTTCTTATTGAAATGCAACGCATAAGACCAATCAAAATATTATGAACACTTTACACGTGTAGAAATCAGAAAATGGTCTGGAACATATATGCATGAAACTCAACCAGAACTTAACTGATCACTCCCAGTTATTCATTTTAATTTTTTAAATAAGTTTCACAACAGTTGTAAATGAAAAACATGATATTAATTCCAGACAAGTTATTTGTATTGTAGTCTCAGATCAGAAGCTACATTTTAAGATCAAATAAGTTTAATCATAATCGGTATTACAATGTTCTGTGTATGCATGTACATACCACACACCACTACCATCATAAAAAGCTTCAAGGTGCAACGTAAATCTATTTATTCTACTTTTGAGTACCTTTCAGAACCTGTACATTTGTACTTTTAATCAGGTGTGCTTCTACTTGAGGAAAGAAAGTGAGTATATTTGAAAATTGATGACTGGTGTGTTTCCCTGAAAAATCAAGTTGATCTGAAGTGGCTGTCAAAACAAGCAAATTGTAAAAAAAAAACAAAGAAAAATATCTTTAAAACCCACTTCTCAAGTATCGATGATGCTGCTGTGAAAACCAACTACCTGGTTCCTATCAAACTCACCTCAAAGCCACACTGTCAGGGTGAAGGCTTCATTAAAATTGGCTTCATGTTGAGATTTTAGTAATTTTCCATATTAATTTTTGAGAGGTTTTATGAAAATATTGACTATTTCTTCATGTGCAATCTGCACCACAACAAAGAAAAACCTTACAATTTGAAATGTTATTATGACACTATTTTACACCCCTGGTTTGAAGTCTCCCTTGTTAGTATTTACTCACCAGGCCACGCTGATGCGCGGGTCCAAGTAGTTGAGTTTGGAGGTACCCAGGGCGATCTGTTTGTTCTCCTCTCGGTCGGTGGCCTGCACCTCCATCTTCAGCAGCTGCTCTTTACAGCGAGCCACTGCTGCCTGCTTCCGCTCCACCAGCCTGACGGCCAAGACGGAAGATTCAGGAGGGAGAATAGTTACCGAGAGACGGTATGAAAGGAACAAGTGCTAATCACTACACCACAGGCCACTTTCTACAAGGTTTTGCTGAAATACAGGCTTTAGAAGTAGCTTTAATGTGCCACACGTGGGGTTTCAGTCGTCTTGTCAAAATATCTCATCAGAATAAACTTTAGTCATGGATTAAATGTCACGGCCGCACGGGCGCAGTGATCCATATGTCGATGCCTCGCTGCACTCGTACTGACAGTATTCCAGGCAAAATCTTAATTACTTATAGAGCGCACTTCCAAAGTACCAGCATGGCTTCCACACGACAAGAAAGAAGTTAAGAAGCTGCCATTTTATAAAGTTGGCAGATACGGTCATTCACAGGCAATTCATCCTGTAGGGGATCTTTCTTTAAGAGAGGTCTGCAGTTTGTGATAGAGTTGAAATATAATACGTATTTGAAATAGTATTTTCCAGTTGTCTGAATGTCAAATCTCATGTGCATTATTGTGACTTACGTCTGCAGCTTTGTCTCAGACGTTCCTTTGCTCTTGGCCTCCTTCTTGGCCTCTTTCAGCTCCTTCTTGGCAACGGAAAGCTGATCCTTCCGAGCATCGATCTGGGCGGGCCACACAAAGACACCCGGTCTTTAACACTGCACATGTCAAAACGGCACAAACCGAACTGTACTATACCAACTGTGACCCGATTCAGGCACTGTATGGTCATTCTGTCCACTGCACTGGAGCCAGTTCCCCCTTACCTTGGCTTGAAGGTTAGCCATAGACTGATCAAAGGTCTTTGGCGGCGCCCGCTGGTGGTTACAGAGAACAGCAACGGCTCTGTTTGCCCTGTTGTAAGACAGCAGCTTCTCCGCCTCATTGTCGGACTCTTCCAAGGGTGACAGAATAAAAATAAATATTCAAACAAGTAAATCCAACTCAGAACAAATAAACAGAAATTGTACAGACATTTTAATGATAAATATCCTTCGTGTCATCACGTGCCCTTGCCACACACAAATACATTTCCCCCCATTTCATTCAATTTGTTGTGATCCCAGTGATCCCAATATTTTCCGTCTGGGGGTTCACACAACACACTGCAGCCACATGTCTGGCTCTCAGTAGAAATCCAGAAATGAGGAGTGTGACACTTCTATCTCTGAATGAGAAACAGTGGCAGGGGCAGCCAATGGGACGCTGATAAGAGTGAGGCAGAGATGCTCGATGCCGGGCACAGTGATAATGTACTTCTGCCACAGCCGAAAAAAGCTGACTGACGTCAGGCTATCTTGGGTCATGCGAGCTAGAAATAAAAAATTGAAAAAAAAAAAAAGTCTCCGGAGTGGCAGTTCTCCCTCACAGGAGTCCGCGAGACGAGCAGCTGGAATGATAATGAGCTGCAGCGTCTAGGAGCCTCTGGTAGCTGTCCAGCCTTTAAGCTGCCCATGTATGGCATGTGGCGTTAGAAATGAAGTGAGGCTGTTTTATAGTGCCGTGGACGAGTCCAACTTACTGTTGGTCAGCTCTTTGAGCTGCTGCTGCAGGGTGATGGAGGCGTTATATGTCCTGAAGACCTTTGCAGTCAGACCGGGCATTAGAGAACTCAGGTGTTTGTTGAGATGGCCGGTCTGCAGTCAGAAAGAGCACACTTCTATTAAAAAAACTAAACAAAAAGAAAACACGTATTGCCTACCACTAGATGGCACTGTGGCACTGAGCCACTGCAGCACTGAAATCTTCTGTTCTTAATATAATGATCATCTATTAGAAACAAGATTAAAACAGATCACAATACCATTTGTCGTCTGACATTTCTGTAAGTATTTTACCAGGTTAGTCGGGTAGCCACTGGCTCATGTCAAAGAACTGCAGTTTTGACAGAAAGGCACACACGCCCTGTGAAAGTACAGCAAACATACTCGGTGCACACATACTGGTAGGTTTGCTCATCCTGTGAACTTGGGAACGACCGGCAACACGTGTATTTTTAAATATAGACAAAGGCCCACAAGCTGTTAAAAGCAGACACGTGCCCACTGAAGAGCTCTCCACTCTGACAGAAGAAGAAATGATTGTGATGCAGACTACAATAATGCTGTAGCTGGTTTAATCAGAGTGGGGTCAGGACCCGGCGGTCTGGAGCCATAGGCCTGTGTGTGTGTGTGTGTACACATCACTGCAGGGGCCTATAAGGAACAGAATAAGGGAGTGTTTTCATTTATTCTACACTGTATGTGTGTGTTTGCATGAGCTGGAAAGGACACAGGTATGCATATTTGCAAATAGGCACTGTTGTGCTGTGCATTACCTACTAATGAGCTACTGAGCTTTGCCCTTGCAATGCTAATGAAGGACTCGGCAAGTGTGAGGAGCAAGTGTAATAGCCTGACACCCCCCGCTCACTTAGCATGGTGTAATGTGTGTGTGTGTGGGTGTGTGTCATCCATCGTAACGCCTTACCACAATATGCCATTACCACAATTCTAATGTCCAACAAAGTGTGTGTTAGTGCACGTTGCATTCGTTACTACAGGGAGGTGATGGAAACTGATGCCGGAGACAAAGCATGACTGTGGCTATTCTAAATTTTATGATCTGTATTTTGGTTTTTCCAACTGACAATCAGTTCCCCAAGAATGTCCTGGATGCTGGAAGGGAAATGAGAGCGAGGAGGGAAAAAAAAAAAAAAAAAAAAAAACTGCATTCAATTCATAAGATGTGGTTAAACAAAATGCAATGAGGCTGCATAGTCTGTATGTGTAGCATTTTGTGATATTACTTGGATGAGCAACACGTTTCTCTCTCTGCAGGCGAATGCGATAAGATTGTTCCCAACTTTTGGCCTCCTGATATGGGTCCATTTAAAATAAGGGGGGGGTGGCCGATACTTTCCTGATCCGATACTTCAATATCTACCTGCAAGATAGTTTTATGGCATTAATAACATTGTTTATCTATTGAATGTCCTCTTTCACATGTTCTGCCGTACAAAACCAACAAAACTGTCACAATCTGGTGTGTTGTTTGATTTTAAATAATCTTAGGCGATGCATGAAATATGTCAAGCTTGCAATATAAACCAAAATCTTTACATAAAGCCATCTTGATGCTTTTAGAGTGATTAAAGCCCCTTTACATGAGGCTTTTGATGAACTGATCATACACATCCACAGTTGTATGTTGTGGATACCTGTGCAGTGATAAAATCATCTGCATTGCAAACTGGACTACAGGAGCCTCCTCGGCTCAAAGTCGTAGCATAACGTGGTGCGTTCGGTTGGTTAAACACGGCCATTGTGAAAACACAGTAACTAATCATCCAGTCAAATGTGCTTCGAGTGCCCACCTACTATGAACTAGGAACATCATTTATTTCCTCTAAAACAGGGAAGTGAAATGTCAGTAATCATTAGCTCAGTTTGTGTCTCGCGATGGATCAACGTCAAGGATTTGTTCTCGACTTCCACTCAGAATCTCACTTGTAGGAAACAAAAGATAAGAACATTAGCGCATGCTGAACCATCGAAAGCATGGAGCGCAATAGTCAAGTTAGTTTGGGTTCACAATGTAGATGTTAACGTGTTAAGACGCCATTACCGGGAGGCTTCAGTTTTTGTTTTTTCCCCTCATATTAGCCTCAAGTTTTTGTCTTCAAGCATCTCCCCCACATCGGGCCAGATAAGGGTAAGAACAAACACCACGTTTCCACTTATTTTCCATCTTCTTCCTCCCCCTCAGGTCAGCCGCCTTGCCGTCGCTTCTCCCCTTTGCCTTTCTGCCTCCCTCTTTCCCCGCCTCCTGTCTTTTCCACGTCCTCACCGGCCTCCTCCGTCTTAACCGCCGCTCACCTGGAGCGGCTGTCACTTTCCCACTGCTCCATCTTGGCGCCCCCCTCCTCCGCCTGCTTTGTCCGTGTCCTGGCCTTTCTGGGTGTCAATCAGGTCTGGCCTCAGCAGCCATTACCATTCCACCTCCAACACATACTGACATTTCCTGACACACGGGAGGGCAGAGAGCAGGGGCGCCGCGCTCGCTCCCTTCAATTGCTCCGTCTCCTCGCCACGCGCCCGCATCCCCGCCGTGGGTTGTGTTTTTCTTCTCTCCTAAGTGTCAGTCTTAATATACCGACACGTGGCTAGCCCTCTAATCGTCCATGTGCTTGGTTATCGGCACCCGTCTCTCCCTTCAGCCTAAAAAGAGACAACTAATGCAGTTTTATAAGGACCGAGCGTCGCCGCACAATCCCCTGTGGCGGACTAACCGTACGTACAGCTGCTGCATTCTGTGCCTACCTCCCGCCTGCAGGGAGAGGAAGAGTCGGAGAGGAGGCCAGATTTTCCCCGTGTGAGGAAATTCATACGCCCAGCATGTTCACACTCAATTTTTACTCAGTGCAGTTTTCTTCTTTTTTTTTTTTTTTATCTGCCAGAGTCCACCCCCTCTCTTTTGAAACTCCTTTTCTGCTTTCAGTCCTCCCGCTTCCAATATCCCCCCCCCCCCCCCCCCCTCTTCTCTTCCCCTCCCGTTTCCTCACTTTACCCCTTTCATCTCACCACACCAACGGCTCATCGTCATTCAATCTCATCTCTTGCACCTTACAATTTAGTCCCCGGCTTTTCCTTTACTGCAGCTTTCAGTCACCAGAAAATACAGAGAGGAAGAAAAAAAAAAAGTAATTCTATTTTGCTTTCACCATCTTGTTTAACATTTCAAGCATTACATACCCCAGGGGAGTGTCACCTTTTTTTTTTTTTACACCAAGTTAGCAATTATTCAAAACACTAGTGAGCAGTTTTCACCAAGACTTGGCCTTCTTTAACCAATCTGCTGCTTTTGGTTCACAATGTCAGGTTTGACAACTTAACATCCTGAGCAATTACAATCAAATCGCTGCATGAGTAAAAGGAGGAGATAAAAGAGATGCTTACATTAAGGCGGTCAAAGAGTTCGTCTCCTGCTTCCTTGTTCTCCATGAAAAGTTTGAGATCTTTAAAGACCTGAAAGAGAAGCAGACAGATTGAAGGACTTTCATACACCGCAGATGTGAAAACTTAACATTTAGCAATCTGATCTAATTCACCACAACCCAAGCTTACTTACTTAATCAAATAACCAGAAAAAAATCATCTGCAGATTAAGCTTGCTTGAGGACTTTGAGGATATTTTGGCTTCAAAATAAAGCTAAATTCAAGATATTCAACACAAGAAAGCAAGAATTGATGGCTCTTTCTTGAAAGTCAATCTAAAATAGAGTTCTGTGACACAAATTACACATTTAAATCACAAAGACTAAGTGATAGTGGCGATATATACTCAGGATGATATTAGATTTGGGAATAGTGTTTATATGTAATGACTGAGTGCATCTTTCCTCTGCCTTCTTGGGATGAAATGGTTGAGGATGCATTACACCCCAGTGATTGCCAACCGCGGGTGGCAAAGTCTTTCACTTTTCTGCACATTTAGATGTGCTTTTTGTGTACGTGCTACCAATTTCAACAAAATCCTTCCACTTTGACTGGAATTTTTCTTTTTTCTTTTGCGGAAACAATTTTTTTAATCGTTAAAAGTTAGAACACACTGTTCATGAATTTTACGCACATTTCAATGTGCTTTTTGTATACGTGCCGCCAAAGGTGCCGGACTCATTATGCGCTGGAAGTAAAAGATTAGCATTTAATTTGATGTTGGATGACTGGCAGGGATCAATGTTCTGATTTGCTGTGATCAGATGTTTAAAAATCCAATCATATATTATATGACTAGGGAATCGAACGATATATTTTGCACAAGTGTTTTCTATGCACAGCCCTGCTTAAACATGCTTCATCTTGAGGAATGTGTAGTTTAAGACTTTATTTGTCAAACTCAGATCATCGCAAGAGCAGTAAAACAGGAACATATTACATGTTGGGGTCTACAGAAACTTCTATCCTCCAAATTAAAAGCAAAAAAAATATTTGAGGCAACAATCAATAGCTGCAGATGTGTTGCCTTTTGACACACATGCTGATTTGTGAGTCATTCTTGCTCACCTTGGAAAAATACAGAAGAAATATTAAAAGTAATTTGCAAATTTTGGCTGGCTAAAAATGTAAATCCGAGTCTGTGGAAAAGTCTCCAAGCACCAGGCACACCAAAGGTGGCACACGTACTTAGTTTTCATAATGTGCTGGAGTAGTTTTGCGTCGAAAAAGCAAATAATAATTTAGAAATTAATACCCAGCGGGCAGACTGGAGTAAGCACAACCCGGCTTGTGCCTTGATGAAGCTGTTCAGTTCTCCAACTTGTGAATCAATTGAGTAACAAGTACAAACTAAACATACACTGCGGCACTTGACTGTGTACTTAGTTGGAAATCAGCCAGCTGTTCACACATTTACAGAGGTGGTGATTAGTGTATGTTGACCAATAATTTAAAATACAAGTAGGTTTTCATAGGCGTGTGTGAAGGCAAAGAAATCTAAAAAATAGTCCTATTCCTCCTCTCCCGTTGACAAACAACTTTTTCTTGAGCAAATGACGTGTGACATGCAAGACTGGTGGTCAAATGATGTACTGCAATGCTCCGCTTTATGCTTATTTTGTATTTCTTCACTGCAGCGCTCTCCGTCCTCTGGAGCAAAGCTGCAGCACATACAGTAGCAATCATATGTCGAGTGTGTAATGATTAGGCTGAACATATAGCTGAAGTAACAGAAACCAATATCTTGGCGAGCCAGAAATTGAAAATGTTGAACCTACCATTTTATTCCAAGTGACATTTAGCAGCGAACTCCCTCATTTGCCAGCGAATTGATGATGCTAAAATATGCGAGGACTAATTAATTCCCGCTAATGTGAGGCTTTTGAATGCACTCATTTGAATAATTATATGTTCTGCCAAGAAACAAAACACTTTGGCTGTCAGGTGCTAACATTTCATTTTCCATCTCTGGTGTAGTAGATAGCATGGGCTGACACGGGAGGAGGGGTTGGACATTTACATATGCATACATGCGCACACAGTTATGACAGCTGTTTGACAGATTGCAGACAACCAAACATGATTATAAAGAACAACAAGTTTTCCTTTGACTGTGGCACTGACTAACGTGCTGGCTGTAGTCTGGACTGTCATTTACAGCACTAGATAAACTACTGAGAAGTGTTTTTGGGTGTACTGATGTAAACATTAGTCCAGACTGTGCAGAACACTTGACATTCAGGAGCTTTTGGAGAGAAAAACAACAACATCACAGCAAAGCCAACTGAAAGTTGCCCACTGACCAAGATGAATCCTTGTGAATATTTGGCCAGTTGAGTGCACAAAGAATATGAAAAGTCATTACAACATGGAGTAGTCCTCGTGCCGGTGTTCTAATACGGTGCCCAAGAGGCAGAATGGCTTAATATAAACATGGAAAGTAGCCATGAACTTTGGCAACAAGCTATTAAGTTGTACCGCGAACTGTGAAAAATCTGAAGCACCGGGGAAATTCTGAGGAGGCTTCAACATGCTTCCTGTCATTACAGTCGCTACACTGTGAAAACAACCCTTAAATGGTTTTGAAAGTCTATTTAACTTGTCAGGAGAAGCACATGTGGCTCTGAGTGCTGCTCAAAAAGAAGAAAACAACCGTTACGAAAATCTGGCATATCGAAGTGACACTGCAGTGTTCTGAAAGATGCCACTGAGCGGCACTAAAGTCTGGTTTTGGAGCTTTTGTCACATTCAGGACAATAATTTAAAGCCGGGGTGTTTAGTGCAGGGACCACACGCTTCCCAGTTTAAGAAAAAAAAATAAAAAAATTATTTGTTGTGGTGGGCACATGTGATGAAAATGTCTATTTTCAAACATCCTTATGTTTGATGGCCCAGCTATAAATGCTACCTTTACTTCTAAAAGCTGGCTGCATCTGAAGCGCCGTACTGTGCCTCAGTCAATCGTCACAGCCATCCAGAGCATTCAAGACAAAGTGTTTTTTAACCTACAGCTGGTTTGAGCATACAGAATTCTTTCATGAGAAATGAATTGTGTCTCATTGCACAGTATAATAAACCACAGTGTGATACTTCCATGCATCTCTGAGTGAACTCTCTCTGTGTATAAAAAAAAAAAGAAGAAAAGAAAAAAAACACCCTCCAAGCAGAGGGACAGTTCAGCTATTGGAACAGAGACAAATTAAGCCACTGCACCCACAGGAATCCGATATGACGCAGAGTCCTGAGAGCAATTGTGAATTCCCTCAGTGAATATCGATATGCAAGCACGTGACCTGCTCTGCAGGGCCAAAGTCCACAGGGAAAAACGTTTATATTTATGGAAAAAAAAATTTATATCGGGTTTGCATCACTGCAAACTTCCACAACATACTACTGCCGTTTTCTCCTACCGAGAACAGACTCACTTGCGTTGTGTCAACAATCCTACAAAATGTGTATGAAACTATAGAATTTTTTTGATATTTCAACAAATTACACAATGTTCACATTAGGGCTGGGCGATATGGCCTCAAATCAATATCACGATATATTGAGCAGTTCACCTCAATAACAATAAATGGACAATAACTACTCCACTGAACAAAAATTATTTTTGGCCACTAGATGTTGCAGTTATATTGATAGTTTGACTCCCCTGGACCTATTTATTGCCACTTTAAAGGACTGTATAACTACATTGTCTGAAAATAAATGAAGAAAATACAAATTAAGTACTTTTAGTTAAGATTTATTGAAGCACTGATAAGCACAGATCACTTGAAATGAGAACGACAGAGTGGATTATACCCCTGACTTCGTCTGTATTGCACGAAGTATAGCGTCTTAAAGGGACATGCTACCTACACACAATCATAACCGTTTCCTTTCTCTCCCTCTCTCGCTCTTTTTTTTTTTTTTAAACACTGAATATATCGACATGGGCAAAATGACATGGCTAATTTTAGCAAATTTCAGTATCGGTAAATCTTCACTTTGTCGCCCAGGCTGAGTTCACATGATTGTGTGTCTTTTCTGTCCTTTACCTGCTTGATTACTGGGACTTTGTTGTAGTAGCGAATGGAGTCTTTGCCCAAGAAGTCAAATTCCACCACAAAGTCCTTGTCATCCAGTTGCTTATGCAGCGTGATGTGCTCCACGCGAAGCGAGCAGCAACCCACTGTGTCTGCCGTCTCTCCCTCCTCCTTCTCATTACCAGCTCTCAGTGCCAGCTGGGTTTTTTTTTTTTTTTGGGGGGGGGGGGGGGGGTTTAGAGGGGGGGGGTTCAGAAGATACAGAGATTAAAATACACCAAATCCACAAATAAACACTTTCACCACATTCTCATACGCTCCAGAGAGAAAACCCACAGTATGCCAATCAGGTGGCCATTAAATATATACACACACTCGCACAAAGCAGAGTTCAAATTGTACAAGGTATTCGGCGTGAGTCACAATCAATCGCATATGCCATCTGTCATTTCATTCCACACAGACTGAGAAAATTAGCCTGGGGTCATGAGGAGAGACTACATCTAATCCATTTCTCTATTTGGAGGAAAAATAAGTCTTTTATCCAGCTATGTGACAAACAGAAAAAATAAATCAATGTGTTCACATATCTTTTTGTACCACAGTAGTACACAGAGTCCAATAATAGCGACAGTTTATTCCAACTACCAGTGTTTTTCAGGTGGAATTACTTCAGAAAGGAAAAACAGAGCAGACCTTGTCTATAAAGTAAAGGGCCACCGCTCTCTGTCGCTTCACCATCTCTTTAGAGTGAAGATCCTTCATGTACTGATTTCGGATGTCGTCCACGCACGACTTCAGTTTCCGAGCAACCTCGTATTTCTCCCAATCTTTCTCTCCCTGCATTGATACAATGAAAGACAGGGGAATGAAGGAGGGAGAGATAAATAAGGAGAAAAGTAAATGCGAAACAAAGGACTCCAATTGCAGCAACATGATGGCAAGAAAGCAATTTTCTATCTGAGAAGCCTCATATCTATACCTTCAGTATGATAATCAGGGAATGAACACAAGGTTTTATAATGCAACACAAATATTAAAAACTTTTGATAAAATAAAGTGTTTATCTGCTGGTTCTATTTTGCACCCGAGACAATTAAAGCCGCCATCAGTCAACACGCAGGCATATTGTCATGGAGACTAACAGTGGAATAACTTAACCTTTCCACATGAAAGACGGAGAGACAGAAGAGGAGTCAGCCAAACAGTGGAGGGAAAAAAATAACGAGACGTTGCAGAAGTTCATTGCCATTTTAATAAGAAATGTTTCCCAAATCTAGTTTTCTGTAAAGACGAAGCACCTTCAAACTTTCTCACTTATGTTTTTGTGATAGAAATTGTTTAGTGCATCTGATCTGTATGCATCAAGCAGGAGACCGGCAGGAGAGGCGTCAATCTGATGTTCGAAAACACCCACAAGCAGCTTGACGACCTCAACTTAGTCAATGGAATGAGATGCAGTTCAACAGTCCTGCTTTACATTTTGCCATTACAAAAGTAATTATACTCAGTTTGAGTTGAGGCATCTAAAGAGGTTTTAATTATATGTTACTTTTTGATGTTCAGCTTCCTGCCATTGTAGTCTGAAGTTTAAGCTTTCTTTAAGGAAGTAATTTAAAGTTGCCTGTCCAGCAAAGACGTTGATATCCTTTTATTAAATGTATGTAATTTAATTTATGTGACAGCCTATCATGAGACTAGCCAGTTTAGAGCATGGGATGGAAGAGCATGAACTGATAAATCTCCTTGGATATATATAAATAAATAAAAGCTTAAGCGTCGTCCTACTGCTTTTTGTACATCGTTGGGCATTTGTCATTTCATTTACTTATTTTCTGGCTTTGATTTGGTCTGTTATGTTTATATGCTTTCTGTGTTTGTATTTAATTTTGTTGCTGTTGTTTTGTCTGAAATAAACTAATCAATCAATATGGCTTAAATCGCCTCTTACCTGGGCCAATAAGAGTATATACAGACACAATTTCTGTTCCTACAAGGTTCCTAATCAGCAGGCGCACATGCAAACAGGTGAGCATTCTCTCATTGCAAAATATGTTGCGCATTGACCTGAGCAGAAAAAAACAAAAAAGGTGTCTGCCCAAGGCCCTGTTTAAATGTTACCAAGCATATTGTTCTCTGCACGCATGTGTGTGAAACAGCAGAGGTGCAAACTATCCATATAGTACATTTAAAATGTCTCATAAGTGCAAGTACAAGTCAAACATTTTTTATAGCTTTAAGAGTTGAGTGCCAAATGCACTCCTGAACTTTGTCTAAAAAAAAAAAAAAGAAAAAAAAAAAGACTGAAATCAATAAGCAGCACAGGAGAATGGTCTTTTTTAATTCCCTGCATTCCTCTAAATCTTTAGAAACTGTCAGGTCACAGACTCAAACATGTTTTTTGCTCTGCTGGTGACTATAACCATGACCTCCAACCCACAAGAGTCACAAGCCGATGCCGATACCAACACCAACTCGGGTGGCTTCACTTTGCGAAACTGATCAGACTTTGTGCAACTCCTTCCCAAATCACACAAAGGCCCTAAATGCACTCTCACAAATACGCGCTCCATGAGGAAATAAATAAATAAGCATTCAAACTCCTTTTGTGCCCAAGAGAAAACTGGCGACATGTTCGATGCACCCTGAGCCGACGTTCAAAAGTTGCAATTAGCTCTATAATCGCCCTGCTTTTCACTTCTAGTTCCAGTTTGAGGAGTTTTGCTCAGGGCGAAACACAAAAGCCTTGAAGGGAAATATGTAAGTGAACTTGTGGGAACTACCTGAATATATGAATAAATTTAAAGTCTATTGAAATGAGAGCCTATTTTAAAGCGATTAATTAATCAAAGCAATCTATTTGAACTAAATACACAAACATTAATGTAATTGTCTCAAGTGAAAGCACATTTTAAAACTTTTAGTTTCGGGGTGGAAAGTCAAACAGTTTCATTAACTTAAGAAAATAATGATGAATTACTTTGCAAGAACATTTTAGAAACGGATGAAACGATAGAGTAGGGCAAGTGTCAGGACCTATGGCTGATTTGCTGCCCTTGGGCCACAATGGCTCACAAGCAATGAAAAGAAATCCAATTTCGCATCTTGAACGCATCTTCAAACCTGTAAGCAGAAGCCTGGTTACACCTCAGAAAGGAGCTCAAGATGATAAAATGGACTCCAAAGGACAGGTCAATCAGAGCCAAAGCATTTTACTGAATATATGCTGTAGAATGAGCTTAAAGTAAGTAGTAGACTAAGCAGGTCTACAGGGCACTGGGCTCCAGCACAGATCACAGGTTGAAAAATGAAATTGTCAATGAAACCGAAAAGAAGACACTTGCTAGAACTGAGGTGTCAAAGATAATAAAAAGAATAAACAGTCACTCCAAAATTAAGAATTTATACACTAAATACAAACTACACCGACTCCTCTTCAAGGCAGAAACATGTGGATTGTATCGACAAATGTTTTTTTTTTGTGCCTTTCAGGCGGTGGGTGTCCGATCTCCATAAAAGAAACAAACAAAAAAAAAAAAAGTTAAAATGGCATCTGCCATTTTTGTCAGTTATATTGTTGTGGAGTGGCAGGCGGCTGAGTGGAGAGGCTGCTATGGCAACTGCAACACTAACTTAATGGTGCATTCAAGTGTTTGTGGGAAGGTTGTATAAATTTAGCAACTGAAAGAGTGCACTAAAAACCTTAAATTATGTTTGTGTGAATATGCCGCACTAAACACAGGCAGCACCTGTCCATCTTATAACTGAAGGAACAGAAAAGCTTTTTTTTGTGGATGAAAAAAAAAAAAGTTGAAAGACTTAATCGTCCTGAAATCGACGGCAGTTTTAGACAATTTGTTCCAGCTGCAGCCCGCAGGACCGATTACCTTGAGTTTGGAGTTAGCGTTGAGCATGATGTACTTAATGGAGCCCTGAATGTTTTCTGTCCAGCTGGCCAGCCAAGTCACGGAGCTGTCGTGTCGAACTTCCTTCCACCGATGTCCAGCAGGCGGCGCCGGGACGCGGGATTCTCTGACAGAGAAGGAAAGTTATGCAAACCAGGTACACGTGATGATGACAAAACGGCATTAGAAGGTGCCTGCTTCTCCGTCATAATTTTATTTGAGTAGAGAAACTGTAGATTTAGGCCCTGTTTACGCAACAAATTTTCACGTGAAGCGTTTGTTTTTGCATTTGTGTTGCGGGAAAGTTTCGCGTGCACACCGCAACATTTTGAAACTCATGTCCATTTAAATGGAAATGGAATTAATGCTTATAACCATGTAATTTTCATGATGGTCCCGGGGACTTCTGCACAAGAAGTCCCCAAATCACGTTGTATTGTTAATCACAGTCACACACCAGTGGAGGCGGCTGCCATTACAATATGTTATCAATATTAAGACTGAGAGCACGCGGACATTTATTTGGACAGACGACGAAGTTGGATTATTATTACAGGTGACTCAACTATAAAACTACCAAGTCCCAGGAGAATACAGACTGGGAGTCATGACATAATGTTATTGTCCATCAATACGCACTTAAAAAATGCAATTTTCATGAGGTCAAAAATAATCTCATGACACAGAAATGTTACATTTCTTAAAAGATGGGTCTCTGTTAACGTACTTTCTGTTGGGAACAAAGCATAGCTTGGCAGGAATGAGGCACACCTTTGCATCGCTGAGCTTTTTTGACATTTGCCAACAATTCCTGTTCACATAAGTGGGTACTCCACTGCCCTCTTAAAAACTAAAAGGGCACGGCAAGAGATCTGCTTTGAGTTGCTACAATGATACACAACTCTTCGCCACAATGTCACAATCTCACTCTCACTTGCCACAGTTGATGATGACATCCTCGGGCTGGATCCTTTTCTTCAGCATGCCCTGTTTGGGATGCTCGCCTCTGCCTCGGAAGAGCCCTGGCGGCTCAATCTTAAAGTTGCCAATGCGTTCTTTGTGGTGGTCCAGCAGACAGTATCCATATTCATCCACTATCTTCTGGTTGGCCTCTTTCAAAGCCTGCCACAGACGTTGCAAAAAATAAATCAACCGCTATCTTGGATTGAAATAAAAGCACACACTCGTTCTCATTAGAAAACAAAAAAAAAAAAAAAGGTTGGTGCATCAGAGTATGAAAAAGCAACGTTACCAGTTTCTCCTCTTTGGTCATGTTTTTCCTCTCCTCCACCTTGGCTTTATGCATGGCATGCAATTCACCAAAGTCACACTTGTCAAGCTCTTTAATCAGTGACCGTTCTTCATGAGTCATTTCCTAAACAGACAGAGCACGTTACAGTGTAATCCAATCTTAAAGTCGGCTCCAGAATAAATGGGCAAATTTAGTTTTTTTTTATCAAAGAAAAACTAAATTGCCTTTGAAAACCTGCGGCAAACGTACAGTTCTCATTTTGGGACTTCTCATGGGACCACATTAAAAGTAACTACAATAAAATTTTAAGTTTCCTTTGGATGCAGCCTATGTTGATTTCAGTGTTTCTGCCATTTCTGTGTAAACGTACATCGTTTTCAAAACGTTGTCGTGCAGATGCAAACCTTTTCTGATACGAAAAAGCAAAAATTATGCCTTTTCACTAAAAATGTTGTATAAATGGGGGTCTAAGCAAAAAGTAGATGATCTTACTGCATAAAGGTCTGTAGTGCTGTGAAGTGGTCTTGAGCCAACCAACATGAGAATCTGCGAACTATCGTTTTGGTGTCACTTCATTTTCAGCTGCTTTTCTATTGGTTGTTAGCAGCTGTAGCTCAGAACAGAATCCACCATTTCTGCGAATGAAGCTGTGGTCACATGATCGTGATGTCAGAGATCCACAAACTAGTTTCACTGTACCACATAAGCACAAACTCGTGAGTCACGACCAAATATAAACTTAATGGCTTCAAACTGTCAAGTTTGATCGAATGAAGGATCTGCTTCTTCTGATTTGCGGGGTTAGCAGTTTGTTTAACTCCCAGAATGCATTGCACCCATCACGGCCTCCACAGTCCTCTCACCCGACCCGTGAGAAAGACCGCTAGTACAATAACCACTTCCTCGTTACTCCACGTCTGTGCACGAGCCATTTTGCAGGAGAAAACAAATGCTGCAGGGCTCCTGCTTTCTTTTCGGCATGTTTTTGAGATTTGCGCAGCTAAACTGCATTGCGCTCCACGTCACGTCCCCTCAACCCTCATCCCACCCGTTTGAAAGAGGACCGAGGCCGGTGTTTTGAAGGTGACCAGATTCCGCTTGAAAAATCCGGAACCCAGTTGGGGTGCGTTTACATTTCCCCAAACGAAACGGACTTACCCAGGAAGTGCCTAAAGAGAACTCTGGTCCGCATCAAACAGTGGAATATGAAGTTCTGACTTTTTTTCCCCCCCAACAAGCAGTTTACACATGCAAAAAAAGCAGCGAGGGCAAATGGCAGCAAATAATTGTTAATCTGTTAATGAGTCCTGGCTTTGAAGCTTGGCACCCCCTGAGGCATCAACCCAATTCTCTATGACTTGTCCAGAACTGTAAAGAAAACAAGAGTCGGTAGTGTGTGCAGTAGTGCTCACCATAAACAGAACACACTAGGCCAGTTTGTTTTTGAGGGTGCCGATGTACAGATGCAGTCTCAACACATCAATGAGTTAAAAGCATCAGCTTCATTTCAGCTTTTATACCAGTATGGGAGAGATCACTGACAAGGCAGCAACAAAAAGTGGCTCAGCGGTAAGTTTTTGGCGCCTTAATATTAAAGGTAGCTTTTAGTTTGGCCTTGTGCAGTTTGAAAGGAAAGAAAAAAAAACAAAAAAACTCTGAAGAAGCGAACATTTTAGAGATTCATCTGATCGTATGGATTTATTTTTTTTTTACTCTTGAGCAGCAGAATAGCAAGCTATGAATAATGCTTTTCAGCTTGGGATTTGAATCCTTTACCCATCACTCAGAACGTCAGTGCTCCTCGGAAACGAGGCTCAAAAAGACCAAAAATGGTTACACAGCTGACAAACAAAAGAGCATCCATCCTGAACAAACATATCGGGAATGAAGAAAATAATAACCCATCCTTCACAAGCTTTTAATGGCAGTACTGATTCAGCCTCGTTTTGTCATCCATGGTCATAAGATAACAGATACATCTCATCATTAACACACACAAACACACACTTTCCTTTCGAGAAACACTGACTGTATGGACACACATTCAGTCTACGTGTCTAAGCATGAATGACACCCGACAGTGGGCGGCCACTGAGGGCAGTGGAGCGAGGAGAGTTTTTTTCCGGCTATAATAAAACAGTTAATTGGATTTGTTCGTATGCAGGGGAGCTAGTTGTCTGGATTAGCATATCAATGCCTTCACATAAATCGTATTTTCAAGTGCATTGAGCACTAAGCAGCGCAAAATTAATTCTGCATGATATGCCTCCGGGCTTGGCACGGTGTTTTCCCCATACGGAGGACACCCTGACAGACACCAGCATCCACCTCTGACAGACACACACACACACACACACACACACACACACACACACACACACTATTTACTACATGCACACATTCCAACACAGAGATGGAACACAGATTACCGATTTGGAATTACTTGGAAGAAAAACAGCTTTCAGAGTTATTGATTCAAGGGGAGAGTGCGGGTGGCTACCTGCTCTGGCTTTGATACACCGGGGACAAGGCGTGTAGTGCCGCATTATGCAATAATGGTGCAATATGTAATAATGGTGCAATATGTAATAATGCAACACATTTTCAACTTGCTGTGCAATAGTAACAATGCTGCATTTTGTCATAATCTGCCGCACTTTGTAATAAAATTTGTGAACGCATTGTGTAATAAACTTTGCCGCATTTTGTAATAACTTATTAGATATTGCAACAGTTATTACAAAATGCGGGTATGTAGAGCAGCATTATGTAACTATGGTGCAGTATGTGATACATTTCCAACTCATTATGTAACAATGCCCCATCTTGTAATAACGGTTACATATTGCAACAGTTATTCCAAAATGTGGGTGCTTTTTCTTTTTCTTTTTTAGGAAAATTTATTAACTTGGTACATTATGTAATAAATCAAAATTGATGCCTTAATTAAAAAAGCATACCATCAGAATAACATTAAGCATTCCAGCTTAATTAGGATTTATTCTTAAAAAAACAAAAACTAGTAGGATGTTTTATTGCTCAAGTCTAAATCAATTCTAACTGTATTCATTATAATGGAGAATGTCTTCACACGCTAGGAACAAAAGCTACACTGATTAATGATTACCGACACAAAAATTATTGGGTGAACTGAAATTTTGCAAGACAAACACATGCAATCTGTATTACATTATGCAATTATATATGAGACAAAGCATAAAAACAAAAACATTTATTGCATTACATATTGAACTATTCTATAATGCGGCTCTACACACCTGCATTTTGTAAAAACTGTTGCAATATGTAAGAAGTTATTACAAAATGTGGTGTCATTACATAAGTTGAACATTGATGGCTTCATTAGATATTGCACAGTTATTACATAATGCGGTGTGACAGGGCGCCCTTCTGCTGGACGCTCTAAACCAGGGGTTTTAGAGTGTCCAGCGCGATGCGCAAGAAGCAGCCCGCAAGAATCTTGCATGTTGCGTTTGCGCTGTACCTTTCTCCAGTCTGTGAAGAAATTGTCCCGGAACACTGTCTTGGTGGTGTATTCATGGTCCAACATTTGTGCGAAGAACAGTGCCACTTCCTCCGTGGCTGGGCTCAGCTTCACCTTCTTACCTACACACACACACAAACATTTGCATCATAAGTTTTTCGAAGTGTATCTTGGTTAGATACAAAAAACATATCTAGACTGCTACTACAGCTGAATTTTGAGTAAAAATGTATAACTTCTTTTGCAAGTCGATATAATGTAAAAGATGACGAAACATCAACAATTGTCCATGCTTATAGACTGCACGTCAACCTGCTTTTATTTCCAGATTTTTTCAAAATTGTTCCTCAAAATATTCCCAAACAAAGAAAAAATTTATATATAATAAACATCAAGTGGCTTTAATACAATACTGATAGTGTGTGCTGGAACCGATGTAGCAGGTGTCCTAAATTAAAGGTTAAGAGTTTGTAAAGGACATTTCTGTCATGGCATTTATTCTTTCTCATTAATCTCTGCTTTTCATTCACTTACCCACAAAGGTCAGAGGAAGTTCCGAGTTTGCTCACAAACGTCGACTTCAGCGAGGTGTCACACGAATCCATCAATTTATTGAATTGGTTTCGGACACAAGGACAAAGATCCACATTACATCCCACTGCCCGGGAGGGGTTAGCAACAAAAACAAACGCGCACATGCACAGGAATTAAGGGATCAAACCAAGTCCCTATAGGAAAGCAAAGCAGCCGGGCTGCTAATCAAAGCAGAAACAATTACAAGCATCAATCAATGTTTGAGCCAAACACACGTCTGGCATCCGAAAGATGCCACCTGTGCATCTGGTGAGTAAAATCCCTCAAAAAGGGGCTTGTTCGTTTCAACATCTCTGTTCGTTCTTCTCTGAAACGTGGTTTCAGTTTCAAAGAAATGTACGAGCGCCAGGCATGTCGGAGGTGAAAGCTCTGTACACACTGAGGTATTTCCTGAAGAACAAACTGCCCTGCTGGTGCTTCAGTACTAAAGCTAAATACACTGTAAGAATATGACACCTTAACAAAAGGCCAGAGGAGAGTGCATGTCCCCGCAGCGAAAAGAGACACAGAGTCATAAACTAAACTGGGTCACAGCTCAGGAATGACAAGCGGGAACGCATTTGACATGGGATTGGATATATACCCTTTCTTGAGCAACTTTAGACACTTCAATTACAGGTTTGAAAAATATATAATATAATTGTGCAGATGTGCACAGACACCCTTAACCCCAAGCAAAGTTAGCCATCGAGCCATTGGTGGCATTATTAATTAGTGATGGCTGATAAGATCTGTCCCGGGCAACATTTGTCATTTTAGCTGCTTGCAATGACAGATTAGGGTGTGGCGCTTCAGGCACAATATTTTATATTTTACTCATCACGGCTCAGAAGACGGCTGCAGCTCTGTTAATTCTGGACTTGGAAGAATGAACACATTTCAGATTATACGTGAAACGCTGCATAAACAATCTCAACGGTAACGAGGAAGACTGCTAATGTGTAGCAAACACAGCAAGATTCAAAACACTGATCGTGAGGGCTTGATTGAAGCATCTAAACAAAGTGAGGGGGGTTGGTATTGTCAATGTTTTCTTTTAAATGTTTGCAAATTTGCTTGGTGGCCTCTCGGCCAGTTTTGGCCCACGGGCCTTTAGTGGTTTACGTCGTTGAATCGGCACATAAGTTATTAGACGCCTGGCTGCGAAATTTGTTTTTTAGCATGTGGCTCACATGGGAGCAGTCGTCATTTCTTTTAGTTTGTCTTTCGAAGAAGTAAAGAGCTATCTGTGCTAAATTCAAAATGATGTTATGATTTTAGGAAGTCAGGCTGCAATCACCTTCGAAATCAAAGACTGGACAATGCAAAGTCAAGTAATCAAACCAGAAAACGTAAAAGCCCCTTAAAGCACATGACATTTCTGTATTTTTTTTTAGTTTCTGCGAGAGGCCAACCTTATTTGAAATCACTGTTATAAAGAGAAAATATGTTGAAGCAGTACAGAGTAGCGTGTGCAAAGTCTATTCAAATATCTTTGACACTTTCAGCATTAACTGACCATTGTATGAGAAGTTAACATTGGCGGGGAGAGGCTGGTACTCAGGAGGAAAGTAGGGTCCATTATGTTCCAAGAACTTCCATTTCACCCCATCTTCATACTTCTCCTCCTCCCACCTGACGAAAAGCACAAGGTTGGAAAAAAAAGAAAATGTGTTCAAGGGACATTTGCCACAACCCTGATGCACCAATTAGTTTTGTGTGTGTGTGTGTGTGTGTGTGTTCTGGGATGAGTACGAGATAAAAAGATAGCAGCATTTCTCAACCATCTCCAGCGATTCTGCTCCTCTTCCTCCTTCTTTTTGATCTTCAACAGTTTTGCTTCTGCAACCTCTTCCTTCGTCTTCTTCGGTTTTTTGGACACCGGATGCTCCCTTTCCTCCTCCTTGACCATCTGAGTAACGGGGGAGAAAAACAAAAACAAAAAAAAACTCTTGCACACGGACTGTGAACACCAGCAAACTGCATCAATGGTATTTTGTTAGGATACAGACGACTGCAGGGAAACACATGTTCACCTTATCTGATTTCTTTGACTTCTTTTTCTGAGGCTGTTCGTCACTCTCTTCCTCGCAGCGACGTTTTTTGGGTGTTTTCTTTGAACTGGAAAATTGCCAAGAAATTACTTAGAAAAAAATTTGACAAAAATCAAGGTTGCATGTTCAATTAGAAAGAAACTGAAATACATGTATACCAATATTGTATGTTTTAAATGTCAAAACTGTGTGTCACACACTTGGCCTGACTTACGGAGGTGAACCGGGGGATTGTGCAGAGCCTCCCGAGGGCTCCTCTTTAACTCTTTTCCTCGTCGACCGTTTTGGCTTTTCGGCGAAGTCGTCATCCTGTGGTTCCTCCTTCACCGACCGACTGAAAAGAAAGACGACGGTGACAGGCCTGTGCTCTTTGCAATCTCACTTCATTCCAGCTTAAGTAGAAGCCGATTCATTAAAGAATTAAAGAAACACTCCGCCCGCCGTCCTAAACTACTCCTGAAAATAAAACCTTCCACCTTTCTTGGAATCCAATTTATCCGAGGTAAGCGATGTTTTCAATTTCACTTTCTTTGACCCAGTCAGAACTGATTTCATTATTGTAAGACTTGTAAGAATGTTAAAGTGTTCTGTATTTTTTGTCTTTTCTAATCAGATTTCATTTTGAATTAACCTCTACTAAAATCAAAAATGAAGCCGAATAACCCCTTTGTCACTGTCGGCTGCAGACTTGGCATATAATAATCCCTCATGGGGGGGAAAAAAAAAAAAATAGAAAAGAAAATATGCACACAATGAAGACTCACTGGCCACAAGAAATGAAACATAATTGTAGTAATTGAGCAACATTATCGAAACAGTAATAATGACATAATTAGAGCAGTGGGAAATAAAATAATTACACAACAGCAAGCTTGGATTCCCTATCAGAGTGAAAAATTGATGGGGAGCAAAATGGCCCGAATTAAGGTATCAGACTCCCCGCTGCTAATAAATTGCAGTGCTCTCATCTTCTTCCCATAACATTTAGTTAATGGTGGAAATGTAAAGCACAGTAGATCATAATTGTTAAATTGGACAAATGACTCCCGATTATAAAGCCACTATCGCTGCAACTACCTGGTATACATTTAGAATAATGCTGCTCCTCTGTACTTGTACAACCAGACTCCTCGTGGCTTTAGCTTGAAGGTCATGAGCCGTCCGCCAGCTTCCCGGCTCTGTGACTCCATCTGGTCTTTGTGGCTAATGCTGCATGAATTTTGGAAGAAAATAAACGTAGAACCTTTGTTTTACATATTGAGGGGAAAAAAAATATCTTCAAGGCTTTGATGAATTTTAAAGAAAATGCTTACAAAAATCTATTTTTACATTTATGCCTGAAAATAAGTCAACAAGGTTTTTTCAGCAACATTTACATGGAGCTTCCTGCAGTGAAACTGAAGGTTGATGATTCTCTAACCGCCGGCCATCATCAACCTGCACTTGTTTAGAGCTCTTCATCTGTGTCCTTTTAGATTTAACTTTCTCTGAACCCAGGGGTGTAACAATATACAATTCTATCACCTATCATGATCAAAACACAAGAGATTCATTGATCGTGGCAAATGTGTCTGTATTTCGACAAAAACTATTTCTAATGCAAATGACTACAACCTCAACATGAATCTGATTTTTATGAAGCATTCTGATGCAAAACAAAATCTTCCTATAGCTGTTGGATTATTCGTGTTTTTACAAACTTTCCCCTGACAACATTGCTCGGAGGTGAATTTTCATACCAATATCTCAGCTCAGGTCTCAGTGTTCCATTCTCTATTCTTAAAGAAATTAAGATTTAAAATAAATCTATGTTTTCTTTGACATTTGTACAATTTGCTTGGAGGCTTGGTGGGCCAAATTGGAGCCTCAAGCGAACTAGTTTTGGCCCATGGGCTTTCTGTCTGAAGTGCCATGTTATAGCAGGTATATCTGGTTATAATAAAGTTAACTTCAAATGGATAAAAAGAAAGCCCATGTAAAGCAGAAACTGCTGAAGCGTCCCTCAACTACTGACAGAATCACTCTTTGCCATCCAATCATACATAACATTAGTTAATAGAAAACAAGACAAGGATGCCATCGTTGACCTTTGCAACATCATTTCCATAACCAAACATCACATTGTCATTTTAATTAGTTTTTGACCTTTTATCAATTCATCACACCTAAATCTTTCACAATGCACACAATAATAAAAATGGTCTTCACCTATTTTACTGACAACATGTATGAGAAATAAAGGCAAAGTACCAAAAAACTAAAAGTTACAGCATGATCCTTTTGTTTGCTTCCATTATCAACTCCTACTTGCATTGTGACCAGCAAATACAGAAACCCTCCCAAAACAACCTGCAGGCGTCACAGTATGTCATCCTCCCATTCGTGTCTCAAGGAATTACTGGCACTTTATCTTTGCAGGAGGCAAACAATTTGAACGACGGGGCTCGTTTTTATCCATCAAAAAGAACTGAACACCTTGGAGACGTCTTTGTCTGACGGTTCCTTTCTGTCGTTTTTTTTGTAAACCCTGCAAAACTAAAGGTGCAGAAGCCAAGCTGTTCAGTTCAAGCGCCTCGTGTGAAGAGAAGAAAAAAAAGTTCCACTTGTGGAAATATTAGATTTTTGTAAGTATATGACACTGCTGAGCAAAATCCATAAAAAGCCATAGAGAAGGGGGCGGGTCACTGCATCCACTGACATTTACAGTCAGTGGTTCTAATAGCTTTTTTTCCCCTCAATAACTCTGCTATGTTTGTTGCATGGCTCAAACTTCCTCTCCCCCACATGAAACCGGCTGCACAAGCAGAGTTACCGGTTGAACCTTTCTGGAAGGGGAAAAGATATTAATAAATCCTAAAGGGAAGTTATCGAAAGCCAAATTCGGCAAAAATGTCTTTTTCCAAATGACATGTCTTTTGAAACGTCACTGATTACATCTGGTAGGGTCAAATCAACATCTGGGAAACAATCCATTAACGGCTCTATACTAACACTGCTGTGAGAACGATTCCACGCAGCGGGCCTTCAACCACAGTCTGCCATCGTGGCAATAACCCTCCGAGCGCCCGGCCACTCAAAACCACACGTCTTCATTTATTACTTCCCCGACAAGCCACAGATATTTGTCTTCAGCGCAGAGTAAAATTAATTTTCTGCGAGACAGCTTAGCGCATTGTGTAAAATGGAAATGCTTCTGTCCGGGGCTCTTGAACATCACAACACAAGAATTCATTTCCATTACCTAAGGACAGAGGAAGAAAGAAGCTGATAAAAAAAAAAAGAGAGAGAGATTTCTGGCACCACTACACTGGAGCAGCTTATTATCTCAGTGTTTTATAGCATATAGTGTTCTGGCAAAAGGACTTCATACCTACCTCTTACTGACAGCTGACTTCACACTCGCTTTCTTAGGCGTCTTGACCTAAAAGAGAGACATTAATTCAGCAAAACATACCCGTACTGCAAAGACACTCACATTAACTTGAACGGTATAAACTAGTGAAATACAGGACTCCAAAAGTTGGACAAAAAAGAGATTTTGACTTACTCTGAATGAATATACAAACACAATAAGCTTATAAAAAAAATAAAGACACTTCCTTAATCAACAGGAAAAATGTGAAATTAAAACAAACAAAGGATCTCTGAAAGAGTGGATGTCAATGACGTACAAATTGCAGGGTCATGATAAGAAGCAACACAACTGGCAGCTCTGCACTGAGGATTAGCAGTTTTCCCCACAGTTTGACATCATTGTGAATTTGACTGCTGAAAAATCTGTTCAAACTCTTGAAAAATGACATTCTTTTAATAGGACCACAGCAAATAAAACAAACAAAAAAAACAAGGTTGCTATTTTCTGCCCTTTAACAATCGACACAGATTTAAAAGCATAATCAAACCTCTACCTGGGAATAATCGCTCAGGTAATCGAATGCATGTAAACATAACGGGACAATGTTGTGGGAATAAATAGATTTGACATTAGCGACCGGGACAAGCACATACTGCAGCTGTGGCAGCCTGAGCCACGGGGTCAGTGTGTTACGGAAACTGAAGTGTCCATCGCGGTATCGGGTGTGTCGAGGCATGGAAGAGTCACAGATCGACTCACATGACCACAGCAATCTCTTTGCTGGCCACGGGGCGACTGAACTGCCACCCGGATAAGAATATCTGATCAAATTCCGGCTGTGCCGTTTTAAAGAGAAAAGAAATTGCCCACTTTACCTTCTTGTGCGATTTCCCATTATGAGTCGTCTCTGTAGATAGAGATGGCTTTGTGCTGCACGTCAGGATGTCAAGATAAGGACCAGGACGACCGTGAAAGAAAATGTAATGTTTTTAGTTTTTTTTTTTAATTATGTATTTTTGTAAAACACACAGTTTGGGAAAATACAGCAAAAAACAGGAAAAAAAATGCATTTCCCCTTCTTTTTAAAGATCTGTTACTAGACAGGCTGTGCTGCACTGTTAATAAAGGATGGCTTAAAGGCATGATGTTAGACTCATGTCCCTGTCTGGTTAATAGCTTCAAATGAGACAACATGGTAAAATGCCAACAGTCAGAAAAGCAACATCCCTACAACTCTGGAACATTTTTTTTTTCCCCTCAACATGACCTTTCCTACCTTTGGGGCTGGTTGTGACATAAAAGCGAGCAGCAATTACTTCCTGGCGATGTTACTTTTTTAACATCAGAGTTTTGAACATGTGACTGAGGCGGTGTGGCACCAAAAGGACGATTCGGTTTCTCTGGTAAATTAGTTCCATGAGTTTTCCTATAGCTTAGGAGGACAAGCTGATCCTTAATCAGTAATTCAGGGAGTGTGCCGTGAAATAACACGAGGCGGGCTGTCACAGAAACTGCCTGCTCCGCCGCCAGTGGTGCTTACAGGTGTCTATTCATCTCGCTGCTCTCATCAATTACACCAGTCAGTGACAGATCACTCTGCATTCATTTGTCTGCTCACATATGCATGGTAATATACGCATCAGATATCGAAGTAAATTAATTTATTCATATGAAGATGGAGTACCCACTGTACTCACTGAAATGAATGCCAGCAGACAGCCAAGCCCCAGAGTGGCTTTCAGTATGCCACTTAACCACCTCACACCCACGACCACATTGTCCTTATTTATAGATATATATACTGTGTGTGTGTTGGTAAATGTCTTGATTAAATTGTCTCAACATAAATATACAGACTTTACATGTGATCTACTGGATATGTTGAGCAGATGTCGCTTGCAGTAAGGTCACACGCATATATTAATCATCACTAGAGATCTGAAACCATGCTTCGCATGATGGAAGTATGATGAAGTGATCGCCATCTTGCCCCATCGCTCACCTGCTCTTGATGACGTCACCAGCAGCCGCACGCTCATCCTCACTGGAATTTTTCACTTTCGTGGTTTTCCTGGACTTATTATCTCCTTTAGCGTCCTTCACTGTGCCCATGTCTCACCAGAACAGCTTTAGTTAAAACCACAAACAAACAGCAAAGCGCGAATTAGGCGTTTCAGATGTACCTGTTGGTTTAATAACCACATTCTCAGCACGTGGAGTCAGTTAGCCAATTAGCAAACCAGACACTAAACTGCTCACCGAGTGTAAATCACATTGCAGTCATGATGTATGCAGAACACTAAAATAATAAATACCTGACTACCATAAAGGTTGACAGATTTTCTTACCGTGTATGCTCGACGGATTATCAGGTGAAACGTAAACGTTTCAACGCGTCTCCCCGACTTCGATTCTGATTGGAGGTGAAAGTTCTTCTTCTTCTTCTTTGAATTAGGCAGACTCGAGGCATCACTTGCGTATTGCTGCCATCTGCTGGATGTCAGATGCGTCCCATTGCGAGTCCTTACCGTAAGTGAATTAATGAATTAGTTTACAGGTTCATTAATTACGAAGATAATTACTGGAGAAGAAAAAATTCGGAGATTAAAAATTTTTTTAACTCATGTGCTTCAGAGGAAGTCGAAATTCAAAGTTGAGGTTTTTTTCCCAGAGGTACTAAAAAAACATGCACGGAGGAAAAAAAGAGTTTTGTTTTATTTTTTACACAAAATGGAGACTTCTGTCCATCCGTCATCATTTGCCCGTAGATGTGAAATCCCATTAACTCGCTTTATTCTGACTATATAAGGTTGCTTACTGCTTCTGGGCATGTGATTTTACACAGGATTTCCTTGTTTAATAGTAACACATTTTATAAGCACCCCAGGATCTGCGCGTTTGTCCTTCGTACTTGACAAACGTCGACAACAGAGAGCTGCAGGCTGCACCATCTCGGCAAATTCTGAATACTGATGATAACTGCATTGTGTTTATGAGCTAAAACCTGTTCTGAAGCATCATTTCACCACTTCATTAAACCACCGATGATGCATTTTGTAGAAGCAGTCACACGCACTGACACGTGGATGGACATACATAGAATAAACGTTTTTTATTTTCTGTATGAAAAAAAAATCTCGACTTCAATTTTCAACTTTTTCTGACGTGCATGAGTTCGGGTTTTTGTTGTTGTTTTGTTTTGGTTTTTTTTTTTACCTCCAACAAAGAAATCTTGGTGAAAACCTTTCTAAGTGTTCATTGATCAGTCAAGACACGTGATAGAGCACAAGTGGATGTAATCAGAAAGTGTAGTTGTGAAGAGAAGGAGGAATTATGGACTGAAGTAAAAAGGCTGCTCCAGACAATATCCGCCTCCATCCTTCTGTGTACTCCTTATAAGACCACCACATATCAATCCCTCACGTTACATTACTTTATAGCTCCGTGGATCTGAGAAAGTCCATGAGTATTTTCACATTTGTCCACTCCTCCTTGTTCAGTAATGAGAAAAGACAGAAAACAGTAACTTGAGCCACTCCAAGGTCTTTGTACACTTTGCACTTCACATGCTTCACAGTCTCTGGTACACCACAGTCACATATCCCATCCTCGTGTTTCCCCATCGGAGCCAGTTTTGGAAATGATTTTATTAATTTAGCACATTTATCAATTACAGAAAAATTCTCAGGGCATTCACCTCTGTTTCAGTTAATAGTTCACAATGTGAAGACCCCCCCCCCCTTTCCATTCCCATATACTGTAGTATAGTGTCAATTAAAGCAAAATACTTTCTACAAATGTGCCTATCAAAACATCATCAGAGTCACTCAGCAAACACTAAAACGAGGTGGTTTTGCATCAAGAAGGTTTTTCTAAGGATGCAAACTAAAGTCCTTGAAAGTGCGTCACATCAGCCTGCACATATTCGTCTGCTTTGCCCTGTGGATTGAACGCCGGATCATCAGGGAGCACGTAGATCTGATGCCTTGGGGGGGAAAGAGAGTCCAGCAGAAAACAAACACAACAGTACCTCATGACTCAAGAGAGCCAATGTCTGTGGAAAATAAAGCCAATATGTTGGAACCAGCTTTTAGCTTTTCACTCCAGCCTGAATTCCTCCAAGCGTGCTGCACCTTTACCCTCTCTCACACTCTTTACAGTGCTGCTGTTTTCAGTGAAAAATACACTTCAGACCTTGTCAACAGCACAGCCTTAGTCAATACACCTTCTACCGTGGGATGCCCAGTTTAATGCGCCACATTAAAAAGGGGTCATAGTCATTTGAAAATTAATTTTACACATGGACTGCAAAAGGGCAAGGAAGCACTCAACTCTATTAGCGGCTTTCAAAAAATCTATTGAAATAGGTTTAATTTCCTCTTAGTATTTAGTTTGTTTTACAGCAATGGCATCCTCTTCCCTTTTAATATGTGCAAAATATACTCTCACATCCTCTGCCTTTTGTTCAGGGAATTCCTAAACAAGAGATAGCATGCTCAAATTGTTGCAAATCAAACTAAATGAATAAGCAGCAAGTGTTTTGCAGGGCCCAAAAAAGGTGTTTAAAAGCAGCAGTATGATATGTTCATTCTCGATGAAGGACGAGCCTCTGACTTCTTGAAAAAATGTTGCAGACAAAGCAATAGTATTCAGTTTGTACCATAGGTGGGAAGTAAAGTATTTGTGCTTCATTGATGCGTACTGGAACAGCCTACCACCCCAAATAAGAGTGGAAAGTAGTAGAGCAGTTCACAAAAGAAAAGAAAAAAAAAACAGGGGAAAAAAGCACATTACAAGGTATTTTTTAATTTAATTTAATTTAAATTTAATTTTCTGGACTCCATGAAGAAGACTTGTCACGACTGTGGCAAGTTGCAACTGATCCTGAAGGAATAAACAATAAACTTAAGTAGATTTTTTTCGGAATTTGCATTTGAACATTTTTCTGACCATTTTTACTTTTATTCCCGACATTTTAACATAAAATATCTAAACATTTTAACTACCTACATTCTGAAATTCTGGTTCGTTACATCTAAAGACGAAGATTCAGAGTTACAGTGACTGTTAGAAGCAGCTGTTGGTCACAGTCGTTAATATTGAAGAACAAAAGGTAATGAATTCCAGTATGGTGAAGATACATTAGTAATCATAGGAAGCAGTGCGTTAAATTTTCAATTTAAAAATACAAGGCTTCATCAAAAGTCCAACCTGCTGTTAATCAGAATATTTTAGCGTTTAAACATAAAAATAAAGATAAATCCACACCAGCAAACACAATTTCACAAACAATAACGAGATGAACATATTGCATTGCTGTATTTATGTCTTGAAGAAGCACAATGCATCAGGAAAGTTGAACATTTTGTGCACTGATACATCTGTACTTTCTTACTTTGCTATAAATATCTAAATCGAATGGATGTTGTTTTTCTCACCACAGCTATACTGCTGAAGTCTAAAATAACATTCCATTTGTCAACTCTGGGTGTAAATTATGGAAATGTCAAGGTTGTCACCATTCTTCTCTGACAGAGTAAAGTACAAGTCACATGTCAGAAGTCACAGTAAACTAATGCATTTTCCTCAAAAAGACACACATCCAATTTTGAAGTGTTCTCACTTTGATTTTATCAATTAATCTGATGAAGGCTATTCTGCATATGCATGATAATGACTTCCATGAAATACTAAATCCCTGTGACTCAGATGCCAGACAACACAATGAATAACATTAATATGTGAAATGGGATTGACCACAATTTGAATAATATAAATGTTAATGAAAGAGGCTTCTGAATGTTGAATATTGCCTGATATGTTGGTATCCATAACCTTGGTGTTATGATAATGTTATCATAGAAGTATTTTGCTGGACAGATGTGTAAGCTATCAAATCTAGAGTCTCATCCTCTCAATTGGGGTAAGTAATTAACCACAATAGCATCCACGCTTCCATTGCATCTGCTATTATTTTTGCATCATGCTCCCACCTTCATCCCTCTCAACCACAATTCCACCATTTTTCTTTTTTCAAATGACCCCTTTCTTTTCCTTGTGCCATCAACAATGCCAACGCTCAACCTGATATAATGAATGTGAATGATTTCCACAATCGAACTTTATCACTTTTTGACATTCAAATAGGCTGTGGGCCTTTAGTTGTTAGTTACTTTAAGCCTGCAGAAATATTTGATTGAACTGATAATCATGACTGAAAATATTGCGAGGCTTCTTTGGAAGCTTGGACTTGGAAGACTTGGACTATTGTTACATGCAAGCAACCCATGACTTTTTCAGTGTAACACCCACTGAATGCCATTTGTTGACATATTTTCCCATGGTCCAAAATCATGCAGGTGAGGTTAATTGGCAACCTGTTCAGGGTGGGTTTATTTGATTTCTGGGTTTTTCTGGCTTCAGGTTGTTTCACACACAGTAAATACATGTTTATAACTAATGAACAAGCAAGCGGATTGCATCTTCCCATCAAACCAAGATGCTTATTTCAAGTTCAAAATGTAAGCACATGCAGCGTGATCTTGACGCGTGTCACACGCACTGTACTGTCTCTTTAAGAGACCCGGAACTGATCCTCCCTGTGTGTTCACTGGTCGCAGGGTCCAAACAGACAACCGAGCTCCCCCCCGGCCATGATATCCCTCCCCGTGATCTGGGCTTTCCGGAGCAGTGTGCATTGCTGCTGGAGACGCCGAGCTGCCCTCCAAGTGGCCATGAAGGCCTCGGACGTCCGCAGGCGCTGCTACTCGGCCCCGGTCCGTGGCGTCGCGTCGGGCATGGAGGAGGTCCTGTCCAGGGTCGTTGCACCTGTGGCCTCGTACGAAACGAGAGACAAGAGCCCCCCACCTCCAGAGTCCAACAGCGTGGAGTTCATGCAGTTCTACCGAACCCTGGACAGGGAAGACAAACAGGATTTCCTGACGAAGCTCTCGCATGGCTTCGGGGTGGACCACAAAAACGTGTCGGAGCTCGCCGTCAAGCTGATGGACACGCAGCTGAGAGACCTAGCTACCATTTTACAGGTCGAAGACCGGCTGCGGTACAGTTTGACTCCCCGGTACAGACAGCTATTTAGTCATATAAGCAGGGTGGAAGGGGGAGTGAAGTTTTTGGTGGACCTGCGAGCGGATGTGCTGGAAATAATGTCCTTCAAAGCTAGCGAGAGCCCGCACATCAGGGTAATAATGCTTTGTTTACATTGTCTACGGGTGCCCTCTTGACTCAAAGCACTGCCATTCGCGCTTTTGCAAATCTGCTCTCTGGATACATTATATGTAAATTGCGATTATAACCATCTGCACAATTTACTAACCAATACAGTGAGGGGGTGAAATAGAACTCCTTGCTCTGGCCTCCCCCCCACCCCAAACACCACCTGGTTTACATTACACTGCTCAAATGCCAAAAGACCTTTGCCCCAGTTTAGTTCACCCCCTTTACTGGGTGACATAAATAATCTCCCTATTTTTATTTCCTCTTATGACACAACCTGGGAGGAGCTTGTTTGCCACAGACCTCTCAAACTCGGTTCTCTTAACAAGTTCTGCATTTCTTAGCTGGAGAGATCACCTTAAAAAAAAAAGGGCTCATCACAGCTACCCTCATCTGTTAATGAAAAGCCGTTAATAATGCTTCATCCTATATACATAAAGATGCAAGAGCTACTCTGCTGCAGCTACAAAGAGAACAGACTGAATATAAATCAGGCACGTAATGAATATTTCCGAATGAATTTGTTGAAAAACTTCAAGAAAGAGCAGTAAAAGAGTGGGGAGAGAAAAAAAAGAGGATTTTTTTCATCACACATGCATGGCTCACATGGTCTTTACTCTCTCAATATCACATTGTGGGCAGCTTATCTTTCAGACACCAGTCTTCTGTACCCCACTGTTCAGTCAAATATAATTACAGTTTTCTCTTCAGTTCACCTCTGTTGGGTGGCAGTGTTCATGTGAGCCATCGAGTAAGTTTGCAATATCTTTTTTAGTTTTTGTCCTGTTGATTATTTCTTCCACTTTCTTTGAGAACACAAATGAACTGAGTGAGGTATTTTAATCGAGGACACTTGCTGCAACTTTCTCCATGTGTGATGTACAAAGTACAAACAAGGTTTTTTTTTTCCATGTCTGAATCCAACATTATTATGTTTCTTACTTATTTCACAAAGTCCAAATTCAAAGCATCAATATCTATTTAAGCATTTGCTATATGAATTTCCACTTTATCCAATTATGGGTTGCGGAGCAGTATAACTGATTCCAGTTTACTATGAGCGAAGGCAAGTCACACCCTGGACAGGTTGGCAGTCCACCACAGAACAAACATAAAGAGACCGATAACCCCACACAATTTCACAGTCACTAAATGACCTTAAATGTGTGTTTTGGGACTGTGGCAGAAAAGCCTCGTACCCTGAGAGAACCCAGAGTGAAATGCAAACTGCACAGAAAGGCCTCTGAGCCCAGACTGGAACAGTGTATTGTCTTGTTTTGAGGTGAGAGGGCAAACCACTATGTACCCAAATCAAGGGGAACAAGAAGGCTTAATAATGTGACCTGTAAGGCTATATTTAAATGACCATAAAAAATATCGTTAAAATGTTTCAAGCATTTAAATATTAGTTAATAAGATTATGGGCAAATGGGAAAACAGAAAGCATAAAAGTATTTGCAAAAAATAAAAAATCCTTAAAAGACATTCATGACAATGTGGCATTCACTTCTGCCTTATCAAATAGTGTATCAAGTGGGTCAGTGTTTTTGTTCATTCCTGTAATATAATTCAGCCGGCAACAGTGAAAAAGTGAAATAAACATTCTCAATTAAGCCAGGATATATCCAAGCTGCAGCATTAATGGGTTAGTCTCCTTTGAAAAGTGAAGCTGTGGACTCACCAGCTTCTAATATTCACCATATGAATGTTTTCTCAATATAAATATATTTCCTAAATGACAATAACCTGTTGCATTTGTGGACTAAAACTGTTTGCATGTGTGCTGAAGCGATCACAATGTGCATTGAGGTTCAGTTTTCTCTGGTCTTCATGTCTCGCTGTCAGCTGGACCTGCATTCTTTTATGTTTGTTATTGAACTCTTGCTGATTTGATGTTAAACTGGATTTATGAATCGATGGCGGGCTTTAGAAAAAGCTTGTGTTGTGGAGAATATCCGTTTGTGCGTCACAGGCCACCAGCTGCTCTTTTATTGAAACTGTGAGGAGGAAAAACTACTTAGTGTAATAATGTTGATACAAAGAAACACACAAACACTCACCATTGAGAAAACGACTGTGATTACTCAAATGTATATCGGTCCAATTCAGAGAAACTTTGTAATCACTTGTAAATTGGTGATCTGTACATTTTGTTCTGTGTAAGTCATCAATCTGTACAACGGAGGTGATGGTTCTACCACCCAGACCTGTGATGCTCCAAGTAAAACACCACTTCATGAATTCACAAGTGGCTAGTTAATGCAGGCCAGATAAAGGGTTTTTGAAATCATCTCTGCAATCACTTTTTGCATTTTTTGTTTCACTCCAGGAAAGAACAAAGTATATAGTTATTTAACCTCACTGTCCCGTGTTATCAAATTCTACCTGCTCCTGCTTAATATTGGCTTTTGTGACCCTGACTGCACTATCAGCGCAGGGCTTCTTGTTTCTCTTTTGCTGCTCGATACCTTTTTTTCTTTTTCTTTCATTACCTGCTGCGAGGTAGTTCAGATGCATTTTGTCTCAGTAACTCAGCTTTTGTAGCTTCAAAAAGGTCTCAGCTACCTACAGAGTTCTAACTTCTGCTCAGCACTAACAAACTTGGTCTTGGTGGTGTCTGGCAATGTTTGCCTGTTGTTATTGCCGGAATTGATTGAGCTAAAAGCGAGAAAAGGTCTTGGTAAATACGAAGCTTTTAGTGCTTTTATTGACGCTATGCGTCTCTTCCTGTGGGCGGAACAAGCGAGCAATCATGAGACGATGATTATAATTAAGTGAAGCCTCTTCAGACGAGGATAACCGAGCAATTTCTGTATTTGCTGAAGTTTGTATTTCACAAGGTCACTGTCACTGTGCTGCTATAGTAGATTAGCTGCTCTTGATTGGATGATTCAGTTTTGATTTTAATTTGCTCTTTTTCTACCTCCAGGCTTTACATTCATATCTTCCACAAAGTGAGTGGATGACAGATGTTAAGCCAAGTTTGGCATGTCGTTTTAGTTGGCAATGTGTCTGGGTGGCTATTTTTTCCCACACGGACATCTAGGCTTACGAGTGGCATGCAACCCACTGGAGTAAAGGTGCTGGCACGCTCGGCGTGACCCGCGCACACACTTGAGCAGCTTTGTCCCTGCATTGACAGACTGAGACTGTCCAGGCACCACAGCCTCAATCAGTCTGTTTAATCACAAAATAACTCTGGCTCAACGTGGATAGAGTCCTTGTGGCCGAGGCCGTATCGGCTCACAGCATCAGTGCGTCACCGCGACTCGACTGGAATGTCAAAAAGTGTTGTTCTATTTCCTTTCGAATGGAGTGCAGGATTTTCTTCTTTAGCCCTTCCATCCTCTCCTCCATCTCTCTCTTCACCCAGGTCCTTCCATTTCTAAAGACTTCATCTTCTGCTCGGTCAATGGAAAACACCTCTCAGTTTGACCTCCCTTTTGTGTGGCTGAGAATTGGCTGCCCAAGGCAGCAGCTGCAGCATTCTCGAGCTGTTGCTGATGTACTTTGTTATTTATTTCTTCATGGGGTTGTTTTTTTTGTCAGAAATGGGAAGCTGGGATTATTAGACATGGTAGATTATTTCACCTCAGGGCATTTGCGAATATAAGATTAAACCCCGCCTTCAGCGACATGTGTTTGGAAAAGCATTGGCTGATCAAATTTTGTTTGACCATATTTCAAAGTGAAAATGGGAACAATTCACTCCGTATTGGATGTCTGTGACAGCGTTGCTCTGAGTTAATGAAAATGCTACTCCTTGAATACATTTCAACTTCATTGCTGTGTAGACGGATGAAAACGATGTTTTTTTCCCCCCCAGTTGGATCGCCATCTGATCCTACTGGGAGTTTATTGTGTATGCCAGACTGTCGTAAATGTGACGCAGAAGAGAAAATGCAGCTTTATTTACAGTTTTATATTTGGACAAATATGGTATGTAACTTTAACAGGCGAGTTAGATTTTGCTGAACTTTCTCTCAGTGTTATTTATGATTTGCTTTTCTTTTATTCATTTTTTTTTTTTTTCACACAACAGCATTTCTCAGTATTGACACCTAAGCCACAGAGCTCAATAATGCAGGATCTGATTCACACACAAGGAGAAGACTTTCCAATTTGGCGAGTTGTGAATTTGATGACTTCCCACTGAGGATTTCAGTCAGTGGCTTTTATGCCATGACTGTAGCTGTGTTTGTTTGTAATACGTTATTATTATGATTGACAAGCTGGCATTAAAGTAAAGCCTGAAGAGAAGTCCTCCTATGGAACAGCCAATATAAGCTGTATTTATGTGCTTCAGTGTGTGAACCACTTGCTCCTGTTGGTGTGTTTGCAAGAGATTTGCTTTAAATGAAGTCTGACCTTTGCTGGAGGACAGGCCTGCTTTGAAATGGCAAGTTGTTTATTGAAGTGCCCCTTCTACACCCATTGCAAGCTCCAACAAATCACTATTCATAATGTGAAAACATTCAAACAGACACCCAGGAGACCACACAGCCGGCACGGTGTGTAAGATAGGGCTGGAGAGTTGTTCTTTGCCTACAGACAAACTTCACCAACTTTACTGCGACTCAATAAGATAGTTTATGAGTTCTCTCAATAAAATAGGGCAGGAGGTTGTGCAGTCTCAGTTTATTCATTTCTTTAAAGGAATATAAAAGCTGTGCTTTCAATGGAAAATTGTAATTGCGTTTTCTTTTCTTATAACCCCCCCCACCTAACAAGTTACAGTAAAATGACATTCCTTACAGCACTTGCATACCAGAATAAAGTGAATTCAATGACCTTCTGGTTTTAAAAAAGAAAAAAATGGAACCTTTTATTGGTATTTTCCATTATGCAAACAAACCTCTTTGTGAGATGGCATGATGTTACAATAACACGTCCTCCCGTCGGGGTCACAAATCAGGAGGATAAAAAATGCTTCAACATGGCTACTCCACAAACAAATGGAAGTATGAGCTTGAGTTTTGATATCAGCTTGAGGTAGATTGTCATCTAAGGGCTCAACTGTTTCCTCCCACAGGACCTGAACGCCACGCTGAAGAGTTTGCTTTCCGAGTGGTTCTCCGTTGGTCTGCTTCGACTCGAGAGAATCACCTGGCAGTCCCCCTGTGAGATCCTGCAAAAGATCAGCCAGTAAGGCTCCTCCCTCCTACAAGACTTCTCATTTGGCCTGAATTCTCATTGCTGAGAGGTCCATTATTAGAAAGAACAAGAAGTACAAATTACATTTACAAAGACTTTGCTCATCACATCGTGGTCTTAACTTCAAAACTCCTGCAGCTTATCCTTCAAATGCATGTTCTTTACAAATGTAGCATCATTTAATAGGATATTTAAGGGGTCATATTATGCAAAATTCCCTTTCTAATGGTTTTCCAACGGTAATATACATCCCCAATCCCTGGGAATGATGCTCCAGAAGTGAAGGAAGTCTGGCCTCTCTCTTCCTGGCTTGTTTCAGTTTATAAAAAGTGTGTTGCTCCAATGAGCCAATCAGAAATCAAACTCTTTATAGTGTCATTGAGGTGTTTAGCCAATCCCTTTGACTCCTCCCACAATTTGACAGCTCTGCTCTGGCACATGGCACCATGAGAGGAAGTGCTTCCTCCTCTTCCAAAGATGGGCATGTGTGGGCGGAGCCAGTCCAGCTCACACAGACACAGCAGATTCTGAATGTAGCTCCTATGATACAATATTCAAATGATGAAAATCAAGAAAAAGCTAGTTTTGAATACAATGTTTTTATACCAACATGACCCATGTGAAAGTGTTGAAAAGCTGGATAATATGACCCCTTTATAGGTTATCGTATGGAAGAACAGGCATTACCAAACATCATTGTTACAATTGTTTTTGCTTTTTGCCTAGTTTATGTATGTCAGACTTTTTGGTTGCTTATACTTTATATCGGCACGTGTTTTACATCTGCCCGAATGTTTTGAAGTGCAAGGGCAGTTGTTCATCTTCTCTTTCAGAGTCTGTAGAAACATGTAATTATAATAAAGGAATTGAATTCAAAGAAAACTATTGGTCAAAGTCCATCCTGCTCTTGTTGCACTTGCTCACAAATTTCAGAGAAAACATTGTTTTGTTTTTTTTTTATTAAAATTATTTCTTGAGAGTAACGGACACAACGCATCACTGAGAGCCGAGCTGACATATCGGTGATGCTGCCATGAAAGATAGCAAAATCACTTTTGCCTTAAAGCCGTACTGTCAGAGCGAGTTTGTAAAAACACCAATAATGCAACAGCTCTAGGAGAAGTTTTTCGGACATTTCACTGTATTTCGCATCAGAAGATTTCATTAGAATTGGCTCCCTGTTGAGATTGTAGTCATTATTGGAAGTTAAAAAAAATTATCATTTAGTTTGTAGCTTATCTGCAGCTTCCTGTCAGGTGCACAGTGAACATATTCCTTTGCTTATATTCTACCAAAAACTGGCGTATTAACCGTGAGCCCCCCTTGCCAGGTACGAAGCGGTGCACCCTGTGAGAAACTGGACCGACCTGAAGTGCAGAGTAGGTCCATACCGACGCTGCTATGCTTTCACCCACGCCGCAATGCCAGGGGAGCCCCTGGTTGTTCTACATGTGGCCCTGACCGAAGACATCTCCGACAACATACAGGTGAGGACCTGCAGCTGCAGGCAGGCCTGGCCCCTTTGTTTCACTTAAACCACACCTTCCAAGCTAAGTTGCACATCTGGGATTTCCAATTCTGCTCTTCTACCCCCGGCTGACAAATGGATTATTTTGAAGTGAAAAACAACACCCAGACCTTTTAAACCCCAACGTCCCTGTGGGAGAGAGCTGTGAGGGTTTCACTTCTCCTTCCGCTTGTGTTTTGTGCAAGGAAAAAGGTGGTTTTCACAACACCTCGATTTGGGAATATTTCATGGTGTAAAACTGTGAAATGACTTCCACAGTTTTGCTTCAACAGCTTTCAAATAGTACAGGAATCCTGCCGCGGCTTCAGCTGTGCAACTAAGAAGGTGGAGTTTAAGTTTCTACATGGATGACTGATACACAAATTGTCTTTGGTGTGTGTGTGTGTTTTTCTCTCCCAGAGCATTGTGCGTGAATTTGCCACCCTCGACTCCGAAGAAGACGTAAATAAGATAAATTCAGCCATTTTCTACTCCATCTCTTCAACCCAGACTGGTCTGCAAGGGGTGGAACTGGGTAACTACCTCATCAAGAGGGTAGTGCGAGAACTGCAGGTGGGTGAAACTGGAATCACACTTTTTGAGAAACAGATGTAACAGCCAGCTATTTCTTTTAAAGAAAACCATTTTATTTAACTTTTCTTTTTAGTATGACCCAGAACAATAATCATCACTACACATTGAAAAAATAATCTTTGTAGAAAATACACAATGCTCCAGCTCACAGATAGTGTGCAACACTCTAAATAGATGCTATTCTGACTTTTGAATACACATACAAGATGTAGCACATAAAGTCTTATACACCTTTATCAGATCATAGACGGACTTTTGTTTGCATTTGCAGAACTTCCATGATCATTTCTATTCTGAGATGTTAGTAAAAGATAGAAACAAGGGTTATTTGAACACGTGTTCTATGACTATTGTTAGTTTTGATGAAATATAGAAGTTAAGTTTACATAAATAAAATACACACACATTTGCTTTTCCACCGCTTGAGCAGTTCAGTTCCCAAAGCACTTTACATTGTTAATCACATTCACACACACACACACACACAGACAGACACACACACACACCAGTGGGGGCGGCTATTATGCAATGTGCTCAATTCACATTGGCAGGCAGCAGTTTTGGGGTTCAGTGTGTTGCTCAGAGACACTTCGAGAGGTGGAAAAAGAGGGAATCGAACCTATATACTGATACCTAGAGGTATAACTTATTAAATCCTTTCCTTTCATCCCAAAGGCTTTATATGTGCATCATATAAAAGGGTCTTTTGTTAATTTTGTAATTTAATTTGTGAAAGTCATGCAAAATATATAATATCCATTAGAGGTCCTTCCATTAATCTTCAAGTGAGAGGAGCAATGAGATAAAGCCAACAAGGATTATCTGATGACACGAAACTATGAAGCACCCAGTTTGCAGAGTGACGCCTAAAAGCCATCTTATCTCCATATAATGATATAATCATTCCTTATCATGACAGCGCACGAGACACTTGCACAGATACAGAGCTGCTGCAGAGATCTTTGTTGTGGATGACGTAGCAGTTTTGGTCCTCAGGTGTTTCCTAACGAGAGTTTTTTTTTTTTTTTTTGTCCACTGAGAGACGCGGCTGTGGTTTGGTAAATTTCGGCTTTTTTACGAGACGTTTTCACTCCTGTTTTGTTCTCGGGGTCGAATCATAAATCTCCTCCTTGTTTTGAGACCCATGAATGCATATCCACATAAACAGAGCGGTTGCTCACTGGATAGGCGGTAATGAAATCCCATCCATCCCTCTCAATAAGCACAGAAGAGCCCTTCATGTAAGGCCTCTCCAGCTCGCACTTGGTAAATGACTGGAACAGTGAATGGAACATCAAAAGCCTCTCTACCCAGCAGATGGGAAATAGCTCTTTATAGCGTGTCTCATAAAAATCAGGTTTAAGCGGCTTCCACTTTATTTGGTCATATAACAGGGGCTGTTTCGATTGCTGCAAATGGTTTTCTCATTGGCATGTTCATTAATGGAAACATGGCGTCTAGTAAACCCTGCAAATATACTCTGTGTTTGTTGTTGGAAGGCAGGTCATATCGCACCGTGTCGTTTCATCCTTGAAGACGGCCTTTTTGTTTTCATCAACAAGTGATGAGGTCACTTTTCTCATCCAACAATAAGAGGGGAGATAAGATTCAGCCTCTCTGCACACACCCCACAAAATCAGTGGAGCTGAAAAATGAGTTTAGGTGTGGGTCAAATACATAATAAAAGCTTATGTTGACGTGCTCAGATTAAGACTCGGGGCCGCATTTACGTGGCAATCTTTTCAAGTAAAAATGCTCTGACTCCGTCTCTGTGGAACTTAATTTTTTAAAAACGTTTGGGCTCCGCCTCCAGAGGCAGAAACACTGCGACTGCTACTTTTTCCTTGAAACTCCTTATATTGCCATTCAAATCATATGACCTTATAAAAAGGAAACAGTTCCCAGGTCACTGTTGCTAAATAGATTAAATAAATCCAGTTAGGAGAAACAGGATGGAATACAGTAATTAAGCTAAACTATAAATAGAATAAACTAAGACAGAAAAACTTTAATATCTACAGCATTGCACAGCAGCAACAGCTTATAGTGATGATCAGTGCAACAGTGACTCAGGCTGTTTGTACTAACCTTAACACAGCTGAGCTGTACTTAATCACTAACGGTAGTCGTGCCAACTCTACTGCAAACATCAAGAGCGAGAGAAGCTGCTGCATGCTGCCAACCTCGTCCACACAAAACATGAACGATAACGTCGCCACACTTCACAGTAATCATTCTTCATGTGATCAAACTGTATAAATATGTAACTGTATCTTTTGAAATGGTACAAATTAATTCTTCATATATACAGTCACGACCAGCGTATGAAAAAATAAACCTGTCACCAGTTTGCATTGTTTCTAATACTCCAGTGGAGCCACTTTTGCAGCTGTCGACTGATTGTTTTGACATTTCACCCCCGAATAATCAATCCTATCTGTACTTGTTACGAGGAACCGGCACACATCGCAGGTTGCAACGAGGATAGGTTGCCACTGCCAGACAATGATCCACACACAAACCACCTGAGCAATTTGGAGTTAACAATTAATCCAGCCAGTGCCGGCTGTGTGGTCTCCTGGGTGTCTTATCAACTGTATTTTAACCTTAATCCTATTTCTCATGCATGCTTTGGGTCACATGAACCTGTTATTTATGGCTGAATGCTTTATTTTTCATTTGTCTTTAAAATATATAATGGTTAATGGCTATTGAAATCCACAAGCAATAAAATGCATCTTGTGGTAATTACAGGCATATAATTTGACAAATGGGAGGTTTTTATGCAGGAACGAGAAATCTTTCTACTCATACTGATTTATAGTAATAAAAAAAAGTCAGGTTTAACCCTCTACCAAGTTCTTATCATCATGAGATTATAAGAAAAGTTATATTTATATATTAAAAAAAAAACCTGCCAGGAAAAGATCACCTTTATTTAGTGTAAATAAATGTAATAAAAAAAAAATATTCAAGAGGATTAGCATGAGACCACTGTAATTAAAATTTTTTTTTAGTATGTGGCAAGTTTGATCTAATTTGTGTGTTTAAAAAAACAACTAATCTTTAATCATTATTAGTGATAGTCAGTCAATCTTTTAGGGTTGAGTAAGATACTTACATTTCATTGTGGTTGGCTCAAACTGGAGGTCTATCGTTGGCGTTTTATATTGGACTTTTATACCATCAGAATCTTAATCTTAATGAATGTAAAACTTGATAACTTATTAACGGCCATTTAAAACAAGTGGCCTGCACTGGCTACATTTGGGCATTTCTTCGCTGTAAAAAGTACTATTTGGAAAAGTTTATTTCTGTGTAACTTTCCAACCTTTTTGTTTTAAAAATGTATTTTTATCCAAAGCAGCTTGTGTGTGCATACATTTTTTATGGGCCGAGCATGTATCGTAACCCTGTGGGTGTAAATGCGCTGCTCTACCTCGGAGGCTACACAAAAGCACACTTGTATTCTGCAGAGACGCAAGGCCTCTGACAGGACTTTACCTTTATGTAAAAGGTGAACGGAGGAATAGCACGACCACGCAGGGACTGCTGTGATGATGGATAGATGATGGAGTGGAAACGAAAAGGTCACGGCCGTGAGTGAAGGTGAAGAGAGGACTCCTGGCTTGTCTTTGTAGATTAGGCCCTGGAGCACAGTTCTGGTTGATTCTTTTCCTTCCCTGTTCTTTCTTGTCACCTTTCCTACTGCTTTTATCCTCCATCCTACCGCTCCCTACTAAAGCCGGTAGGTATAGGCAGAGGTGAGAGAGATAGGATGGTAAGATGGCGATGTAGTCGAGTGAGAAGAAGTGTGCGAGGCGGCGAGACACAGGAGAGTGTGAGACTGGATTTCGAAGTGAAGAAAGCTTAAAATGAAGGAGAAATGAAGGAGAAGGGAAGGAAAACAGTGTTTCAGGACAGACAGCGACATGTCCCTCCAGGGGTTGTCTGACACTTCCACTTTCATTGGCAGCAGCCTTCCTCTTGTTTGACTGCCGTACTGCTCTATCGCTTATCAACTAAGATACTGAAATTGGAAGATGGGCTGGGGAAAGGAGGAAGAGAACTCCTGAGTTGGACGGCTGGGTGGGCGGGTCGGTCAGAGACAAGACAGAGACACAGGCAGGACGAAAGAGGACAGGTATTAAAGGCGAGAGTGCCAGAGACTGAGGAGGAGGGAGAGAGGAGCTCATCCATCTCCATCAGAGAGGCAGATCGCGAAGCGGCGGAGTTGATTTGTAATGCCGCGTCTGTCTGAGGAACTTAAAGGCCCGAGCAGCTGCCTGAGCACAAAGAAGAAAACTTTGTTTGGGCTTTGATGTCCAGGCTGAGCGTTCATTTTATGCGTTTTCGCTCTTGCTTTTTTTTTTCACTCCCCTTTTCCGTTCTTGGAGTTATCAAATGTTTTCCTTATATTGTAGTCTCGCCCACAGTTTTCTGGAAAGTGTGTGTAGGTCTCTAAATGAATGCAGATGACATAATCCGTGTTGTAAAAAAAAGATCTTTGTCCATTTTATTAAATCACCATATTCACTTTTTCTTCCCAACTTGCTTATTGAGGGTCAGTAAGCCACGATGTGCCCATTGTTTTGTTTGCGTCATTCTTGTTAAAGATGAGGTTTTCCAGATACTATACATGATTAATAGTATAAAAGTATAACTTATTCACTCTAACTTTAAGATGAACTGATCGCAGCTTATTGATCAAAGGTCAAGGCCACCATCATTTTATAACTCCTTACTGACGAAATATCACAGAAGCTTAATAGATACATTTTACTCCCACACAAAATGATCCTATTAAGTTTTAATAGCCACATGTTAAGCTATATGTGACCTTTAAAGGACTTACTAAATGTCTCAATCTGTAAGCGTTTTCTCTCAAATATTTCCTTTTTCCTTTATAGAAAGTGTTAGTCTTCATGCCAGTAAAAATGCATTCGTATTAAGTGAATCAAATAAGATCTTGCTTTTTTTCTGTGTATCTACACCTTTTGAAAAAACAAATTTACTCTGAAGCTCCTCAATTCTTCACAGTTTTAACATCATCACCACATCGAACTGCACCCAAGCCCGGAATCAAACCAGCGATAATCTTACTGTAGTTCAAAGAGTGTTAACCGCTACAACACTGCACAGTTTGAGGACCAATTTTCCGAATGAATTAAGGTGCAAACGTTCAACTTTAAAGGGGTCATATTATGCAAAATTCAATTTCTAATGGTTTTCCAACAGTAATATACCTGGAATGACATCCCAGAAGTGAGGAAAATCTGTCATCTCTCTCCCTGGCTTGTTCCAGTTTTTAAAAAGTGTGTTGCTCCAACGAGCCAATCAGAAATCAAACCCTATATAGTGTCATTGGGGGTTTAGCCAATCGCAATCAAGGTGACTGGCCCTCCCACAATTAGGCAGCCCTGCTCTGGCACCTGGCACCACTAGAGGAAGTACTTCCTCCTCTTCCCAAGATGTGTGGTAGGAGCCAGTCCAGCTCACACAGACACAGCAGATTCTAAATGCAGCTGATACAATATTCAAATGGAGGGAAATCAAGAAAATATACAGTGTTTTTTTGCACAAACAAGACCTATGTGTATGTGTTGAAAAGCTGTACAATATGACACCTTTAAGATTGATGCAACATTTGTCCCTTCTCTCCTCCAGAGCGAGTTCCCTCACATGGCCCAGTTCTCCAGCCTGTCACCCATCCCGGGCTTCTCCTCCTGGCTCCAAGGCCTGCTCAGCCAGTACAGGAAGGAGGGCCGGGGCTCCGATCTCCTATCCGAGCAGGAGTGGAAGGAGGTGGAGCAGGCCACCGACTCGGCCCCGGGGACGTTGGCCGTCGACGCCCTGCGGAAACTGATTGGCACCAGCGAGTGGACGCGGTCGGAAAGACTGTCCAGCGTCCTGGAGCCCATCCTGATGCGTCTCTGTGCCTGGTACCTCTACGGGGAGAAGCGGCGAGGCTACGCTCTCAACCCGGTGGCTAACTTCCACCTGCAGAACGGCGCCGCCTTGTGGCGGCTGAACTGGCACGCCGACACCAGCCCCAGGGGAGTGGCAAACGCCTGCGGCATCATGGTGAACTATCGCTATTTTCTGAACGAGACATCCAAAAACAGCGCTCTGTACCTCCAGAACAAGGTCATCACTGCGTCAGAGCAGGTGATGGGACTTGTGTCCCAGTTTCAGAAGAACAGCAAATTGTGAGGAGGTGATGCACTTGCCTCTTTTTTTTTTTTTCTTTCCTCTTTTTTGCTGTTGTTTCTGCAGGTTGCATTGCACTTGTGTATCAGTTTTTACAATTCGCTTTAAACGTTCTACATTAAATCCAAAAGGAAGCTTCAGTGGCCCCACCAAAAAAGAAGTCAGCTGATATTCTTTTGGAATTCAAATGAGACCGGTTCTCGTGTGACGTAACTCACCCCATCTGCTATTTGCCTCATTAGATTTCTTGCCGAAGCTGTTTGATATTGTTTAAGTGATTCCCAGGACAGACTGTGGCTAATGAAGCACAAGGCATCTATCAATGCCATGGCATGTTCTTGGATAACAGTGTGTATAATAGTAAAGCAGGAGCAATGAGGGAGCACTACCACTACAATAAATGATGCTTAGATTGTTTTTTCATTTTGCTCAACTGCTGCAATTGTGAAGAGTGGAGGAGAATTATATCTTTTTTTCTTGTTCCTTTTTTTTTGCTTTGTTTGGGTTTATCTACACCTGCTGTTACTCTGCTTATTCCCTCTGAATCTCAATACACAAAGGCATGAAATCACAGACTGTAAATATTATTTCATATTAAATAACTAAACAAAATTGGATTTCTATTCGCATGTGTGACTGCCCGTATTTTACCGTAGACGGTGCTCACTAGACCCTCTTGGCGCCTCTATTCAGGTTGTTTTCTTGATTATTTGGTCTCACGTGCAAACACATCCAGAAGTGACGAACCTCCCCCGGGGATCCATCGCTGATGTTCTAACTGCTCTGCACGGGGGCCCAAGCAGGGCTCATATCAGCCTACACCCCATTGTTGTGAAATAATGTATCACAGCAAGTTGACTGTGAAATTACATTTTATCTCTCCAAGGAGCCAAACTTTCCTTTCATTTTTTTTTTACACCCTCTATCTCCAACCCCCCTTTTCTCTTTTTGTGCCGCTCTGTGTCCTAGAAACTAATGGAGTGAGAAATAATGTTAAAGTAAATGGCTAGATTGATGGTGTTCAGTTGTGAAGAAGGGGGAGGAGAATAAAGAAGCATAAAAAGGACAGTTGTTTAAAGGGTGTCCTTGAGAGACACTTTGAGAGTCTCTGGAGATATTGGTGAGACTCATACATCTCCAGGCTTCGTGTGTGTGTGTGTGTGTGTGTGTGTGTGTGTGTGTGTGTGTGTGTGTGTGTGTGTGTGTGTGTGTGTGTGTGTGTGTGTGTGTGTGTGTGTGTGTGTGTGTGTGTGTGTGTGTGTGTGTGTGTGTGTGTGGGGTGGGGGCACAGCACAGCCAAGAGGCCATCTCACATTGAGAGCGGATGGACACTGTGGATGGGGTTGCCAGAGAAACCTCTTGACCTGCAGGTTGCCAGCAGGGGGCTTGTACTGTGTCAACTTTGTTCGGGAGTGACCGGCGGCAGCGACCATGAAGCAGGTTGGGTTAAAAGTCCACTGGCATTTAATTATAAACTCTTTCCTAAATAATGTCCTATAGTGGAAGTAATGACTTTTTTAAAGTAGTAAGTCAGGTATTTCCCCTTGGACTAAGAAGACAAATTGCTCACAGGGCGAGCAGTTACAGCACTGAAATGTGATTTACGGATACATGGAGTGGTGCTAAACGAATTGACACAAAGCTCCCAAGTGGAGGATATTCAGAGGACGAGACCGTCCGTGACCACGTTGCGAGTCGTCAGCCTTTTAATTGTTTTAAGAGGTAAATAAATAAAAAAATTGCTAATCAAGTCCGCTATTTAGGTCTTAAATGAGACTAATTTGAAAATGTCTTTGCAACCAAGTCTAATCTGTCCAAATAATTACTGAACAAGCATCCCAATTTGGTTTTTCACATCTCGATCTTATTCTATGGGATCCAATCGAGCATCAGGTTAAAGAAAAAAGTTTTCTAAACTGAATGTCGCACATATGGTAGGTGGGTAGGTTCTGAATTTATTGGGTACAAAGCATTCCTTCTATCCAAAATTACGTCTTTGAGGTTAATTGGTTATTCTAAATTGTCCAGGGTGTTCCCAGCCATTGCAGCGGTACCAGATCTGATGTGTTTTTGCACAATTTGGCTTTTTTATTTTTAAGAGCACATTGATACAAATGTGGGCAGATTTTCTCAACATGAGGCAGGTTTTTTGGAAATACTCCAGAGAAAAACAGCACAAAAATATTGCCATTATAAGGAAAATCAACATCTCACTCATTGAGACTGTACCTTCTCAACTTCAAAGACAGCCATTACTTCAATCGAAAGTAACGTATTCAAAGTTTAAAAGAAAAAAACCAATAACCTAGAACCCTACAACATTCAATAAATGCATTTCACCGGAGGTCAAAACTATATTTAAGGCTACAGTGTGACAATAGATACAAGACTATACATGTAGAATTCAAAAAATATAAAAAAGAAAAATAGATTGGATAATAGAAGACAAATACAGTAAATATATTTAAAAAAAAAAATGTTTTAGAATAAATGATCACTGTGACAACTAAAGATTTTTGGGACGTATTGTTTACATGTTGTAGAGAAAAGACAAAAACTCAATTCTGAACATCATTGTTCATAAAGAAATTGCCTGGTAGAGGTATGACGTTCATTATTGGTTGCAGTGTGCTCATGGTTGTACTTGTCATAGTTTAAACTTTGTTCTCTTGGGTCGGGACACTGTCTGTCCATCCATCCATCCATCCATACTCTACTGCATCTCTCAGTATATTGGATTCTTTTTCTCCTTGTCTCTTTAATCCTGTATTCAGCAGATTAAACTGGATGAAACTAAATACAGGCTGTTTGTCACCTCTGAGCTTCAACAGGATGAAATACATCCCTTCTATTGCAAAAGGTATCTGTGCAGCATACTAAGGAATATGTCCGAGGGCTGATTAGATGCACTAAGATGAGGCCTCAATCTCATTGCACCAAAGACAGTGCTTGATATTGTCAAAGATTCACGATCAAAAGGCCATACACTTCTATGTCAGACCGTTTTGTGCAGAAATGCAGCAGGTGGTATTCTGATCACTGATGACTTCCACTTTTTCCTGAACAGATTAGCATTTTGTCACATTTCCAGTCCCGGCACACGTTGATAAAGGATTCATAGCCAAGTTCAATATTGTACTCCTCCGTTGTTTGACACGTCTTGAGCCAATATTTCCCCCCCAAAAAAGTATTGGAAGACCTAATTACAATTGATTACAAAGTGGCTGCTGTGGAAATTCATGCCTCATCTAAAAATAATTCAACGATTCAGATAACCCCCCCACCCCCAGGATATTAAGTGCGTGTGTGTGTGTGTGGCACTGGAGCATTCATTTCATGTCATCGTTGGGAGGAAATTGCCTTACAAAATGAAACTAATCCATTTTTTACAGATCACAGTGACCAGAAAAGTCAGGAGACTGGTGGCTCTGTCATTTTCACGTATTAATTCATCTTGATAAGGTCTGAAACTTTAAAAGCCTTTTGTCTTCACCTGCAATACAAGTCTAAGGTGATATCAAATTATAGAAGTGCTGGCCTGTTGATGCTACTCTGACAGGCCGGTACATAGGAATTCTAGCTCTTGTATAACACCTCCGAAAGTCTAAAAACATTGTGTAGCATCGTCCTCCCAAACAAAATACTTTCATTCCATTTCACTGAAGTGCTTGATTATTTTAAATTTTATGGAGTATAAACATTGGCACGGAGCACAAACAAACCCATTCCAGCTCAGTGCAGTCCAATATTTCTTGTGATCACTGAGCCACCGTGGAAAACGCGAGCAAAAAATGCCAAGTCAGATCCAATCCACCAGTGACAACCTCAAAGGCAATTACAGGAGAGAAAGTGGCTCGAATAAGACCCAAATACACAAATCTAATTATCTGCTGAAAATCCAGACAAGAGGAGAATACTCTCAACTCAACTTCCCCTCCAAGCTGCACCCTCCTGAATCCTTTTAATTTCTGCTGAACGCGGTGACCCACAATCTTTGCCTGATGCTGACAAATAGTTGAATTGTTGTCTTTGTTTTACTGCAACAGCCTACTTATGTCTAAAATTCAGAAAACAGAAACTTACATGTTAAATGTTATTTGAAGGTGTGTTTTTGGCCTGGGGACTCCAGTTTGAATTCCCTGCAAAACAAGGATTTGATTCGAATTGATTCGAATTGGTGGATTCTGCAGATGTGAACATGCGAGTGTCTGTTTTTCTGTGTGACCTGTTCGTTGTGTGCTCTGCCTTGGTCCAGATAACAGCTTCTTTCTTTGGTCTATGACTGACAATATGTGCTCAGTGATGAGGCCGGAAGACCTGCATGCTTGACTAATTTCATATCAGTTATCAACTTGTTACTGTCAGAAATAGTGACACTACAGTAACTGTACACTGAGCATACCAAAGCTTTCTCTGGCATGGAAGGGTGTGAAGAGCTTTAACTAAAAGTGCCCAACATAATGTGCTGATTTGTAAAACAAAACTAAACAAAAAAAAACTAAACAAAACAACAAATACATTAATACAACTGACAACAAATGTGCTTGTTTCATAAAAAATTCTCACGATAAAAGCTTGATATTTACACTCCACATATTGATTTTAGGTATATTTGTGTTGTTTCTCAATGCATGGGGAACAGCTAGTCCCAGATTTACGGGATTGATGCTGGATTATCTGCAGCCTGGGGCTCCGAATTCAAGTTGTTTCTGTTATTGCTGAGTGGTGGTACTTAAAGACTGCCCTCTTTAGGATGATATCCAGAGGGCGAACAAGGAGAGGCTTAGATGACTCCAATTATTGCTTTAGAGATGGATAAGCGTCGTGTGACACAAGCTTCTTTTTTTTAATATTGTTTTTACAGCACAGAGAAGATTTTTTTTCTTTTCCAAAAGTGCAAATAATATTAAGTGGATAAAATGTGGCATAATATCTTTATTTCCACAACAATGGACAGGTTCAATCAAATCGAAGCAAATGTTTTTTGGAGGACTTCTTCAAATGATAGAAACCAACGAGGAACAATATGGTGTCTGGAGAGTATTTACAGTGAGAAATAAGGGAGTGTGTGTTAAGCGGTTTCAGCACTTCTTTTTTTAGCACATTCGTGTTTAAATAGGATATATTCTCATAACTGTTGAACTTTGACAAATCAGTCAAAAGAAAACAGGAAAGTGTACAGAAAAACAATCAGACTGAATGGTCATTCAGTTTGGGTTGTGTGCTTGATATGCCTTACTGTTTGGAAATCGAATTCATCATTTTTTGTGTGAACAGTGACACTGATTTGTGTGTACTGATATCTGAACGTAGTTATTCACATTTTCCATGATAAATGCAGCAACTAGGAGTAGGAAATGCATCGCTAAAGCAAAAGTTCAAACACTATGTTGTTTCTGTTATTAAAAGGAAACACCATTAACAGATGATAACAGGTGGAGGAGTTCAAGTATCTTGGGGTCTTGTTCACGAGTGGGGGAAAGACGGAGCGTGAGATCGACAGGCGGATCGGTGCAGCGTCTGCAGTCATGCAGACGTTGTATCGGTCCGTCGTGGTGAAGAAGGAGCTGAGCCAAAAAGCGAAGCTCTCGATTTACCGGTCGATCTTGATTCCTACCCTCACCTATGGTCATGAACTATGGGTCATGACCGAAAGAACGAGATCCCGGATACAAGCGGCTGAAATGAGCTTCCTCCGTAGGGTGGCTGGGCGTACCCTTAGAGATAGGGTGAGGAGCTCAGCCACCAGGGAGGAGCTCGGAGTAGAGCCGCTGCTCCTCCACATCGAGAGGAGCCAGCTGAGGTGGCTCGGGCATCTATTTCGGATGCCCCCCAGACGCCTCCCTGGGGAGGTGTTCCGGGCATGTCCCTCCGGTAGGAGGCCTCGGGGCAGACCCAGGACACGCTGGAGGGACTATGTCTCTCGGCTGGCCTGGGAACGCCTTGGGGTGCCACCGGAGGAGCTGGAGGAAGTGTCTGGGGTGAGGGAAGTCTGGGCAACTCTGCTCAGACTGCTGCCTCCGCGACCCGGCCCCGGATAAGCGGCAGAAAATGGATGGATGGATGGATGGATGGATGGATGGATAACAGAAATAAATAATTAGCTCGACTTTCAGTATTCTGATGTTTCCTTCAATTAACCATTGTTAACTAAAAATACATAATAAGATGCAAAAGCTACCAAATATTATCACACTCGCCCGATAAAGGTTTCAGAATATTAATTTGCAAAAAAAAAGCCACTGATTTATGGAAATAATAGGAATTGTGGAGTGTTTCATCTCAGTGTGTCCTCTGAAATTTTATAGGGTGTGACTTTTCACTGAAACACTCAATCCTGACATTTCAGGGAAATCAATGTACCCCGCATTTTGGCGCTGGGTGGCTTTTTGCCATTGAAGGCTTTTGCACACATGTTCTGAATGTCATTGTGTGGTCTTTTCACTGCAGCCTTTGCAGGTAAGTGATGATGTGAGGAAAGGGGGATTTTCAGCTGATACTGGGCTGGCTTTACCTGCAGGCCACTGACTTCTGCGTGCGTGTGTGTGTGTGTGTGTGTGTGTGTGTGTGTGTGTGTGTGTGTGTGTGTGTGTGTGTGTGTGTGTGTGTGTGTGTGTGTGTGTGTGTGTGTGTGTGTGTGTGTGTGTGAGAAGGCGAGTGGAGGGTTCATCCAAGTGTGTTAATCCATTCTTCCTGGTTGCTGTCCTCGGCCCTCCTTCATGCTTCTCACCTCACATCATCACTATTCTCTTCCTTCTCCTCCCCTCCGGTAACCCGACCCTGCACCTGAAGCCCATCCAATCCCTTCGCCCGTCTTCAAAGGGCTTCATGGTTTTGCGAGCAATCAGGACACACACTTACACGTTTCCTACATGTGCAGACTTGCACACATGCACACACACACACTCAAATGCACTGCTACTTTTTTTGTGTGTGAAGTCATCGCCTTTAGAGGGCAGCAGAGTTTCATTCAAAGTGACTGCTGCTCCGAGGTTGAACAACGCTTCCCAGATGTTTTGGCAATCCAGATGCCTCTATTCCTGCACTTTTTTTCCCCGTCTCATTTTCCACACTCGCCATCTTTTACCGTCTTATTGCGCCCTCTCCCCACCACCCTTTGGTCTTTTCAGCACATCCCGACCCAACCCTCTCGCTCCCTGTCGCGGAGTCAGGTGGAGATTGACAGATCGGCTATATCTGGTTATAGGCTGTAATTAAAACTCATTTGGTTTGCTGATGGCATTTTCCGCCCCCCTTCATTCATAGCAATTAGTCAGTATTAGCTGACCCGCCGCCTTGTATCAGATTGGGTTATTGAATGAAAAAGAGGTAAACAGGCAGAGCTCGCAGTGGCATTACCCTGGGGTGACAGCCACTTTAGGTCTGATACAGTTGCCAGAAGGATTGAAATGACAGTGTGAGAACTTTTTCACCTTGTCTCCATGTGTCTTCCCTGCATGGCCTCCGTAGATAACAGATACAGTTAAAACACCTTTTGCTAAAATGTACATATGAGTAGAGAGCTTTATTCCTCCCCAGGGGGAAACACAAATATGCATGTGTTTGAGTGATCACAGTCCGAGGTGAGGATTGTTCGCACAACCGAAGTCCTTGAAAAGCCAATTCTCGTGCCCTCCCTCACCTCGCCTTTTACCCTCGATAACTGAGCCACCTGGAAAAAAAAAAAGTGGAAACACCTTTCCGTCTCTCGCGTTGCTAATTTAAATTACCTCCTGCTGCGCGTGACTCAAAATCCCCAAACTTTTGACGGTTGGGAGGCAAGCCAGATGTTAGGATACCCATCAAAGCAGATGCTTCACTTTGGATTCCTGCAATGTTTAAGTACTGACACAGCAAGGGAAAAAAAGTATAGGAAATGAGTATGTACAAGAAAACTAACAAGGTAATTCAGTAGTGCTGATGGAAACACTGTATTTTTTTTTTATCTTAATTTTTTACAAGGCTATACCACGTGATCCTGATTAAAGGGTTCCTCCTGACATTTACCGTTACTTTGCCATTTAGCCGAGGATCTCACAGGAGACAGATTGAGCCTGATTAGAACTGTACAGCCACAATGGCAAATCTGTGATTTGACCTAAATGCTAATGTCAGCTTATTAAATACCAGGAGCTACATGTTTAGTAAGCCCAATAATATAGTGCATATAATATGGAAATGCAAGTTTGATCGTACAAAAAATTTCACATTTTAAAGAAAATCAGGAATTCACTAGAAAAGTGACACTCCAGCCACATTATTTCATCAGCTGATTAATTTGATCAGTAAATGTTACCCAAACTAAATGTCAACCCCATGGTGGCCCAGGCTGACAGTATGGGCAATACCAAAGTCAATTTGATCACTTTTAAATTTGAAAGCAAGTAACTGCTGAACTATATTGACAAAGTGGCCAATAAACTAGCAGACTGTGCTGCAGAGGCAGAGATATCCTTACTCTCACTCTCTCGATGGGTCAAACTCTAAAAAAGTCCATTTTCAATCCTACATTTTGACTCATCCAAAAGACGTTTGTGGATTTATTTATTTATTTTTTATATTTGCACATTTGAAGCTGCATGGCCCAGTTCACAGACAGCTCTTAAAGATACAATCTCCAAGCCTTACTCTTAGATGACCTTGACGCTACCATTTCTCACACTTAAAGTTTTTGCTTTGAAAAACATTTTGAAGCTGTTGCTGTTGATCTTTATATGTAAATTCAGTGGAATTTCAGTGGAATCTGTGGTGGGAAGAATGTGCCTTATATAAAATTACCTTGTGAATTAATTTCCTACGATAGCCTCAAAGGTATGTCACAGGTACCATCTGAAAGAAACCCCAGCAACAATATAACTTCCAAGTTGCAATCTTGGTTGCAATGAATTGGATAACATATGCAGCGACTGAGAGACTTTTCCTCTTACTTTCTGTCACAGAAAGAAAAAAGAATAAAAAGTCTGGGTTTTCCTGTCAACATGGTTTGTCTTTTATAGTCACTGTGTGCATCCCAGCCACCCATCAAGGCTATAGACCTCCCCCACATGCTCAATCTCACTCATGCATCTGCAGAGTTATCTTCAAAAAATTGGTTTATTCTGTTTCCCCTCCCTCAGATCAGTTCACACTGCACCCTCTCCGTCTCCCCCTGTCTCCACTCTGCCTCCACCTCCCTTCATCCAGACATGCACAGCGGTTGCAGGGCTGCATATTGAAAGGATACACCGTCTCACTTCATGAAGCTGTGAGTCTCATTTAAATAGATCCAGCAGCTGGGCGATGCGCAAGCCTCATCTCGCGAAGCCTTGCTCCCCCTGCATTGGCAGAGAAGGGGAGAGAGGAAGCCGACAATGGTGTGACAAATTGCGTTTTCTTATTTATTTATTTAGGGTTTTTTTTTCCCCCATTTCGCTGATTTATTCCTTCCCCGTACTGTATTGCCACCCATCAACACTTCCTCCAACTTCTTCCCACACACCTCTGCCACTCCCCCATCCGGTTTCTCATCTTGCTCTTTCCTTTGGAGCGGAAGCCCTATATGGCTGTGGTAATGAGGGAGGTTAATTGGCCTTGCTGTGTCTTTAGGAGGCTTGATAGAGATGATGGCTGTGGGGGAGGGGGGGGGGGGGGGGGGGGTTCGGTCTTCCACTGAGAGCCCCCTTTATCCTGACAGCGAGCCAAAAAAAGGGAGGTACTTTCAAAAGGGGAAGCGCTCACACAGAAACAGGCACCTTTTCTTTCTAGTGGGTTACTCGGAGGTCAAACTCTGATACGGCGCTGTCAAAAAGTTGAGTTGATTTGCATTTCCACAGAGCGATACCATAAGCTGAGCTAATAAAGTAAAAGAGAATGTTCAGTATGATGGATCGTCTGTCTCAATCACTTTTTTTTTCAGATTCTGCAAGTTGATGCTCACAGTGAAATTAATTAAAACATGTGTAAGAAGTTCACACAAAACTCCAACATCACCTCACACCCTCCAGTACTTGATCCAGTGGTTTAAATCACCTGCAGTATGTTGATAACATTGCATCTCCCAGGAATGTCATCTTTAAGTGCAACAATCTCCTTGCTACATGTACTTGTTCTAGATTTGGCCTATGCCTTAATGACTATTGCCAGTGAGTGACTCTTATTTTAACTCTTATGAAGCAACAGTGATGTCATTTGAGGTTAACTTAAGGACAGCTCATCTGTAAGACTCGTACAATTTCTGGAGTAGTCACTGACCCACAGGAAAAAGTCAATGAACGGCAGGCTTCTTACATGAAATACTGTACCGTGATTGGCCAGTCTCAAACTGCATGTTTCTCTGATCTATTTGTGGATTATTCATCAAATCCTCTTCTGTGTATGGGAAGAATACAGCACCCTGCTTTTGATAGTTGTACTCTCAATAAAGTACTCCACTTACAAAATGGACTCAGTTTTTCTTTTTCCAGATTCCTTTCACCACAATGTGATGTTACAATGAACAAGATTTTAACGAATACATTACTGACATACTCCAATGAGGGGGATCATAATAGAAATACAAATGTTAAGGCAATTGCTCCAGGGAGACATTTATGGTGCTGCACTAAGCATTTTCTATTAAAGTCCCACACATGCAGTAGTTGTGCTATGAATTAAATGCAGTTGAAGAGACACTCTTTAATCTGTGCAAACCAAACATCATGGGGACTGGTTAACTGAGGAAGGTCAAACTACTGTTGGAAATGTAGGTGGGATGTTGTCAATTTAACAGTTGGGATGCCTAATTTATTTCTATGTTGAAGAAGAATAAACGATTGTTCTGTTTGATTCATTAATGTACACAGGATTACATTGATATTTGTCCGTTTTGGGATTGTAGGGCCCTTGGCTGAAGACTAAGTGATTTGCAGTGTAGGCGTAAACTTGTTTTGTTTACACACATGGATATGTGCTTCACTACTGGTTGCTACTGCACTGCATATACTGCATTAAGAGACTAAGTATTGTATTTGCTCTAATATCAGGTGGCAGCAAAGCTTCTATTGCTGACAAGACCTTTTCCTTTATAATTGGGGACATTCGTTGTATTTATCAGTTCCTTTGTTCTGATAATCCAACAACTAAATGGTGGCTCATCAGAAGTTAAACAAATATTATTCAAATAATAATGTAGCAATATTTATGTAAACTGGATATGAAGATCTTCTGATTTGGGCCATTTATTTTGTTCGTTAAAATATATTTCACTTGATGGGTAGTTTGTGGGTGGATAAAGTAATTATGGAGGGCAGGATGCATATGTAGAATGATTTATTTATTTATTTATTTTTTAAATCGGAGTCAGGGTGAACATCACACCAAATGTTTTTTTGATCATGTTGGAAAGAAATTAGTTTGTTCAGATTGGTGACGTTAGTTAATAGGACTGGTGGAATCTGTGGACTCCAGTAAACAAGATCATTGGAATGTGTGAGTAATTGGATTCAGTGTTGATTCATTGATTCATACAGACTCCCACTGACTAAGTTCCATTTGAGCACATCTTCGAAAATGACACTCCACCAGCAGCAGGCATTCAAACCAACTAACCTTAAGTTACGAGCTCACTTCACCTCCAGTAATGTGAGCAACGATATATCTTAATGCTCAACTGCTATATCTTTATCTCCCCTCTTTAGTATAATTTTAAATTAGAAAAAATATACAAAAAAACTAAATTATACTTGTATGAAGAGCCACTTATTGGTTGATTTGAAGCTGAAAGGAGCAGGTAAGAAGTGATATACGCTGGAACATGGCCAGAAGAAATCTCAGAGACACACATAGTAATGTTGCCATTGTGATGGATTCAAAGCAGCAGAGCCATAAGTGTGGTCCTTAAAGTGAAACGGTGGCACTTTTGTTGGGTTGTGCACATAATGGCTTTTTCAAACCTGAGCATAAATGCAAAATGAACTTGTTCAGAAAATAGTGTGACTTTAATCTACATAACTAATAGCAACTGGCAGGGGGTGGGGGGGGGGGGGGGGGTGCTGTTAAATGGCAAGTCGAGAACATTTTTCAGCAGCCCTGCATGACAATAAGTGTACTTTATAAATACACTGTGCAACACCTGGCTTCACAAGCCATGTATTTACTCTGCAAGGATATATTACATGATTTAACTCCAAAAGAATAACCAGTAAGCCTATATTGTTATCGCAAGGTCTGTATTTCACTGAACTCAAAAAGGTGTCAGGAGTTTACTGTGAGCACTTATTCCTTTGCTTTTTTTCTCCACATTCCTTCACTTTCATCAGCTCAAGCACTTCCATTCTCTCCATCCACTCCATCTCAGCCGCTCCCTACTTTCTTTATAGCGTTTCCTTCACACATCCTGACGGTGTGGTCACTTAGGGCACTCGAGGTGACCGATGAGTGGAGTCATTGATCACTGTAACGCCGGGCTTTATGCTTAATGAAAATCCATGTTCACTTTCTCTCCACACAAGCGGGCGCTCTACAAACACCTGCGCATGGATGCTAAGCATCCGTGGCGACTAAATTGAATAGATGCAAGCAGAAGGACACAGAGGCAAGCAGGTGGATGAGCATATTCACGTGTATTCATCGTCAAGCATCTGCTACTTTCTTCTTCTCAACCTTTTGCTCCCGGCGCACTCTACCGCTCTTCATAGGCAGCATTCATGAATGATTTAAAGAGGTCTTTGAATCAAGGTGAGAAGGTGCACAGTGTCTAAATTCATTTGTATTATACTGATCGCACGAATGTCTCAAAGTGCTTCATGAACAAACAAGGATGACCAGCCGGCTCCATAATGAAGCACAAATTAGTGTCATTGGAACTCGGAGCAGCTCTGAGGCTATACTATATGAATCAGAGCTAGTTAGATTCTTATGTATGCACTTTATTCCTGCTTTTGTTTAGGCCCTTTTTATGCAACCAAAACAGCTCTGACCCACCAAGACTTCAAGGTCTGAAAAAAACAGAGGAATGTGTTCAATCTCTCCCAGAGTTGAGAAAAGAGTAATATCATTCTTCTCCCCCTGCTTATTCTTGAAACATCATTCAGGCACATCTTCTTTTTTGTATGTGTGTGTGTGTGTATGAATGTGTGTGTGTGAGTCGGATTAGTCAGAAAATTTGAAGTAGGGATGGATAATGCCACCCATGTTCACGCTTTTCTCCATTTTCTCCCAGGAGTTCCACACTTGAATGTTTTTGTGAAGTATGAAATGTCCTTGCCAGAACTAACTTTGGCCTTTCCACCCTGAGAATATCACAAATATCCACAGCGAGTCCACAACATGCCTGAGACGTTTCTGTAGTGCCGTGCACTACAACTCCTTCGCTTTCACTTCCAAATGCAGCAAAAAAAAATCTCCACATGCCCACAATACAGACTTGAAATAGTGTTATCTGTGAACATGTAATTGGCACTCATGGATTTTAGGCAAATACCTCAGGACGAGGCCACTACCAACTTGTCACCCGTTGGACAATGCCTGGATTATCTATTATCAAAACAAGATCTGTACTTTAATTGAGGTCTTCCAGATATGTTTAAAACAAAACTGTTTCTAAACATCTACACTTGATAAAAGGCACAATGTGGGTCAACAGAATAACTGAATTTTTACACAATTTCACTAAAAGAATGTCTAAAAAACATCAAGACGCAAAAGTACAAAATATATACTTCCTCTGCTGCAGTGTCCTTCATGAACACGGGCTTTTCTCATTTCTGCGCTTTTGTTTCACAAAAACCTTTGAGGTTACAACAATTTGAAAATGATGTCCATTTACAGAAAAATGCCAAGAAATGCTGAAAACAATGAATTGGTGCTGTTGGCTGTTTCTGTAAAGAAACCACACACACACGTGCACACAGAATTGAACCAGCGATTTCAGAGTCAGCGCGTTATAGAAAAGTTACATTTTCAGTGGCTCAGAGCACCGTTGCTGTGTAAACGGCCAGCAAAAACACAATGAAAGTTTTACATTTTCACTTGAAAATGTTGTTTTTGTAAATGGGGCTTTTAGATTTGGTGCGCTGCACTGGCTTGTGACCGAAGTTCTCTGATTTAGATCTCATTACTGGCCGACTACCACAGTGTACCCCTGAGCAAAGCCCTTTATGGTTCCACCACAGCAGCAAAGACGAGTTTCTGTACAATAACTAGGAGGGGAGTAAAGAGAGGCCAAAATAATCCTCAAAACCAAACATGAAACATGCTCAAATGAATTGCTGAAATTCACTTCAGCAGAAAAAAATAAGTCATATATGTTCTACTTAAAGCGCAAAAGGGCAAACCTTTACGCTCACTATATATAACTTCTACTTGCGGTAGTTAAAACCCATGTCTGATGATGTCATGCTTTATTGCTGCATTAAAAGCTACTTCAACTATGACAGACTTTGCCAATCATAAATCAAGCCAAGGCTGGAGCTGCTCCTGACAAAATGCTCTGCAGGAGGTTGTATGAGCGAATCTCAGCGAGGCTTCTGGAGTCATATTGTGACAGGTCAGGTGGAGCTGTGCTTTGATGGGTACTTATGAGCTGTGTGTTAAGAGAGGATAAAAGAAATACTAGATGAATTTGTTTAAAAAAAAAAATGAAAGGAGAACAAGGAATAGAGGAGGTCTTTGTATGGAGTGGGAGGTAATGAGATGGTCTGCATGCATCTGAGGCTGATTTAGATTTATGACAATCTCATGTCAATGAGTTCAAATAATAAATTACAAAGAACTAATCCAAACCTATACGGTGATAGCTGGAATTTCTCCTTTTGATGTTGATGTCACTTGTGGTTGTGGCCTTTTGTTAAAGACAAGAACACATCATCCTGTGACAAATGCAGAAGTGAAGGACTGATGGAGCCTCTTGTCATGTTAGATTCATTTTAAATGCTTCCACAGATGGTCAAATCGCAGGAAAAGGGTCAAAATGCAATGGAGCATCAGTGATATATAATGAATAACACAGCATTTATAAGCCATTTGACTTCTTGTAAAAAGTGCATAATTACCAATAAGAGCAGCCAGGGAGGTCAGGTGAACACAAAAACAAATTAAATTAGACATTTTGTGCAGGGAGACTCCATTTCCACTTCCATGGTCTGTTACTTATGTCCATTGTTTTACCCTTAATAAATACTCATCTCGAATTGTCTAAAAATATAGTTTCACATGCATGTATGTGAAATTCTAAGTGTTCTCATTTTCTTAACCTAAGAAAACTGGTGTTACAACCAGCTGGTATAAAGACATGCCATACACAACTACCAGAAGTCAAGAGAACACTGTTGAAACAAAAGGTATGTCAAAGAAGCCTTCTTGCCTGAAAAGAGGAAAAAAGAATACTTACACGCAAACTAAAGGCACAATTAAACTAATTGTACTATAGAGAGTGACTGATTCTTCCAAGAGCTCTTTTAATAAATTGCCAATGAGTGTAGAATAAAACCAAACTATCTTGAATACCAATAATGTGATTGCTGCTCCATTCCTCCAACAAAACACAATCATAGCGCTCAAACTAATTGACTAGAGTCTGAATGTATATTTGACTTCAGATAGCAGTAAGCAATATCTGTATTAAGCCCTCTTATTAATGTGTGCGGTCACCAGCAGAGCAGAAAGAATTGGCAGTAACGTCGAGGAGCGTTGGTGAATCTAATGGCGCTGGAAAAGTGACAGGCAATTTTTTTAAATTTGATTCTGGTTTGGTGTTTTGGTGTTGGCAAGCACAGTCGTTGCTAATTTAGACCTGTTGTGAAGCAGTTCGGCCCCCAAAACCAGGCAGTCTTCCATGAAGACACACACACACACACACACACACACACACACACACACACACACACACACACACACACACACACACACACACACACACACACACACACACACACACACACACACACACACACACACACACACACACACACACACACACACACACACACACAGCCTCAGCCTCAGCCTCAGCCATAACTACTACTTTCGCAACTTCCCCTTGACATATGTTTGCGTCTTAAAATTTCATGACTTTCCATATGGAGACCACAATTTTTTTATCCCCACGGAGACGACAAGTCACCATGCTGTGAGTGTTTAAACACATTTCCATCTCCTGCATCAGTGATACATATAGGTACGCCCACTCACACGACTGTGGACACTGACATATATCAATCGCCAACAACCACTTGCAGCCTGAGCATCAACTAACAAACTCTTTTTGCTGACAAATGTCATAATCTTACAAATAAGTCCCCATATTGTGGCAATGGGAACAGAGTCTTCTCTGAATGACAGTAAGAAAACTCCACAGACGCATCTCCCGTTTCTATCCATTTATATCATCTGTTATACTTATACCGGTATTTGTAAACATACCATTACTTTTCATGGCAGAATACTTACAGGTATCCCTAAAAAGTGCCTCTTCTGTAAAAAGACCTGCAGTATATCCTATATGGCCTCGCTCACAAAATTCACATACACCATCACTGTAGCTTTTGAATACTGTTTTTTTTTTTTTCCGTGGAAGACAAAACACACACATACATCTACACACATGCGTATTAGAGTGCTTGTGCAGCCTTGAAATGGAAGACCAAAGGAACATTAATGGAGCTATCAAGCCTCTCGCTGTCCTCCTTCCAACCATACAGACATCACAAACAACCTTGTTGCTACTCTGCCACGGACAGCTTAACCAATCTGAGGGAAAGCAGGGGAATAAACAAGTCTGTGGAGGAGAGGAGATGAGAAAGGAGCAGCGGGGGTAAGGAGGAAAAGGCAAGAGAAAAACATGAAAGAAATAAGATCTATAAATAAATAGAATGTTAAGATTTTGGCCTGTACATATGCAAAATTATACAGGATATTTTTTTTTTCCCCACCTCATGTGACCCAGAACATTTCTATTCAGCTCGGCTCTTCCCTCACACAGTTGTGCAGTAAGTGATAATGATCCAATCTGCATTTAATTGTCTTTGGTAAGCCACTCTGTCAAAACAACACTTGCCTTTATTATAGTTTTCTTTGCTGTAGAAAATCTCTTGTAACTTTGATTATGCATGTTAAAGTTGACACTGCAGTAAGACCTTAGACAGTGCTGTTTTCTTTTACATTTCTATAATCTGAAAAGAGAAGAGAAGAATGTTTGTCTAAGAAATGAATTAAAGCTTGTATTTGTCTGCGTCATCATGTCTGGAAGCTTTACATGAATACAATTATATATCTTAACATTAACTGTGAAGTTTGGGTTCACTGAACTTATGCCCAGACTCTATTTGTCTGCACCCACTCCACTGCTTTTTCCCTTTTTAATGTATTTGTCTGATTTATGTCCGTTTTAAAAACATTTTTTAATGCATGTTTCATGCTTAAGTTGCATTATTAAGTTGTATTGCTGTGAGTTTAAATAGAAAGGTTCAATAAAAAGACTTGAGGTTAAACAAAGTGTTTGTCTGCTTTGATACAAAGCTTGTGCCATACATAGCTGACTATTTATTCACATCTATTTTCAACACGTCAAGTATTCATGATATGATCTAATTCAACTTAACCTCACAGCGGGTGAACAATGTGCAACAACTTAAAGTATAACTTCAAAATAACAAATGCATCCACTTCTAAAAGTAACTTTTAATGCAACTTAGTGTCCTTCTGTCACTGTGAAGTAGTTGTGTTTTTCTTCACCAACTCCGCATTTGTTATGCTAACTGTGTTTGCATCACTAGCATGATAGCCATTAGCTCATATATATGTGAATTAGGCAGGTAGCAACTTCAGTGTATGAAACACTGAGCAGGAAGTGTTTCCATGGTAGAAGATGCGGATCTCTTTTGATCTCCTCCATGAGGTGCCTCTCTCATCCACTTTTTTTTCCAGTTTTTTCAGGATTTATTCAGATATGGTGAGCCGTTAATATCCCCAAATTGAATTAATTAGTACTTGGATGATAACAGAACAAATGTAATGCAATTAGGCTGAGTAGTTTTTTGCAAAAGTTGGGTAAAATAAATACATACAAACTAATAAAGAAAATACACACAAATGAAAACAACCTTCTCGGCCAACTTAGCAGGTAATAGACTCTTTTTCATTCTGACCTCAATTGTGAGTCTTATTTTGACTCAAATAGAAATGAATTCGAATTATATTGAAGCAGTTTGAAGACAGCAGAAGATGTGAGTCTGTAATCACTATTAATATTGTTAGAACTGCACGAAAACGGCATGAATAATACATTTCTGTGTATAATGAAAGGGATAAAAATGGTGACAGTGAAGTACATTTTTTGTTGAACTCCAAAGATGAGGAGCCTTCCTCATTTTTTCCATTTTATAAAAGAATTTAAGACCTAGAAGAACGAAGGAGCCATTATATAATAGCATACTGTGAGGTTTTTTTTTGTTAAATGCAGAGATAGATAGGTATAGCGAGCTGAAGTCATGTCACCATGACCTGGCTGCCCTCCTCCACTTTCTCCTGTGATTCATTGAGCGTAACTATGAGCAGCTTTCTCTTGCTCAGTCTGAGATATGGAGAGGTGCTTTGAAGGTACCCTCGCTGCTCGGGAGCGAAATTAATTCAAGAGCAAATAATGGATGAAGAGAAAACAAGAAAGTCGGAAAGTGACAAAGTGGGAGATGAAAACAGCAATGAGCCTTTGAACAAGAGGTTGCAAACTTATTTCTAAATGTAAAGAGGCAGTGAGATGACTGCATACCCCCCTCCCTTAGTCTTAGTCAGACAGCTGTGACACCAGGCAAAGAGTCGAGATCAGGAAAAAGTGATGTTTTGAATCTCAAACTCACCTTTTGCGTCTCCATGCTCTGTCTCACTCAGACCCTCTTATGCTGCTGCCTCTCCAATGTTTCACATCTCACATCCTTTCCCCCGCACCCCAGCCCACCCTCTCCTGCGTTTATCTCCTCTCTTCATGCCCACTGTGCTCCAGTGGCTTTGCATCAAATTCTACTTCTATCAAATGTAGATTGCACTGGCATTAAATAGATATCGCTAACAAAACCCAAAGGGCGAAGTCTGCTGCAAATGCTTGTACGTTACTCATCAAACAAATCTCCTGTTATTCCCTTTCATATCCAACAAGCACATGTTACGTTGGTTCACCGAGCACACACAAAACTGCTACATTAAGAAATAATGACTGCAAGTTGGGAGCACAAGTAGGCGTGCAAGATTTTATGCTGTTCACTACTGTTCTATGCGTATACACTCAATCCCAAAAGCGGGTCATTCATAACATAAGATGGCTCTGTGACTTCTGGCTTGAGGTGTTCTGTTTCAGTGACATCCACATCACTGTGTCTACCGTCCTTCACGACCCTCAGCGCAACAAACTGAAGTCAACTTGTGTCAGTGGACAGTACAAGAGCATTATCTGATGCACATTGCATTGACACGTCACCATTCTTTTTTTTTTTTTTTTATTCAGGTTCAATGGAGCTGTGCATAAAATACAACATACAAAAACAAAAATACAAAAACAACTTTATCCTCCACACTTGACAACTGCCAGAATTGTATTGTAATAGCACAATGAAGATAATGTATCTTGTAAAACAACACCACAAAGTAGTCAGAGCAGCTAAAGAAATACAGTATGCAGCACGAGCACACTGTCTTGTTGTCTTTTGTTGTTAAGCAGATTGATGCTTGATAATTGATGAGGGGTAAACAAAAACTCCACAAACACAAACATAGAGGTCTTGTTACATGAGAATGATTGACTCTGAACTGCAATGTTTTGCTGTTTTGATAATGATTACATGAATGCAATACACTGACAACACTGTAGTTTGCATGCCAGGCCACTAGTTATTGCTGTGTTTTTATAATACGCACACAAATGCATAAATGCAGGGAAGAATACAACGTGAACATTCAACCTCCTTTCTTCATTGTGCACAAAAAATATGGGATGGCAGGTGACTTCAAATGATGTTGCAATGGCAATTATGCACTTTGTTGAAGAGCTCCTGTTAAATTAAACAATGTGGCGAAGCGCCGTTTATTATGCATGTGCAGTACTGAGTGCTTCAGATTCATTTTGTCCGTTTACACACGGACAGAGAATGATGTGTTTCGAAAATGTTTAAGCCATTTTTAGACCTGCATCGCTGTCATCCAATCCTAACCTTGCGTTGTGCTGCAGAGCAAAAGAACTTGGAGGAATAGAAACATCATCTGGACTAGAAACATGCAATTTGTTTATTGTCTGAATTGCATGACGCTAATGGTTTTTATTTTCATCGAGCTCACCTCTTGCTGCTTGTTCTCAAGACTATATACATATATATTTGTGTAAGCTGCCAATTCGGTTATAATTCTAGTCTGATTTGCTCAGATTAATTCAATTTAAAGCATGGCACTCAAGTTCTGCCTAACATGACAGATTTGAAGTTTTATTCTGTGAAACCTACGCATATGTATATTTTTTCCATTCTTTTTATATCCTGATGAAAATGTTAATTGCTTTGTGTGATCAAAAGTGTCATGCAAATACAATCCAAGCTATTCTTCATCATAACAAGTTTAAATATAACTTGAATCATGCATCTTGCATAACTGGACTGTATATCCTCTGTGATTATCATATCAAATAACATTGTACTGTCACTATGAATTATGTTAATATCAGTGCGTTGGTTTTAATTAACATCAGTATCTGCCGGCACGTTTTCCTTTGTTTCAGCTATAAAGAAGCAGAAGCATACAGAAGACTTGTCGTTGTTCATTTTGCATTAACAGTTTCTTGTAATAGTTAAATATATAAATAAACCAAAAAAAGCATCATCTACGTATCATTGACTGGAAAAGTGAACCTGACATAACACAGCTTATAAAGTTATATGCCACTAATATCAAGTGCAATTAAGAATTATTCACTTTTTCTGATCAAAGTTAGGAGTTAATAATAACTGAGCCATCCTTTCATTTAAGAGCCATTTATGTAACCGCAAACAAGAGTAACTCTGAAATTCTGATGAGAAAAAAGACTTGAAATGCATCTACGGAGTTGTGTTACTGACCCAGGACGACCCCTTGAACTCTGATTTCAACATCCAGCTGCAGCATCTCGCTAACACACGTAACTTTGACGAACAACTTTGAAGCACAGAGCGTTTAGCTACATGGTAAAGTAGAAGGTAAAATAGGCTAACTGTGAGTTACTCCTACTTTTCATTCATTTATTTTTTTTAAACGGCAAGGGGGCAAGGCTGCCAGCTCCTGCACAATTGTCCATTCACAGACAATGGCAAAAAGAGCAGTACTTTCTAAGCTTAAGGCCTTTGTAGACTCACCTGTCAATTCGGGAGTGGGAATGTTAACGATTCTGTTCTACTTCCTGCGGTTAAACTCATTCAGAGCACCCCTGGTACTGTGTTACATAATGTGTGATTATTGCCTTCAATCGTTCTTCTGAAAGTTTGAAGTGCTACCTTACAGGGATTTTCATTTGTACGTATCCTCTTAACACATTACAATGGGCCATATTCATCTAAATAAAATGGAATAATATATAACTGGACTGTTCTATTATTTAATACCTTCTCGCCCAAGTTTCTTTCTTTTATCTTTAAGTGCTTATCAAAAAGTTTCAGCTTTTTCCACGCTGAGACCTTCTGGTGCCTTCACATCTGTGCACCAGACGGCATGAATAGTGTCCCATTTAATCGAGATAATTCATAAAAAAAAACGCGGCACGCTGCGGGTACAAAGATACCTTAATAGAAAGTAAATGGTGCATGCGATTCAGTCACCCGGTTTGGTCGGATGAGCCGCAGGACTTTATCAATCAATCTCTCTTCAGGTGAAATCTGCCAAACAAACAAGGAAGATATTTTGGGCAATCATTATGCAGCCCTCTTCTCCCAAAGTGTAAGACAGATTCAGTTAGTCAATAATAAGTCCACGTATGAGGAGTTAAGAGGGACAGGAAAAATCCTTGTCCTCCGGATGTACCAGTAGTGTCAATAGAAATGGAAGAAGTCAGGCGCTAAATGACTCATTATGATGTCCACGCATGACATACGACATTAGCATATCAAATCATGGCGGCGCTGGGCTGCCCTTGAGGTGAAGGAAATTGGGAGCGTGTGTATGTTTGCATGTCAGAATTAAAAGGGGGGGGGGGAGGCAAAACACACAAATGGCTCACGTTCCTCAATAACGCTCGCCTTCCTCTCTCAACACTAGCAAAGCTATTAGCTAACTGATGAGTGGCTGCAAAATGACAAAATCATAGAGAAACAGGTACCAACACGGGGTGTGGAAATATAATGTTTGTGCTGCTACTGATTCCCTCCATCTGTTTTCATTAAAATGAAAATGAGACAGTTCATCCATCTTTCTGTCAAAGTGATATGCTTGTATCTGGGGAGCAAGGAATGTGAAAATATTCAGTGTCCAATATGCATTCAAATGACGACGCAGCTAGTGTGTACATTGCATGCTTCAATAATGAGCCACGGCTGGGGGTCACGGAACCTCACATTCCTGATGAGGATTGGACGGGAATGTTAAAAAAAACCTTGTAGCATAATGATGCACTCTGTTCTCACGGTGGTACAAATCACGCCTTATTGTTTGCTACCTGCAGTGTGGTGAATTCAAAGCTTGGATTTGTTAGTAGTTTTTATGCTTGATTTACATTAACATAGTTTTTTTTTTTGGGGGGGGGGGGGGGTTTGTGACTTGGTCTTAGTTGTTGTCACACACATTGGAACTGGGACAGGTACCAGTTGGAGGACCTGCTTTCCCAGTTTATACATCACTGACTTCAGTTAAAGTGGGATTGAAGCTGAAATTTCATGAAAGACGGATGGTTTTCTTTTTGAATTACACATAATACATAAATGAATAAATGTAATGTGTGCATATGTGTTTATATGCACCATGTATTTCTGCACGTGTGTTTTGGGTCTCCGACTACCGTACACAACAATAGTGGTAAGACCCACTGAAAATGCAACTTTTTGAAATTGACGCCCAAAGTGGAACGTTTTGAAAAACCTCTAACTGCTTCTAAAAGGAGGAAAACACGTCTTTTTTGAAATGATGCTACTGGATAAATATTTCTTCTGCACATGCATGCAAATACATGCCATAACCACAATGTTTTCCTCCAAAGTGGTATTTCTCCCAGACCATATTCTCCTGCGACTTGGTAGCTTTCTAGTTGAGAGTCTTCAGTCCATACGGATGTCTGTGTACTCACCATTGCTAATGTTTATGGGTATTGTTTTCTGCACACGTGTGTGTGTGTGTGTGTGTGTGTGTGTGTGTGTGTGTGTGTGTGTGTGTGTGTGTGTGTGTGCGTGCGTGTGTGGTTTTAAAGGGGCCCAATTGGAAAGCTAAATTGTTTCCAGTGTTTCTGCCATTGCCGTGTAGACGTACATGGTTTTTAAAATGTTACCATTTTCTAAAATTGTGTTTCCACTTGAAATGTCATGTTAAACAGGGCCCAAGCCTACAAAATAAATACAGGCAAACGTAAGATACTTTGAAAACAATATTGTAATATTGAATCCTCTGAATTAGTTCAAAAACAGAGTCTGATCAAATCTTATCAGTCCCTTTATAGGTTAGCACCTTATTTTTCCCTTCATGTTCCTTTTTTTTTTCTTCTTCTTTTAAACAATCTCTTGTCGGCGTCCATTTCCAGAAGACCTGCTTCTGTGAAGGTCTACTTCTTTTACATGTGCCCCTGCTGAAAAGACTCTCCTTCCTTGTATCTTATGCCAGTTTTCCTCCACTTCTGCTGGGCCTCCTCTCATGAACTCCACTTTTCCACTCTGCTGTGATCACCGCTAAGTCTTTCTGCTGAGACAGTTCTGATCTCGCCGCTGTCCTCTTCCCGGGTAGCAGAGCCTGTCATTTATCGCCAACTGAGCAAAGAGAGTTCCCGAAAGGCAGAGTATCGCTGTCTGTCATAGGCTCTTTCTCCTCTCTCCTGCGTTTGTTTTCAAATTGGTCTTGTTTGTATTCTTTGTTTGCCTCGTTTTTGGCATCTGTTTTAGGTGTAAACAGCTCTCTCGCCACTGTTCTCTACAACGCCTTATTTGCATTCAGTTTTACTCTTTTATCCTTTGTGATGAGATGCTTTGCAGTTCCGTTACGACTCTCCTCCCTCAGGCTTTTTTTCTTCTTCCATTCTCTTGAAGCAGAACAATAATCGTGTCAAACCTGTTCACCACCATACGCAAACGTATCATTATTTGTAAATATATTAGCAGATATTTATGAAAATGTAAACCCTTTGTAGGTGGTTCTTATTTGTTCCTACTTTTGTAAACATTGCCACTACAGTAGTAATCACTGCAACAGTCACCTTATTCATAATCATCAAATGTATTATTCGATCTCGCCATGCTGAATATAAAATTATGGCAATGGCAATCTGTTGTTGCACTGTTAATGCCAACTTGAGGGTCGCATTAAATAAAAAATTCTATCAGATAAAAAAGCATTCTGAACAGGAGCTCTTCAACATTCCACAAAGTGCAGGGTTTGATATTAGATAGAATAAGTTAGTAAGTTTATTCCGTCAACACAGTGCAACAAAACAACAGACTGTCATTTTTGGATTGTAAGATGATCTGACATTATGCAGCCGTGAGTAACGAGTCCACATTTATTTTAAACTTTGGTCATTGTAATTTCAGAAAGTCCACCATATTGCCAAATTGGCGACTTTAAGTTGAGCTACTGAACGCCATTAAACCTAAAGTGCACAAAGTCCTCAATGAAACAGATGATAAAGGGAGATTTGATGGCTTAATGTCTTAAAACAAAAACAATCAAGGATATTTCTACTGGCTGTTTTTTTTTCCAATAAACTCGAGCGCAATAAGACAACGTAATTGTAGCTTTCCGTCATCTCTGCTGTAGTAATTGTGAACGGGGTTACTTTCAGCCACGAGGCTTCACAGACGCCATTCTCTTTTCTTTGTCATCCACCTATGCCTTATACAAGTTGGTCTCATCTCTTTTAATCCCTCGTGCATGAAATCCATTGATGGCTTTTCTGCGTCTCTTTGTCACCGTGCCTTCCCTTTTGGTTGAAATCCGGCTAAATGTTGCAGAGACATGCATGCTCGCAAAGAAAAACCACCACCTAACAGCAAATTAAAACCGTTTCTGTAAATGTAGGAAGTGCAAGGACATGTATTTGTAAAATGTACATTTTGATTGACAGAACCTCAGAGCAGCAACAAAAGCACTTGTAATTTGTTACACAGCTCAAAAAAGTGGAGGCAAGGTGTGACTCATTATCAGGCTTTCTGCAGAGCTTCGCTGCGACACATTTATTTGATTCAGGTGCTTTGGAACAGTAGACACTGAAAACACCTGGAACTGTGACCCTCCAAGACCAGAATTCAACAGCTGAATGTTCTTTCGCCGCGATAAGTGAAGTCGACTAACAAGTGAACCGCATCATATAGGACCGATTTGCATAATGTCTAGAGGTACTTGCTGTTTCATTTATTCTATTTGATCTGCGAATGAGACACAGTCAAGGGAGAGAATGGCAGACTATACACACATGTATTATAGACAGAAACAGCCTTTCACACACACTGGAAACGGTAGATGCATCTTTATAGTCAGCTTTGATTAATCTCCACCCCTTCAACGAAGCTTAAACAACCTACTTCCAAACACAAAATTAAAACTGCAACCTAAAGATTCAACAAATCTCAAATCATCCACTTGTTCTTATTGAATTGTGGGTTGTTGTTTTTGTTGTTGTTGTTGTTTTTTTGTATTCATCAGATTGTGCCCACTTGAAACTGATTGGCAAAGGAGAAGAAGAAAAGTGAAAAGAATCACAACTTGTGCAGAGGCATTCAAAGCGGGGACAAGCTCAGACGAGCCTTAAGGTGTGTTCACTGAGCACAAAGCAAATTTCAGAGGTGGCGGTGCTGCAATTCACCGTCAAAGGAAACGGGAGAGTGAATGTGACGGACAGCTTTTACTCGGGATAGAGTTAGAATTTATGTTTGATCTGAAATTCTGCTGGAGGATTTTGCTCATTTATTACGCAGTCACACTGTGCATTCGCTCCCCTTTGGAGTGAAATATTGGAGATCTTGCGGAACGACAGAGAGGAGGGGCCCTGTGTCTAACCTGCAACCAAAGAAAAAAAAAAGCAATTGCATATGCATATAGGAGAGCTGGGACATATTGGTGATATAGGCAGGGGTGGAGCTTAAACGGCAACAGTGACATAGAGCGGCACTGTGTTCCCTGTTATCTGATTGTTCTGCACAATTGTTATAGTATCAGTGACAATAATTGTCTTGCGTTGACCCAGTCAGCATCTTACCAACAGAGAATAAAATATCAGGGGTGTTAAACTACCCTGCAAGAGGTTCCAGTTCAGCCAGACCACCCAGCAAATGTTAAAAACTGAGACGTTTTTATGACATTTCAATAGAAATTGGATTTATGTTGAGATTGCATTGTCATTTTCGGTAGTAATTGTTTTTGTGAAAATATAGAAATTCTGTACCACAACAAAGAAAAACTTTAAAGTTTAAATTTAAAGGTTATTATGGTGCTATTTTACAGGTCTGACCCATTCAAGATGAATTTGAGCTGTATGTTTGACAACCCTGATGTATATACAGTCGTTAGCTCCCTGAAGAGTCCTCAAACCAACATTTGAATGAAAGTATGATTAAATAGTTTTAAACTAAAATGCTATGCCGCCCACCTTTCATTTCATGTGATAAATGTTGAGTTTCTTTTTGCAACGGTTGTTAAGTGACCTTTGATTTTTGTTTTCTAAAAAAGGAAACATGTGGACAACATAACATCAATGATGAAAGCTCATAAAATATTTTAAAAATACACACAGAGAGAGAAATCAATGCATCAAATACATCTCTACAGAAAAAGTTAGATTTAGCAAAAAAAAATTAATCCCAGTTGAACTAGCAGGATTTAGTTGTATTACTTTAGAGTGCATCCACCCTCAAGTTGAACTCTTTTGCTTCCCGCTAAACAGTAACAAGGGCACGTGGCTTTAAGGCCAGATCAGCAGTACACAACAGCTCTGATTCACAGCTGTTCAAATTACCCTCACGAAAACATTATTGTAAATGATCCATTCTTGCTTGTAATATGTTCTTCATTCCTCTCTGTGACATTAAACGGTAAAGTAATCAAACAATCAACCATAAAAAAGGGAACTTGCGAGGTCGAGATTAATCCGGCTGAACTCTGCGCAGACAGACTCTGTGTGTGGAATAAAATCAGAGTTTCACTGCAACCGCTTTGATCACTGGTTTTAATGATTCACATAAGTACCTGTCTTTGAAAGGAGCTGCTCGTCGGGATAAACCCATAGAGAATATCAGTATGCAGTTCACCTCAGTTCGATGTGCTAACATTGCTTCTGCATATGCAAACGCTGGCAAGTTTGCTATTCCCAACCTACCCCCCCCCCCCCCCCCCAACCCAAATGCTTCTGAGAGGTAAAAAGAATTGGCTAATATAGGTCTTGAAGAAGAACTTTTAGAAACTCCCCTCTCGTCTTCGGTGTGATCTCAGGACACGCATGATTCAATAACAGATTTATTGTCACCTCTGTCTTGTCTTTGAAGCCCTTTACATGGAACATTCAAGAAAACAACCAATGTTTTTAACCGTCTGAATCAAAAATAATGGCGTTTTGGTGTTCATTTCAGATGACAATCAAAACCAGATGTCCAACAATAACAGAGCTCAGAAGAATTAAATCTCACAAATGAGAGGAAACATACTGACAAGCTGACAAAAAGCCTTACTGAATATATATTTCAGTTACAATTATTGGCGTTTTAAAAAAGACTCGCCACTGTAACTTGTTTCAGCCTGGATATTCAGTTATTTCTAGCAAGAAGTTCTCACTAGATGAACTATTAACACCATTTTCTGTGCAATGAACAGAAGTGATAAATGGACCAACTGCTGAACATATATTGACATTCAAGCTAAAAGTTCTCATTAATGTCAGATTCAGGCATCTACTTTAAGAGCTATATTGGCCAAAAATAGCTCTTAAAACACACAATATTACACACTGGCAAGTGGCAAAGTACAGTTTACTTCCCAGGCTATAATCACCTTTAATGACACGCTGGGAATAAATAGGCATTCTCCAAGTTGGCACCTTAACACTCATTTCCTACAGAGCTGACATTGCACTCCAGAGACATCAGAATCAATTAACCTCTGTCTCTTTCTCTCTCTTTGGAAACTAACCTCATTACATCAGCACACAAATATCCTTTTTGCACAAGTGTATACCACTGTTTTACCTCGTTAACACGAGTTTGACCCATTAGCCCCGCAAAGTTACTGTGCTAATAGTTTAATTATCTGATGGATTCGATTGTGCATTCAAATTATGTCTTAGTTGCCTTTCAAACATTGTGATGAGTCATGATAGATAACAGACATTAAATTGTTTTGTTTTATGCTCTGCCACTGCAAATTGTTGTGGTGGCTGTGTAAGGAATAAGTGTCACAACAAGTGCTGACCATTTAAATAAAAAAATACAAAAATTACATGCAAATTAGCAAACAAATAAACAACACAATCGATCAATAAAGCCATGAAGTGGAGCAGTCCTGTGGGACTCTCGCATGGCCTGTTGTCTCGCGGACACTAAAACAAAGGAATGACTCCTCTAAAAGAAGGTGGAGAGCTCATGGCGAAAATAATTGTCTCTTTGCCGACATCTTGAATCAATATATGGGCTGTTACTATTCAATAAAAGATTCATTGTCACCTCTGTTACATCTTTGAAGCACTCTGCGCGCAAGGAAAACTAATGCTTCTAACCATCTGAATCTAAAATGATGGACACAACCGGGTATCACAACAAAACTCCTGAAGGAAGTTAAGTCTCCGCTCTCCTCATTTCATAGTTTGGCCAATCAGACCGGAAACATTAATTGCACAGTTCAGTAACAGAGAATGACTCATTTTGACAACAGTGCTGAGCCACTGTCACAGAGAGGCGTTCACTGCACCATTAATCTCGAGCAGTAGAAAAAAAACAACCCAAAAAATGAACACTAAGCCTCTGAGAGCAGCTATCCTCAACCTGCCCAATGCTGAGCTGAATTCAAGGCACATGTAAAATGTCATTAACACCTGAAAACACTTCAAATCAACATTTTTGGTCAAAAATACTTATGTCTACTACAAAACCGATGTCAAGAGAGGTAATCTCACACATACACTCACATCCGGAGCTACAAATAAGCCTTGCATGCCTGTTAACAGATCATCTGAGGGACCTGGGAACTGTAAAATCCAGAGAAAAACCAATTTTGCCAAAGAGATGGGGGGACATGTAAACCACACAGAAAAGAGGGAGGACATGTAAACCACACAGAAAAGCCGCGTACCCACTAACTGACAAGTATCTCTTAATCGTGAGGTTGTGGATTTGATCTCCCATATTGCTCTGTCCTTGAAGTGCCTTGAGCAAGACACTGAACCCCAAATAGCAGTTACCATTGAAATGAATGCGTGTGTGTGTGTGTGTGTGTGTGTGTGTGTGTGTGTGTGTGTGTGTGTGTGTGTGTGTGTGTGTGTGTGTGTGTGTGTGTGTGTGTGTGTGTGTGTGTGTGTGTGTGTGTGTGAGAATGGGTGAATCTGACAAACAATGCAGAGCAACCTGGAGCAGCTGAATACCTGCAGCAGTTAAAAAAAAGAGTGCATGTCTTTTACTCTAATTTATTTCCAGTAACATCTGTGTCTTCTGCATCCTCCTTCCTCAACCAATCGCCTGCACGTCCTCCCTCACTGTATCCATGAACCTCCTCACCTCCTCTCTCCCGACAGATCCATACTGACCATCATCTTCCTGACATACCAATCATCTCCCCAACACACACTGAACAAAATCAGTGTATCCAACTACTCATCCAACAAATCAGATGTCAAATCAGCTACAAACACTGTTTGAGCTAATTTAGGATACAGTCAACAAGTCAATAGAACTTCATTAAAAAAACAGCAACAAACATATATATACATATATATATATATACACACACACAAGTGGTCTTGCACATGTAGGGATTTGTGAGTGAGTTGGATTAAAGTTGTAAAGGCATTGATTTTGCTGGTGGTGAAGTTTAAAAAAAAAAAGAAACTGCGACAGCAGCTATTTGAGAGCTTCCTACAAACCCAAACATCAATTACTGAAGATTAATAAATTCTTCTCCCATCAGTTTGCCATGTCGCAGAATTCAAATTATGTTCAGAGCTGCATTATGTCTTCTTCTTGTGTTTTCGATCGTGGTGATAAGTTGGGGATTGTCCATCAAACTACAACATCCACTCATTCATTCAAAGACAGAGAGGATGAAAACTATGTCATGTTTTTTTTTTTACATTTTTGATATTTGCCAAAAAGACAAACATTTGGTAAATCATATAACCATTTTAGTGTAATTAAATATATGTACAGTGGATTATGAACATTTAAAGGTGTGATTCTGCTGCTTGTTAAAGCATTCTGACGAGAACATTCTCTCGTGCGCTGCTCTGCCATCTTCGCTGAGAAAGCTCTTTGTTGATTTGTGTTTTTGTGAGAAAAAAGCAATTTCTTGAGTACAACATAGAAAAGAATACCAGGGCAGTAGGGAATGCAGAAGAAACAACCCAAAAGGAAACCAAGGAAAAAGTTGCCACAAAATCTGCAATCAATTGCAAAGGGAAAAAATGATTGCTTGTAACACAAGTGTAGAAAGAAAATCTAATTAATTAAATAATTTACCTTCAGATAAGAACGTTATGTCACATATATGATACTAAATTCAATAATGGTAACTGAAGAGAGCTGATTGACCACTTCTGAGGCATCACATTGTTAAATTCACGTGTATTGTTCACATGTAAAAATTGCACAAACCTGCAAATGATCACCGCATTGATCAGTGGGTCACACTTGCTCTTTTTTTTTTTTTTTTTTAAATCTCATAAACACATGCTGGCAATTTTGGACTTTTTCTGGTAGTAGGTCACTCAAGCTAAGGCATCCTTCTTTCCCATCACGTTCTTCCGCTCCTCTGGGGGAGAAGGCCGGAGAATCCACAGGCAAGATGGGATATATAATCCCTCCAGCATGCTCTGGGTCCCCCTGAGGGACTCCTCTTGGCTGGACATGTTCCGAATATCTCCGCGACCAGGAGACCAGTGGGCTTCCTTCCCCATCAGACAACCCAACTAACTTTACTGCACTTCAACTCTGAGCTCCCTCCGGGTACCAGTGTTCCTCTTTACATGCCAAGTGGGGACTTTGATTTTTTTTTTTTTAAGACGAGTAATGACGGCAGGGGCTGCAAGGTCGAGTTGTCATTAACAGTTTCCCCTCACAGTGAGAAAATCTCTGCTTCGAGTCTGGACTTGTGTGTGTGTGTGTGTGTGTGTGTGTGTGTGTGTGTGTGTGTGTGTGTGTGTGTGTGTGTGTGCTATTTTTTGATATTTTTAAAGCTTGGACTTCAGCAAATCAAATTAATCAACAGGCATTGGAATGTATAAGATATGTGAAGCTGTTTTGATGCAGTGAAACTAAACCATAGTCTTTCATGGAGAAACTATTTATATTTTCTATTCTGGAAACATTCCATTCAGGAGTTTGCTTTGTTTTCTGGCACGAAACACAAAACAGGCGTTGCGCTGCCAAGGACACAGCTTACGCAGCACAACTTTACAAAAAAAAAACCTTTTAAGTTTTTTTTCTTAATGACCAAAAACTTTTTTGCTGTTGTAAAATGCCTTGCAAAATTCCGTATAAAACAATACTTGGATAAAATGTAATATTCCCTGTTTACTTGTGAGCTAAAAATATGTTTTTTCATTCAATTTCTTGTGTTATAGCTTTATATATATTAATCTGTCTGTTTTTTTTTATTAAAACCCGTCACTGATTCAACTATTCCTGCAAATGATCAAAGTATACCACACATTCATAAAGAAACAGACCAAAATTAGTCAAATAGATTGTGATCTTATTGTTTAAAAAGATCAAATGTGAAGGTTATAGGTATTCATGTGTTTCTGCAGTCTTTTTCCATACTTTGTGATTCACCAAAAAAGTTGAAAACAGAAAAGATCAGTACAGCATAAAAAACAATTTCCTCATTAATTCATTACTATTAACAGCTTACTGAACAGGAAAATGTTTCCACCTTACAGTCCCGCAGCTGTCGGCATAGAATATAAAGTGACTGTTGTCATCTTCTCTGTGCCTTTGTTCCCTTTGGCAGCAGGGATTTCTATCATTTTCATCCACTGGCGTTTTGACTTGCGCTTAATCTGCGATTTCACACTGTTTCCATCATTTTCAACCGGGTGTCTCGGCGCCCATCAAAATAAAATAAATGAGAAGTATGTTGCGGCATGACAATTTTCCCCCATGAAGTCATGCCGTGACAACGAGTCTGCGGGATGATAATAGCCTCAGCAGAGTGGTCACTGTGATCAGCCATTCATCTCGCTGCAGGCTCCTCCATAAAGGAGCAGTTTGTATTTTCAGTAGGAATTCAGAGATTCCTAAAGGCGCAAAGCTGCGTAACTTCAAGGTGTGTGTGCGATGGGATGGGACATCCAGTTGTAGTGCTTAATGTACTCAAGAGTGGTTTGTTTTTCGGAGTCCGTTTACATGACAATGATGATCCACCTCGCTGAAAACACAACTTACTGAAAGCGGGTCTCAAGGTGAAACATTTTGAAAGTGTTCTCCATGGAAACAGGCCTTTTTTAAATGCTGCTGCCGGTGCATATGTATGCCACGATGGTAGTAAATAGTTCTTCTGCACACGCACACGTCGATGGTAGGACAGTAAGAACAGTGAGTGTCATGACCCCCAGTCTATATTCTCCTGAGGCTTGGTTGTTTTATAGTAGTCACCCATAATATCAATACACCTTCGTCGTCTGTGGATAAGAGTAGTTTGCTGATGGAAACATAGCTGCTAAATGTTAGGGTAGTGTAATGGGGTTGTCCATCATTTCCTTCATTTTAAACTATGACTGGCAGGGTGATGACAGCTTTAAGGCAGGATAATGAGGAGTGAAGGATGCCATTCTCAATACCAATAATTATCATAACAACAACAACAGCAATATTAATAGAGAAGAAGAAGAAGAAGAAGAAGAAGAAGAAGAAGAAGAAGAAGAAGAAGAAGAAGAAGAAGGATTTGAAAAACTATAGTGTGAATGCCATTGCCTCCAGCATTCACATAATAATAATAATAATGTTCTAAAAAAATATGTTAAAGATATAATTATAAAATATTATTGGATATAATTAATTCAATTAGTGATCATGTGCATCACATCGTGATGCTCTTGTCACTTCCCCTAAACAGAAAGGCTTCACAGGGATGAAGATTTGATATTGGAATCAGCGAAGGATTGGATTAATATGCAGAATTCATAATAAAAATCAATATAGCTCATTTTTTTTCCAATTCCCATCCATTCCCATGTTGTTTGAGAAAGCTATCATCTGCGAACAGCTTCCTTCCCCTCCGGTGCTCATTTAGCTGACTCGAACTGTTTCTGTTTTAGCCGGTGGACTTTGTTAGCCTCCCCACCTCTGCTCCTTCACGGTCCTCTCTCGCCATCCTCATCCCTCCATCCTCATCCCTCCTTCTTTCCCTCTCAGACAAAGTACACACACGCAAAGTCAAGTTGTTCAGAACAGCGGTGTCTCTTGATGAAAACCCAGGGGAAATGTGGCGGGAATTGCTTTCATTTTGTTAAAGACGGGGCCATTCTTTTCCTTTGTGTTCAGCACGACCAGGCACAGCTGTTTGCTCAATTCAATACCAACTCCCTTACAAATGGATTTTACTCCTCTGTTTTTTTCCCTTCCTTTACAGCTTCGTTGGGACTATGTGCCCGCTTGTAATTTCTTAGCTCTTGCTTATCAGACAAAAAAAAAAAAGGAATGGAATGGAAGCGTTAAAAAGGGAGATTTCACTCTGATTAATGTTATTTTATTCTGCAGAAATCTAGAGTAAATCTTACACTGCCCAGAATGAATCATAACAATAACAGTATATTGAGATTATTTCCAGATGACCTTGACTAAAAGGTTAAGCAGATACCATGCAGAGCACTCATATTTGTCAGTGGCAAGTGTGTTGTTTGTAGCCGCACTCTGCTCTGTGGATACATCTAAAACCTGAATGAAATATTCATCAAGGTAAAACCCTGGCTGAGCATGGCAGCACGGAGACAGTTCTGTAATTGAGAGCACAGGGGATCCAGGTTAGTGTAGCCTAACAGAAGAGAGGGAGGTCACAGCAGCAGTCAGCAGGCTGTTTATGTGGGGAAAATGGCTGTTTCAACAACCACAGTGTTTTTTGTTTGTTTTTTTTCTAACCAACTGGTGTGCAGTCCAGGAAAAACTGCACTGGAGTAAAACTATATTGCATGTGAGGGTGGGGGGGGTGTGTGGAGGAAAAGAAATGAAAGTTTGCTTCCAATTCTAGCACCAGATATCTAAAATGATCAAATGAAAGCCTGCGGTGATAATCATTGATATAATAATTTCATTTATGTAATATAATAAATATGCCTTGTGATAATTTTCCACATATCTCACATATTGGATTCCTCAAGTGCAGTATGTATTAATATAATGCATATACATATATTTCTCTTAAAAATTAAAGCTTATTTTGAGAGTCCAGCTTAGTTTGAACATACAGGAATATCAACACATTTAGAAGGTCAAAATATCATCATACTGGTATGAGCAGGGGCCACTCAATTGGTTTAAGAATTTCTATTCTATTTTATTCTATCATGGCCTCACTTAAAGGACAGTTTGTAACAGTAAGAGTCTGAAGCGTGTAAATACTTCCTTACAAATATATAACTCCCTCGGTCTTTGAATTAGTATTGCTTCGAATATAATTATTGTGTGCTGATTATAAAATATGGACAGACCTCTGCAGCAGTAATGGCCTTCTCTCAGCATTGATTTTGCTCTTCTTGGACCTTTGGGATCTTTTGGGTTTAAAAACCTCTTTAAATTTCGATCCAGTCATGTAATGTCACAAAACTTATTTACCAAAATGATTACAGTGAAGCCAAACAATGGCGGACACACACTCTCATGAACAACAATGTGCAGTTACACACGTCATATCAAAATTCTGGAAAGTGTCTTTTTGACATGTGTAAATCTCATTCTGACATCCCCAGAACTGCTAATAACCTACCTGAGATTTGATCGTGTCATCTTAAAATCCTCTGGCCTTGTAAATCTGCCCCTTTGTGTAAAACACAATGAGATGACACCATGCACAAGTTTATCTGATTGGCAAGTTTCTGACTTTGCCGTGCATTAAGTGTGACACATATTTTGACTTGACTATACTAACCATATATTGTATTTATCTATATTTTCTCCCTGTGCCTGGTTCCAGGTTCTCCTGTTTCCTCACATAGTCCAAAAGCGTGCATTTGAGGTTATGCTGTAATTGCTGACACAAAGGGCTCGTTTCCAAGTGAAAATGCTGAACCGTTGTTGCGTAAGAGCGTGTCTGTTTACATGAAAACAGTGCTGGGAATCAAGTTTATGAAAATATTTCTCAAGGTGGAACCTTTTGACAAGGCTCCACCTCTGTGGTTGTATAAAAGGGAAAAATGCAACTTTTTTTAAAACGCTTGGGCTCTACTTTCGTGTAGACGCTGAAACACTGCTACTGTGCATGTGCACCACGACCACCGTAAATACTGTAGTTCTTCTAGATGGTCAATGATAGCAGTGGTGGCTCAACATGCTAACTTCATCGTTTTCACTGTATTTGCTGTTTCCATGAAAACGTACATCGTTTTCAAAATGTTGTTGCGTAAACGCAAAACTTTTTTGTGACAAAACCGCAAATACAATGCATTTTCACTAGAAGCAATGTCATGTAAACACGGACTAAATGGCCTTTGTAGATGTGAATATGGGCGTTGGTCTGTTTCTCTGTATTTGTCCTGTGGTGGCCAGTGATGCCAGTATGTGACCACTTTTTTGGTCGTGTTACTATTTCCAAAGCAGTAATCAGCCTAATGTTACTTAACCAAGTCACTGTGCATTACTTTCTCTTGCCTGTAAGGTGGCTGTATCACTGAAAAGAACAGCCATAGATTAACCGGACTGCTTCTCCTTTCCTTCGTCTCCAACATGACCCACACCCAGGCAATCACAACCCTACTCACTCCAAAGGTGCATTCAAGTAACATAAAAAAGCATAGAAACCAACATTACACCGTCATCGAGGCACTACAACAATAACACAACTCCTGAGTCGAAAGATATTTTAGCAGGAAGGCCACCCCCAAGGCAACTGTGGCAACACTGGTGGTGACCTGCCGGGCATCTCGCCTGCTGATATCAGCCGAAGTCAGCTTGCCGCCGAGTTTGATACAAGAGGAAGGCACACATGACAGAGACAAGAAAATAACTGTGCACTTCCTTTGCTGGGTATTCTAAATTGGATGCTCTGTTACTACTGGTTTTCTTCTCAGCTTCCACACAGTAAAAGCAGGTACACCTCGCGTCTGCATGCATGGATTGACAGTCTAGCTAATTTGGCGGGATCCCTGGTTTTCCTCAGACCATCAGCTTGTCAATCTCCTCAGTGATTACAAGTTTGGTGGTGGTGTGTGCTCGTCAGGTCATCCTTGTTGCTCCTTCGTGAAAGCCTTCTCCGGCCTGACTGGAGTCAAACAACCTACCATCTGCCTTGCTCCAATCAGAGAGACTTCAAAGGCTGTTACAAGAGGCACCAGAGAGATGAAAAATTGCATTGCTATTCCCACTTACATCTGTTTCCACCCAGTTATGAAGTTGTGCAAAGGTAAGAGCCATGTGATGTCCCAAAGCAGCATGGAAAGGTGCTTTGCATAAAACCCCTGCCTCTATAAAATGTGATTACTTTCACCTAAAAATAAAGATTGTATGTAAGGGAGTAACAGCTCGCTTGCCTCTGTCCAAAGATAAATCAGTTTCACCTACTGGCACATCTAAATCTCTCTAATTAATTGTGTCTGATTTGTTTAATTTGCACAAACAGAAACCAAGTGCATGAAGCCTTTGGGGACCCAGCATGCACACAGAAAGAGAGCATTAACACACAGTGGGAGTTTTCTCTTTGCTGACCTGTGTTTTCAGGACTGAGATAGCACTACTGGTTACGAATGAAAACCATTGGAGTAGATAGGACATAATCCCTTTCTGGTCACATTAAAAAAAAAAAAGAAAAGAAAAAAGATATACAGTATGTACCTAAATTACCTCACCAGATTAAGCAGGGGGAAAAAAGTTAATTAATCCAAATCAGCAGATTCCTTCACTTTGCCAGAGCCAGGACCTGTAACCTGACTTCTCCCAAACTTCTCCAACTATCCTATGATGAGCATGTTAGCAAGCCTGCAGCCTTACATTTTCCACATGGGTGAACAGTTTTGAACTTTGTGGAACTTTGACCGAGAAAAAGAAAACCGTCTTTTCAGCTCTGACCTCTGATTTAATGGAGAGTCCAAAATGGAAGAAGCTATCATTCCTTATTAGGTGTACTTCACTGCACTGTTCTTTATCCAGAAACTGCTTCATGGCAGAGCAAAGATCTGCAGACAGCTGAGACAGCAAAGACACGATAAACCGACAGGAGTTCATGAAAACAGGTCAGGGAGGCACGAGGGACGATGGAAGATTTCTGCAAGCGCATAAGAGTAACTAAAGACACTTCTGCCGTGAGACATAATTAGTTGATCTGTTGCACAAACTAGTTTCCAGTACACTGAACATGTTACGTGTGAGTTTAAGGAATGCACATTAAAAACCGAAACTACACCAGCACTCAGGATGGTGACTGATCTTTTTGTAAGTGCTTCTCAGTGCAAACCCTAACTGTAGACGTTCTCTCAATTAAATACAAAAGATTGACAAAATATTATTTAATATTAAAAACACATTTTTGCTTGTATTTTAAAAGTGATAACTTCCAACTTAAATCAGACATATACTTTTTCAAGTGAAAATGGAAACATTTGGTAGCGTTTTGGGTTTCCATTCACTCGACAACGGTGCTGGAAGTCACTGAAATTTTTGAAAACAGCGCTCAAGGTGGCCATTTTTTTTTTTTTAATTTGCCCACAAATGCTGGGGCGAAGCTCATGTTTTGCTTCTGCAATTTACCAACTTTTCACAGAAACTACTGACCTGAATTGCATGAAGATTTTATTCTTCTTGTGGAAACTGGAGGTCTGCTGTGAGCCGTCAGTCCTGGCTGCAGAACGGAAGCTGCCATTAGCCACCTGCTAGCACACTGCCAACTCCGCACCAGCACTCGCAGCTAATATCTCGGTCCAGAAACACTGGTGTGAGTGCATTGACTCTGTATTTATCTGTATGCCCCTGTGCAGTGTTTTGCACAGTGATGTTGCTACACGCTCATTAGCAATGATATGAGCCAATGGCGAACATGCTCGTGCTACTAACTCAGTTGCTCTACTGAGTGCCCTTTCTAGTTGAGGATGCTCTGACTCTATCTCTGTGAAAATGGGAGAACACGCAACTTTTTGGGTGAGTTTGAATGATTTGTGCAGTCTCAGCTTCGGGGACGGTGGAAAATGTATTAAAACTCTTTGTGACTCGGAAAGAACAAGAAGATTTTGTAGGGGCTGGTGAGTGACAAGTCAATGTATGGTGTTATTACCTCGATGAAACTATATTGTTTTCAGCATTTCTGCCATTTTCATGTCAACGGACATTGTACTCAAAACGTTGCAGAGTAAATACACAAGTTTTCTCAGACAAAAACTATGCGATTTTACTAGATCCAATCTATAAACGGGGCCTCAATCAAACCTTAAGATTTGCTTTAAACCGTAAATAGCTATTAATTTTCCATCTAAGATGTTGCTTTATGAATAGACTAAGGTACACTCACATAAAAACACACAGATGCTATTCACTGTGCTCCTTGATTTTCAGCATGAAAGAATTCACAGGTGATCAATTTAATTTTCATTATAAAAAGAAACTTATTTTCCCAAGAACCAGCTGGTGATTAGTAAAGCTTCTCATTATTGTGACGCTGTCCTGTCCTTGCAGACAGCCACTGCAATTTCAGTTTGACAAAGACACATGGCTTCACTTATTATAAAAATACCCCCGAAAATTGCGTTTCACGCTGCAGCATTAACGCCAAACGGTGTTTCTTTAGGCATTTTAAGCAACATATATTAACATATGAATTTATTACACCACAAATGTGTATCTAGGAGAAACCAACATGAATGTTGTGCTATTCAGGATCTATCAGTGAAAAGTCATGAAAACAGAAGTGCCAGATACTGCCGTGGGACAGCTTCAGACGCATTGTTAAAGTAGCTCTCGGCATGTCAGAAATTTACTGTACCCAGCAGCCCTCTGTCTTTCGGATAGGTTTACTACAGGAGACCAGCTCAGCAGTCCGATCAAGGACAACAAGAGGTTATTAAGTAAATCTACTCTCAGCAATTGTTGCCTTCCGCTCTGCTCCCCCCTTCAGTCTCTGCCAGGGGCCCCCTGTGTGATATGGATTGTTTTCAAGTAACAGGCGGTGAAAATGGCCATCTCATTATTTTTAATGGGTGTTTGAGATGGGTTCCATTGCAGTGGCGCACTGTCATTTAGATGCCTGGGCAGCAAGTGGGATGAAAAGGGAAAATGGATGAGGTGGGGAAGTGTCATCTCCATTGTGGTGGTAGGGCATTGTACCTATTGTTACAGGTACGAGATTCTCTTAATATATGTTTACTTTGATCAGACTTGCACAGAAGTAGCAAAGTGGGCAGGGAAAGAGAGGAGGAAAAAAAAAAAGTTGAAAAATACAATGAACCTGCCTGTCGTCCACTGAAGCGGCACTGTGTTTTCTTTTGGCTTTAACCCAAGAGGCCGAAACAAACCCTAATTGTGATCATTTTTCAATCTACATTAGACAGTTGGCTAGCGAGCTCATCTTTATATCCCCTCCCCACCCTGACAAAACTGTGATTAGGTACACATATCTTCTATAACCCAGGAGCTGCCAGCAGGCTGAACAAAATGCTGTTTTTTGCTCCACATTTTTCCATCTAGATGAGTTTTAATTAAGTCTCCTCGCCGTGCTCCCCCGTGGCTGCTCTAATCAGACCACAGGAGCGTTGCCGCCATTTTGCTTGTATTGTAAAGGATCCCACTGCATCTGTCGACCCCCCCCCACATTTCCCTGTAACACCCTCTTCTCCACAGGTCCGCCCGCATACTGGGAGAATCACAAAATCACAAAAACATGGACATCAGGGCAAGCATTTCAATACAGCTAAAGATCATCAGAGGGTGGTTGTCGTGTTATTGATTAAGATTGGTGAGGTTATTACGGCACATGGATATGCACAGATGCTCCCTGATGAATGCCGGGCTGAAGTCTGCTGGACTACTAATTTAGACGAGCTGACATGTGGAATAAACCTTTGAAATTAAAGCAAAATTTTAATCTCGCTTTTGGATTAGTTTTAGGTTAGTTTTTTGGGTTTTTTTTGGTTGGTATCTGTAACATCACAGATATTTCTGGAAAGTCTTAAATTGTTGAGGGTTTGATAAACTGTGGGATATTTTAACAGCGCTGTCAAATAATCAAAAATCAAAAGAGCAAGGAATTAATGTCGCAGCTGTACTTCCACTCGCATGCTTGACTTAGCTTTATGAAGGATTTAGGTGAGAAGTGGCTTCAAAACACAAGACACACATTTTAAGCTAAAATCTCTCCTCACAGTTGAAACCAAACAACTCGAACCATAATGAATTTATGGTTCGAGTTGTTTGGTTTCAACAGTGCAAAAAAACAAAAACAAAAAATCTGTAGCAATGTTTTCCCACTGAGTGTACACAAGCAATTGGATATTGGATTTGTGAAAATCAAACATATTTTTGATGGGCAAGAACATATATGCACCGTGGTCAAAGTAAATAGTTCTTCTGCACATGCGTGAATGGGTGGACAATAACAATAATGGCTTCCAGTATCATGACTCGTCCATATGCTCCCGGGTAGTTTTATAATTAGGAGTCACCTGCAGTGGTAAATGGGTTTCACTTATATCATGCTTTTTAACCACTTTATGTTACTTATCACATTCACACATTCACATATCAAGATGGCTGACATGCAAGTTAACTGAGTTCATTATCTCACATGTTCTCATAACAGAAACAGAAACCTAAAAAAAAAAAAAATCTACTGATGAGAACTCTCATCAGTTCTATTTATAATTGCAAAACTAGAAATGAAAACAGTGTTTATATCCACCAAATATTGCACAGATATGAAGAATTTTATATTCAGCATCCCTTTAATTTTTGTTTGAGATATCATCACATTACATCTTCTACACAGCAGGTGTTTGAAAGGTGTGAGACCTCGCACTCCCTTATTGGTTTGATGATGTCTAAACTTAAGTTTGTGAAGAAGATGTGTGTTGTTGTTTTTTTTTTAACAGGTTCACACCATGGCATCATCATGAAAGTGGGACCCAGGATTTATTGACAGAATCGTGAGTTCAAAGTCTAATTATAACACAACCCCATCTGGCTCTGATCTCAAACTTATTGATGATAGAGCTTGTCAATAATCTGCATATATTATCTGTGTGTAATTCTGTATTTGTGTGTGATTGCGTGTTTGTCACAAGTGTTGTGGGTGTGAGTAATAATCACTCAAAGTGGTTTGAGAAGAACGAACCGATGCAACACTTCATGCTTCCAATTATGTGGTTGTTCAGCAAAAAAAATCAGTCTAGTAGAATGAAAGTTGGAATTGAGAAGTGTTCAATTTCATGAAGAAAAAAAATAGCATCGTTGTTCATAATTGTGTTCTTTCTTGTCTTTCAAATGAATTAGGAAAAAAAGGGGGGAAAAATTACAATTGGAGACAGTTGGTGGCTCTGAAGCCTTATCTTCACTCATTTCTCCATGTTACAAATTTCCAGCTTGACATCCACATTGTCTTCATTTTATTGACACGTCGGGTTTAAATGAATTAATCCTCGATTTCCCTCTACTCCCCCTTTTGTCTTTCAGTGTGTAAGGAGGAGAAATGTTGTGAATCAAAGTGTGATTAAAGTCAGTCACATTTACTATCACAGTTTCCGTCGGGGGTATAGATTTATGTTTGGGTGTGACACCACGACTCGCACTGACATAAAGGCGTCAGTGTTTGAACGGGGGCGGCCGCATGCTACATATTGTTGTGTTAAACAACAACAAAAGAGAATGGATTCTGTTATTTAAAAAAAAGACTACAGGAGAATGCAGGTGGTTTTCATTCATGCCTCTCATTACCGTCTGAATGCGAGAGATCGTTGTTTATGTGTGTCCTCTCGCCGTGTGGCGTATATCATTAGCGGCAAAACAAGGTGACGAGATGAGATGATGCACTCTGAGTTCCAATCACATCAGTTTAAGAGAAAACCCACTGAGATCTCGAGAAAATGTTTCAGCTTTCACTCGCTGCACTTGGTGAAAAAAAAACAACAAACCTAAAGATAAACACCTACATGCCTTCCACACAAACCTTTGCTTTAATTGCCATATAGCAGGTTCCCCCCCTCTCCATAATAACAATAATTGCTGCCAGGCTACATATTTCAAAGCTATTTCGAACATCTTGGGGTGATGTGGCTGCACAATTGAAGCTTTCAGCTTTCACTAAGAATACAAACTACACTGAACAGGATTCAAACCTTTGCACGACCATTTGCTCGGTTATACATGCAGCAAGCGCGACTGGAAAACCGGACAGACGAGCATATCTGCTGCTCTGATGAGTAGTGTTTATAACTCCGCCAGAATAAAGGACATTTGACATTGACAAAACCCATTGAAACATACAATATTGCTTATTTAAGATGACTGAGCTATGCCTCAAAGCCTGTTGCAATGCTAAAATCTGTCATATAATCTTCAAGCTCAAGTCTTTCTGAAGCACTGTAAACCAAGACATTGTGTGGATTGACTGCAGCCAATCAAAAGCTGCTGAATCTGCAAAATGAACTGAAACCTTTGAATAGTGTCTGTGGATGCTTTTGAGCAGCTTTGGACTATTTTTTCTTTTTTTACATTTTATTTTTTAAAAGACTATTTTGTATACTGGTTCTATATTCTGATTGGTATCAGGATATAGAACCATAGAACCATAGAACATATAGATTCTAGTCAGATTAAATTAGGGAACAACATAAACATTGCCTTGCAGTTGTATGCATAAAGATTGGTAACCAATATTGTAATAATGGCAACTGACGTAAGATCTGACAATAATAGTGATTTTGGACATTAAATGTAACAAAACCGAGAATATAATGAAATATTTCAACTAATATCCCAGTATTGCTTTTTTTCAAATATGTAAAAAAGTTATTTTATTATTGGTTTATAAAATTTTGACATAGCAAAAAAATAAAGAGAAAAAACAAAGTCCTTTGAAAATGCTGAAGATTTTTTTTTAACAATGTTTTCTTTGAATTTTGTTTTTACAATTTGCCTGGTGGTTTAGTAATTGAGTTTTGTACTTTTGTCTCAGAATGAACTTTTCTCTTTATTGTTAGCATGTTCCCCCTGTGCCTTGGTGGGTTCTTTGTCGGTACGCTTATCCACAAAATCCAAAGATGAGCTTTTTAGGTTAAATTGGTGTTTTTTTTATTTGAGTGTCTCTCTGAGTAGGCACAATAATAAAGTTGTCCTGCATGTCCTGTTCATTGTCAGCTGATATAAACAGCAACCACCGTCAGCCTAAAATATACAATATAAGAATAAAAATACAAGTTAGTATTCAAGTTTTATAAATTAATATATTTTCAGAAACATGACTGCATCATGAAGTCTAATGGTTACCACCATGGAATGCACTTGCCGTGCAAAAATCTGTTTCATGAAAGCCTGCAGCCACACAGCATGATACACAATCAATTGTTCGCACCTGAAACCATTTCAGAATTTACATTTTAATTTCACATCGCTAACAGCTACGGTGTTCTGACAGCAAAAGGCCTGATCAATGAAACCTTTATGACAGGTGATTATTTGATCATTTACTTCTTATTGAACGCTTGTCATATCTGAATTACTGGCTTTTTGTGGTCTAAATGCACAGGTGCATCCATCACTGAGTGAAATGCTGCTCTTCTGGTTTACTCCTACCGAGAGTTACTACCTTCCCCGCAAATTCATATTAAGCTTATATTCCAAATCATAAATCGTTATCAAAGAGGTTTCTACATTTCTATGAAGATAGATTATCAACCTCTCTTGTTTCTTCATTTCTTATAGACATTAAAGTAAATGCATTCTTGGTGCGGTTGGAAATTAGATTTTCAGTTGTTGTTTTTTCCCATTGATTTACCCAATTTGTGCAGTCCTTAACCACTGTTACAGCCTGAAAATCCTTCCAATATCTTCTAAACACAACACTATTACCGTGACTTGTATTCCAACCTGCATATTGTGAACATAAATCACTGCTATTTTCGCTGCTCTTGCCGTTTGTGCGTGTGTGTGTGTGTGTGTGTGTGTGTGTGTGTGTGTGTGTGTGTGTGTGTGTGTGTGTGTGTGTGTGTGTGTGCGCACACATGGGGCTGAAAAGAATCGAGAAACTATGCAATAAATTATTACTTTAACTGTTGAGCACATAAGATTAAAGACAGAAGAGGCAACAAAGAGAGCCATGAAGTCACTGGATTGGTAAAAAAAAAAAAAAGGTTTGAGGGAAGTTCTCTTTTTGATAAATGTTTTTTTTCCCCTCAAGCTTTCTGTCTTCGCCACCTGCAGTTTGGTTCTTTTCACTCCCAACCTAAACAATTAATGGATTACAGGGTCATGCTTGTCAACACGGAATGGAACCACACTGTTTGCAAATGATGTTGGGGATTCATAACTCTCTAATCACCTTAGAAACAGGAACGGCACCCGTACAGTGGCTCTGAAAATAACGCTGCAGTCGTGCTTCTGATTGTGTCTGTGTGTGCATAGCAAAAGGCATGTGCAGCACTGCTCAAATCTTTATTGCTACGTGCCAGAGGTTGGGAGGAATTTAGGATGGGGGGCATTGTATATTTCACAGACAAGCGTATTATCAACACGACTTCTTGCCATTCATTTAAATTCGGGACAACTGAAATAAAACGCTTTTCTGGGATAAACATATTTGGAAATAAGCTGCCAGGTTTATATTTTTTTTATATTTTTCATAGTATATAGGGGGGGACGTCTCATTATTTTTTTAAAGATTATTTTAATTACTTTTGATGGTATTAATATGAGACAATAGCCGTTAAACTGCAGAAGGGAGAAGAGGAGAAACAGGTAGCGAGAAACCTAAGCCAGAGAAGAGGGGAGGGAAGAGCTGGATGGTAGCAAGGGATGAATAAAGATGATGAAGGACCAGAGCCCAGGCAAACTCCATCCCCGGGGCTTGTGCTGTGGCTCTGTTCCTCCCATCTGAAGGCCCCTTAAGGTGGTTAGGGTCAGGCAGCAACCCAAATCGATGGGCCGAGCAGGGACTGTGCGGCTCCATGCTAATACCTGCTCCATGGTAATACTGCCGGCCGAATCCCTGCCGGGCAATGTCATCCATCACCCCGCTGATGCCACCAGCACAGACAGAGGCGGAGGAAGCGAGAGACACACAATCGTACAGATAGATGGATGAGCGAGGATTTCTCCGGCGTGGTTTGCTGTATATCCCAAAGCTGATTTTAATAAAAGTGGTAATAGGGCAGTAGGATCTCCTTACAATGTGTCTCTGGTCCTTCACACAGTGAGATAAATGCCAAGTCTTGTAGGTCTGGTGGGACAGAAAGATGTTAATCCATATATTACATATTACTCGCCCCAGTCTCAGAATCGCAGCGCTGATACATCAGAGTTGCTATTGATTGGCCCCTGTCTTGGCAACGATTGCTAAATGAGATATTTCATCCTCATGAGGGAACCCAACTGTATTAATTTCCCGACCAGAGGCCCACTTCCTAGCCAGTGTTGTTTTACCTCAACTTTAATTTAGTTTCATAGAAGGTCTGGGGGGCCAATGTCTGAAATTACGCTGCATCTCCAGAGCAGAGTATTTCTCAGCCTCACGGTGGAATCTGCCCTCATACATCTTCTCAGTGTTTAGTTGTTCTGTTAATACCGGCAACTCCATAAGCAAAGACATTGAAGACTGCTTCAAATACTTTTTTGGGGCATTATATGTCATTGACATGAGCAGAAATCTGAGAACAAACCGGTTTAGTTTAATTGTAAATACTACATGTGGTGTTTCTGCACTGACCAAACAATTTGTCTCATTCAATGCCAAATTGCTATCGAAGAGCTGACTTTTACGAAAAAAGAGAATCTAGCACATCCTCTGGGCCAAAATGTCGACGAATTTATTGCCTATTTTTGTAAGTGTATAGAAAAGGATTTCCTGTGTGACTTCTCTGGTGTGAGCCGACTCTAATTATAGATAAAACACTTATGCTCTCTTCACCCATAATGAATTGTCTGACCTCTAATGTAAAAGTCAGCTAAGCTTTAAACCAAAGAAAACTGGTACATATACCAGCAAGGGTTCACATTGAATTGGAGGATCTTACTCAATGGATAATCAATATTAATTATGCTAGAAGTCTTTTGAATGTCTTTTTGTGTGTGTGTGTAGAGGGGGGGGGTTGATATTTCGCACATATGGTTTTGTTCTAATTGGATGACTAACTCATCTATTCTACCTGAGCATTACAATGAACTTGTGAGAGACCGAGGGGCCCTCCATCTATTTGTTTGTGAAAGCCATGGGGCCAGATTTTGATGTGCCGACAGTGAGTGGAGCAGTGAGTGGGAGTGTGATTAGGAGTGAGAAGGCTGTATTTTTTAATTCCTCTTCATGCGATTCGGGTATTTTCATTATAACCCTACATGTTAAGAAGTACATCAATCTCATCCAGTATTAATGATGAATTTCTGGTGTACTGGGAAACCACCTGCTTCTACAGTGATTGAGTTTCAGTGTTCTTATCAAGTCAGCTAAGTATTGTATTCTTTCTTTCTTTTTTTTAACCATCATTTCAGATTATTTGACATGTTGTGAACCGAAAACAATGATTCTGTTGCGTTATAGATCTGCATACTTGGGACAAGGAATAGCAAATACTGCACAAAACACACAAGATCATGGCAACAGCTGCACAAGTGCTACTTTCACAAGCCGCACCATCTAGTTGAATCATTTATTCAAGTAAGTGTGTGTTTATTTATTTTTTTTTTCCATGTCAAGGTATTCTGTTTTGAATGAAGTTAATGGAAAAAAAAAAAGTCCGGGTCAGTCTCTTTATTCATGAGAGATAAAAGCATGCTTAGGGTGTCAGCATCTCCTCATAGATCAGCATTTTAAAAGCATTATCAAAAGTGTCCCCTTTCACCAAGTCTACAAAATAGCTCAAATCAAGTGAAAGTTGGATCTAATCACTTCAACAAGCACATTTCTTCTCTTCATTTTCTCACTGCAGAGACACTTTGCGCTCAAAAGAGCATTTGAGGTGAGAACTTGTATACTTTGTATTTGTTGACAGTTTTTTTCTTTCTCCCCCTGCTTCTGTATTCTAGTCACTTTGCTTAACGTCAGTATGACTTGATAAATGTAGTAAACGCTATCAGCTTGGGCCAGCTGGAAGAGTGACTTAGCGAGGCCGTAAAGGCAAACATTCATTCTCATTAGTTGAATCATTTAGCCACTTGACTTCCTGTATCTCCCAAGCACCACCAGCTGCCCTCCAGCTATCTTAAGGGCCACCAAAGACTTATTTGTCATTTTGGTTTCTTCATATGCTTGTCTGCTGCTCAGACATTTTCATAAACTGTTGCTTGTGGATTGTTTTTTTTGTTTTTTAGCAGTATACTAGTTTCTGCAAGGTAGCAGAGGAACACCTGCGCCATGGACTGTGGGAGCTTTTCATTTCATATTGTTCTAATGCCGATGCAAATTTTTAATGAAGAGGATCTTTATGTTGATGTCTTGTCATTAATAATTTAAAGCAAGCATAGACACTTGTGTCAACATATTGCCTTATTGCATCTGCGTTCCCATGCCGTCTTCTATTGCCATTTCTCAGCTATATATATATATATATATATATATATATATATATATATATATATATATATATATGAAAATGGTCATTCTGCTTTTCAAATGACTCCCCATCACCTCCTGAATCATCACCCTGGTCAGGAAAGGTTTTCCACTTTCCCAATAGCCATCCATCACTTTACTTCACCTGCTGTATTCAGAGTCCAAGAGGTCCTGTCCTCTACTACCGTCATATGGGTTATTGGTTTTTATGATACTCACATTTATTCAGCATCTTATTCAGTAAGTTGCCTGTGGCTCCCAGAGAATCTCAACCTGAGCCCCAAATGCTCTACAAGGGCATCCGGTGTAAAACCTGCGCCAAAAAAAGAGAAAAGAAGAACCCACGAGGATGACATAATCCACTGGGGAAGCCTCATAAGCATGCCCTTTCCCTCCTTTACTGCAGATTATCCTTCCTTATTGAATTTCCTCTCATAACAGTAAAACGTGTGAATGCTGAGCGAGGCCAAAACATCAAAGATGGATGGTGCAGCTGCTGTGACGAATTTATACAAAACTATGGTGGTATCAACATATATGCTCCATGAAATATTTCATTATAGGAGATGGGAATTTACTGTCAATATAATCTAGTCATTGTGATTGTATTGACATTAAATGGAAAATAAATATTCATAACCAAAGAAATCTGGAGAAGCAAGAATCATAGGGCCCGATTAAAAGTTTACACCTGGAATAAAGGGGTGCAACTTTCAAATTGTATATACACACATGTGGGAATTAGTCTACGAAGGACATAACTGAGGACCATGTCTGATGAGCAAAATAATACACATTTAAGTGTATTTACATTCATGTGCACGTTTTCGTCCTTCATGTGTTTTACCTTTTTTGAGTATTTTCCATCCATCCCTCCATCCATTCATCCATCCATAGCCACAAACTATGTAGTATTATCTTTTTTATTTTCTCATTTATTCCCTTCAGGAAGCCTCAGCTCAGTACTTTCATTTAGAGTTTTAACTCCATCTAAAGTCAGCCAAACTGAATGGGTAAACCGAAAACAGTCAGCTCGAATCAAACTACCCTTATTATCGCTGCATATTTTTGGGCAATTCTCTGCTTTTAAAGTGTCTGTGTTTGTATCAGTTTGGGGGACGGCTCTGTTCTCACAAACGACAGTCCCTTCAAACATGATGGGAGTGGAGGCTGGGATAACAGCAAATTAAAAAAAACCCCAACAAAAAACACACAATTGTGGAGGAAAAACTTCAGCAATCACTTACTGCGTAAGGGACCCATTTAGCAGTCTGCATTTGGTAATTACTCTAAATACTTTTGGCCATTAAGTGCATTTCCGCAGTTTAAAAGAATGAGACTATTTACCCGGTTTTTCTTTAACAGTTGTATGTCTGACTGAGAAAATGCCATCAGTTGAAAAAACAACTTCAAAAAGGTGGACTAATTAGTTGTATTTGACAGTTCCTGCCTCTTTTCCACATATTCTCCCTTTTACAACAACTAAAGCCAATTAAGGGCAGCAATAGATGATTCGTGTCCAACTCACATGGAGAAAACAACACCCATAAACTTTAGGTTAAGCAGCAATCACTGCTATAACGACATTCATTTTCTAAAGGCATATCATAATGTTAACTCTAATCACTACTTTCCTCACTGCTTTTGGCTTCACGGACTTGTGAAATATACGTCAGGGCAGTACTTAATTTGTGTTTGTTTCAAGTGCAAACACTTCACAGTCGATTGCTTGTATTGTAGATTTGATTGACATTTTAAATATACAAAAATTGTACTTGTGCATTGTACACGCCCATCAATTAAAAATGATTTCTAAAGCCTGTTGGTGATATCCTCAAAGCTTCCTGTGGCACCACAATAGTCACGGATGGGCACAGAAACATTGTTCCCAAGACAAGCAGCAAGTAATCTATGTTTATATTATGAGGCTCTTAATAGATAAAGCAATGACACACTCACACAGCACACATAGGCTCAATTTACACAACATCTAGAGTGAAGAGACATCATTTTTACATTTTCGTTTCAGAAAAGCTTTGCGTTTACGCCGCAACGTTTTGAAAAATGATGTCGTCATGCAGAGCCACTCGTGGGTGCTATTGGTTGTTTTTGTAATGTTCCACTTTGGGAAGAGTTTTCAAAATTTTCAGTGGCTCCGAGCACCGTTGAAATGTAAACCGACTCCCAACACGCAACAAAGGTTTTCCATTTCCATGTAGTGTAATCCAAACAGGGTCAATAACTAAGAACTAACAGGACATCAGGAAATATGAGGGAACACAAAACAATCAATTTTCCCCCATTTTGGAGGGTTTTCAATAATGTGTCTGTTCACCCCTTTTCTACGGAGTCAGAAAATAAAAAACAAAACAACAAAAAACAACAACTGCGTTTTCCGAGCATCATTGTCATGTAAACAGACACACAAAAAGCAACAGATGTTTTCCGATTTCACTTGAAAACATTGCCGTGTAAAAGAGGCCTCAGACACACTAGTCTGGTTTAAAACAAATAATAGAATTCCGCACAGAATTAAGTAGATCTACATTTTTACACGCTGGTATCAGAGCTAAATTTGTCAGCAGAACTGGGCAGGAATGAGCGAGAACACATTACATTTATCCATCGAGAACCAGCTTCAACCCACCTGGAATGTGTTAAGTGCAAACACCTTTATTAGCATTTAAGATGGAGGGCGGTTAAAAAAAAAAAAAAAGTCAAGTAATTTAAAAATCTTTTTATTGCTGCGACATTGATGGTTCAGCACCTGTGACGGAGGTACACAGTGTGCTTGATCGCCAGTCACAGCTTGTGTGTCACGATTAGCAGCTCCTGTCAGCAGAGTGCTAAAAATACGTGTCCATCATTTCACCCGTTGAACTGTCTTAATAATGTCTGTTCTGCTGTGCATTGATAATCACAGCCTGGCAATCAAAGCTCCCTCTGCTTTAGATTTTTTTCCCCATTCCCTCCTGTTACACACTGAGCTCAGTAAAATACATGGGCCTACGACTAATTATCCGGGGTGGGTTTTACTCGTCTTTTTTGTGGCATTCAATCGGAAACTCCGGGTCAGTTTGAACAAAGTGGAAGATACTGTAACACAGTGCGGTGCTCGCTGATTTGGTGAATGCAAATGATTTACCCATATTATTATGATTCCGTTTAAAGACTGTTTTTCAATTATCATGGCCTCCTCTGAGGACTACGTAGGTGTGCTTGATTAACATCTCTGCCACTCTGCTGGTGTTATTGCACCTGTTGAGGCAGGAGATGTTAGACTTTTCTTATTGGTTCGTCTCGTCTGATGACCTTAACGTAATTGCTGAACGGCTCCGCCAAATTCAGCCGAAGCAATGGGTATAATTACAACCAACAACTGAAAACACCTGTGTGGGTTTGTCTAGCATTTAATAATTACAAGGGCAATGGGGGAACTGCATTAAATCATTCACATTGACACATAATAGCCTCATAAAGGTAAATGTTTGCAAGCCATGATTTGTTTACACACCAACTTGTCATTAGCCGGAGTCCTGCCTCTGGCTATCTCACAGATCTGATGTAACTCTAGTTTTAATCATCACTTAGTGAAAATATTTCCATCTAAAATACTATTAAAATACAGTTCTATCTTCATTAGAGAGCCACTATCTGTGTCCGATCTGGACTGAGGTCACAGCGTGTTGTTCGGGCAGAAACCTGTTAAGAGATAGAAACGAAAAGAGCAAAACTGAACAAACATGCCAAATTTATGCACCATTAAACCCAAACGGAGAGATAAAACACAGCAAAAGGCTCCCAGGAGATCAGGAGGGCAGCAGAGTTTGGTTGTAATTCTCTGTTGGTTGGTATTTCTAATGGATTCTTCATACATTTTCCGTTCTGTGTATTTTCTTAACATGCAATTATTACTATTCAAGACCCAAATTTAACAAACAAAATCAAAAACTAGAACAATTAAACTTTTATCAGTTGTCTTGCGGTTTACACATGAGAAGAAATACGAATTTCATTGTATTCCGCTCTTTTGTCATCGCGCATGAAAAACCATCTCACACGTCTGCTGACATTGGTATCGACTATGGTACACGTCAGTGCGACTCCATAACTTGAGATACCTGCAGTAACCTTGCCACAACTGTGTTCGCACACACTTTGCCTCCTCATCCCCTCGGAGAATTCCGAAGCGTCGTTATCTGATATTTTTTAATGACTTGTGTAAGTGGTTTTGTTAATTTGTTGTGACCGTCGTTCTGTTTATCTGACCTTAGCGCCGTTGTGTGTTTTGATTGTGCGCTCGCCGGCTTCATGTTCCCGGCTCTCTCTTGGACGGAGATCTCCATCATAATGAGGCTACTTGATTACACAGAGTTCATAACACTACGCTGAATTATTTCACCAATTGTGTTGAGATAGAATTACCACGGCTTTCACTCCAAACTAACATTTGATGGCCATGTTCAGATTCGTGTCGTAGATCTTGGAAAACAATGAGGTATTTAATGATTAACTACTTCAACTAAACAATTCGTGGTGCTGAACAGAACGGAGTATGTGGATGCTCCAAAGCTCATAAACAATTTCCTGGATTGTGTTGCCAGTCTTTAAAGAGGAGCATTGCCTGTGGGATCCAATTTCCAGGCTTGTAGCAATTTGCACCAGGTCCCATAACAATTGGTAAAATAATCTCCTCGCCAGCCGATCAGACCGTATTCTATAAAGAAGTTCCCTCGAACAGCTTCTGTTTTCACAAAAGCCCCAAAAAACTAACTTTTAAAAGTTTGTGTTATCTGCATTGTTTCCCTCCAGAGTGTACCTTTCCTCAGACCGTATGTCTCCATAGCTGGAATTCTTCTCTCTCTCGACCAGGAACTTCAGTGCTCAACACCTGCTAGCTCCTGTTCCTGTTCTCTGTGGGCTTTAAGTCAAAGAGCAACGCCTCATTAGGTGGATACAACACATACCCACACCCGCCACAATGCATGCACAGATAATTAGAGCAAATATGTTTTGCAAAGTTCAGCAGTGCTCTCAGCAAAAAATGTGGCGTTTGCATGTTCTCCCGACGTTTCTAAGGATTTCCGCCCAAAATGAAGTCCCCATTTACAGAACAACATTTTTAGGGAAAACGGAACACTTTCGCTGCATTTTGATTGTCCGTTTACGCGACAAAATAGCGCCCAAGTTGGTGCTTTTCGAAAATATTCTGTCTCTGTGGAGACGCAAGAAAATGCACCTTTTCTGAAATGCTGCAGTTGCGCATCTGCCCCACAGCCATGTTAAATAGTTATTCTTCACATGTGTGATTAGATGGACAATAACAAGAGTGGCAGCCGCCAGAGTGTCATGACTTCCCGTACACGTGAGCAGCTTTTTGTAGTGGGAAATAATAATTTGCTGATTATTGTTTGGGTTGCACGATTTGATCTCTTGCCACCCAGCAGCATAGGTCAGGTTTGAATCTGGGCGAAGAAATTCATGATGTGGAGCATAAACAAATATACATATTTATATATATATACTTTTTTTTTGTATAAATATATCACAAATATATACAAAATATTGAATAAATAAAAATATAGAAATGAATACAGACCCAAATAGGTCCAAAAACCTATATTTGCAAAATGTTCAGTGTGCGGTGAGATCTGAGGCATACCACTGCAATAGTAGCCTGGATGAAATTGCCAGGGATGGTTGTTAAGCCAGCAATAATAAGACAACTGCTTTTGTAGTTTTGCACTCTCCGAACAATAATGTTCCTCTGAATACACTTGAGTTGATATGACTTAGGTTATTAGTTGTTTGCATGTGTTTTTTTATGCGTTATTTGGCTTCTTGGTACTGGGCTGAACACTTACCCCAGTATCCTTTAGGGAGCCTGGCCTGAGTAATATCAACTTATTACATGCTGAAGTGAATGCTGGCGGGAAGCCCACACAGTTTGAAGTCCATTTGCTAAAAGTCATCTTGGGGCAGTGAACATAGTATAGCCGGGACATTGCCGAAAGAACAAAAACAAACAAACAAAATATATTACAATTACCTCCTGAAAAACAGTAAAAACAAAAAGGGAAAAAAAAAAAAAGTGTGGGCATGCCATCTGCCTTGGCCAGTTGGGGTTTGGGGACTGCACAGAGAGATGATAAAACAGCCCAGAAGACAACAAACAATAATGGTCTGAAGTCATTCATTTAATATATTTAAGTGAGGTCAATGGGAAATCATCCTTCCAAGGATAATCTACTTATGTGTCAACACTATATGTTCTAAATCCATTATGTTCATTTAAGTCATTATTACTTATTGACCATACCGAGTGCAAAAACTGGCTTAGCTTTAGGCAGGGTAGCAAAAGTTGTCGGCAAAGTTTATTTCTTCCTGCCATATGGGAAACATTTGTTTGTCCTTTGTTGAGCAGCACTGCTAGTTTATAGTTTATTGTCAACCTCAAAAAGAAAAAGAAGAAAAAAAACCCTAATATTATTTGTACTTGACACAGTGCAGAAAATGAATATGATGCCTGCCAATAATTTAGAGTAAACACAAAGTTGTTCAAAACTTAGAGTGTTAAAAAATGCTTAGTGACTTACGATAGCAATTAAAAATGGAAACGCAACTTGTCAACTCTGTCGCGTGACCTCGATGGAGGCTGTGCTGGCAAGTCCTGCGCTGTTTGTTACTGCAGACCGTTTAAAAAAAAAAGGGGGGGGGGCAAGCCTAATCTTTTCTTTCAGCATTTTTGCAATTTGCTTTTGCCACTTTGCCAAGGAATCAAGGAATTATCTCCTCTCCTTCTCTTGTTTCTGTGGGATTTTTATTTTTTTCCTCCTGATTTATCCGCCACATTCCTCTAGGGAGGCCAGCAAAGTCCATGCAACGATTGCTTCTCAACACAACCAAGAAAAACATGACAATTACTCTGTACAATACGATAAGTAGCTTGGCCAACTACTTTGCTGACACATAACCCCTAAATTAGTACATCAAATCCAGAGCTTTCAATCGCTTCTTCGGTCAAATCATATTCCGGCATTAACAAGTGGAGATTTGATATTAAAGCTCTGAGGTGATACATGATTGAACTTGAAAAAACGTGTGTGGTACCAACTTTTCCTGTGTTTGTCTTGTAATTCAGAGCGATAACTAATTCAATACACTGCGGCACTTCGATTATTGGTGAAAATCATCTACAAATTTAACTATTATAACTTTAGCTTGTCTGCAGTAGATGGCGGAACAATTCTTCCGACAGCAACACACAAAAAAACATAGACAGGCTCCTCAATTCTGTACTATTATACCATATAATAAAAAAAAGTATTGTTTGATAAACTTCTGTTTCTGTACTCCATGAGTCATGTTATTTTTTTTGCATTTGTGTGCAGAGTTTAACAGAACAAGTCAAATTGTAATGGTAAATGGCTTTAAGTAAGTGAACTTTAACATGTGCTTTACACCAACACACGCATCTGTTCACAAACAAACTGGGTTTCATGGAAGTTGATCGTACACTCTTGGGAAGAACTGTGGGCTTTGTGTCTTGCCCAGTCATACTTTAACACATGGGCTGCACCAGACGATAAATCGAAATGCCAATAATGGCATTAGAAGATGATCCTCACTGCTAAATGAGCCCCAGCAGCCACACCGACCCTGAGCCACCCAACTTGAACTGAGTGAACCGAGTTTTTCTGAAACTAGGCTTTGCCTTCTGCATATAAAGTCAGAATTGTCCGTGCCTTGTTACAAACTCTTAATTATGGATTAAATGCGTAATATGTTGGAATGAAGGACACATTAATCTAATAAATGAATAACGTGAGATGTATGGACAATTTCAAATTCTGCATAAGAAAATGGGGAAAAATATGTAATGTGAACATTTTTACATGTTCCACTTATATTGCTGGAAATAAATATACAAATATATCAATATACAAGTTGAAAATATCTTTATTATGTATTTTCTGATGCAAACAAGCACATATTCATTGAAATGAGAATTTCCTTTTCAGCTGAGCCTCCTGCAGGAAGGCATTAAACGGACCTAATTGTTATTACTACAAAGAATGAAAACATGATTGATATGTAGACTCAATTGGAAGTGTTCAGTCACACCAGGTTAGTTGGCATTTAACTGTTGATTGACTTGATTATTGTGAATAACACACTTATTCATCACCTGCTTCTGTATTCTCCTCATATGCATGGCGCGGGGGGGCATTTTTAGCCAATGATTTTAATTTTGCAACCGGCAATTTCACGCTCCTTTCAATTTCACTCCTCATCACTACAATAGTGAGACCAAGACAGCAATTCTCTCATGCATTTACTCCGCTATACTAAGTGTTATGTGAGGTTAATTGTTAGTATGATGTGCTATAAATTGAAATTCGGAATAAAAACCAAAATTAAAAGATGAACCCGGACGCGACTGGAGAGGTTATGATTGCACCTAATTTAAAACTAAACAAAACAAGGAAATCATCTTAAGAATTGCCACCCGGCTTTCACACACTAAAGCTGTCATTATGATAATGGTATACAAAATGCTGTGATTCTCAACCCTGCTGCTTTTGAATTTACTGATTTGATTGAAGCGCCGTGGCTCATTTCTAAATTGCTGCCACAATGTAAGCATTCATTTCCTCGGCGGGCACCAATGCAGTGGTCCATGAAGTCGACAGGCACTGATTGGACTGGAGCAAAGTGCGAGGCAAAGGACAAAATGTGAGTGCCGCAGTGGCCCAATCACCACAGAGTTCAGTGGCTTCTGGAGGAAGTAAATTGCCTGAATCAGACCATGACCACACCATGTGGATAATTCATTTATGAACAATTGTAGTGTGAACGGGGAGTATGGAGCACTATAAGAAATTATAGTTCTAATTAATATGACATATAATTACAAACTTCCAGAGGTGACTTTTTTTTTTTTAGTTTCACCATAATAATGAAACTTAAAGCAAACAAAAGAGTTTGTATTGAAGTTCACCATCACCAGGTAGTATGTAGAATATGCATTAACAAGGCTTAATGTTGTATGTATGTTCTTTTAAAATTATGTATGTACTCAAATAGAAAACAAATATGTATTTAGGACTCAGGATTTTGGACTGAATTTAACCTGATAAGCCTCTTTGGGTTGACGGAGGACACTGCCACACGCACAGACACACACGCACACACACACACACACACACACAGTCTACTGTGGATTGTAGGCATAAAATATATTTTAATCCGGGGATTCGTTGGTCAATGCAGAAGGAGGTCTGCAGAGAAGCAGACACTCCTCAGGCATTCCCTATTATCTCTTATTTAGTGCATCAATATTTAGTCAATATACAATCACACAATGCAAAGAACTCTGACATCCGCTGCCGGATAAGTGCACACACATAAAATAGTGATGATCCGGACTAGCAGACCATTATCTCCTATATGATAATGTCAACAACAGTAATAAAACAGCACTTTTTTTTTTTTTGTAAACAGACTATTAAGCAGATGGGAAATGTGTTTCATGGTTAGTTTCAGAGTAAATTCCAAACTGACATGATTCAACACTGACTAGCCTTCAGTGAGTTTACCTGATTTAAATGCAACCAACCAACATGCAGATTGAGGAGATTTCTGAAGGAGACCGGAGGTCACAATCCAAAAATGTGAAAAATGTATGTTGAAAAGAAGCCTACTTAAAAATATTATACTTATAAACAAACTATAGATGTAATGACCATAACTGAACTATCTCCTAGTAGATATCCTGAGATTGTTAAAAACATTTTTGTCATTGACTTTGTCAGCACAGCAACAGAGTTGCAAGACAACAGACAGTGGCATGTTTCATGCTTCATGTTTTCAGAAAGTGTGAAATTTTCTATGACACCGTACTTCTGTAACGGCTGATAATCTACAATATAATGGGCTTTACACTGAAATGTCCCGACACATAGATTTTGCAGTTTACAACAAAGATTTGACAAGAAACCTTTATTGATGTGGTTATATTTTAGCCGAATCACTGTAAATCTTTGATAAATTGCACGCTTTGTCTTCGATGACCTATAATTATACAAGTTCTGGTGCACTCCAATGAGAATCCGTCATTTTATATGAGGACAGTGTTGTCAGAAATGAAACAACTGAGATTTTCTTGACGCATTTCAATGCTTCCTAGTACATTTTTCTCCCTTCTTTTCCCAAAGTCTAAAACTGCAAATTATTACAGAAATGTAAAGGCAGCCTTACATAAAACACAACTGAGCGAGATAGCCAATTTCAGATGAGAATATACGACTGTTCAGAGTAATTAATCAACGTGAATGACACACAGAAAGAGATGCAAGGCTGTAATGGACAGACGGGAGCAGGTGTTTTTTTTCCCCCCCGTTAAAGTTCTTGGTTTCTTTGTCAAATGTTTCTTACTGCAGCAGTATTAATCAATGTCCATGGGCCATATATCTACAAATAAATTAGTCTCTGTGTTGCCGTAACAACACAAAACGTCACATCAGTGTAAATCTATCCAGCCAGTGAATGCGCTATACTCATCCATTGCTTCTTGGAGTTATCTGGAGGAAAATCACAGGTTTCTAACCACAATGAGCCCAACAGTGAAAACAAATTGGTACTCCAGGGAGCTGATGCCTCCACTTTGCTACCCGGTTTGGTGGGCTACATAATATAATACTTGTGTGACAACGATGGAGGTTAGTGCATGTGTGTATGTGTGTGTGTGTGTGTGTGTGTGTGTGTGTGTGTGTGTGTGTGGTTGTACATGCCTTGGAAATATAAACAAAGGAGTAACCATGCCTGTTTACTTTGAGCAACTCAGCATGATGTCTTCACGCGCAGTTACGTATGTATGAGATTGTGTGGTTGAAGCGCGGAAAGGTCGGGAACGTGCGTTACAAATATAAATCCTCATGTTGACAACGTGCACGTACAGCCTATTGTTGTTTACCCCCGGCGATTTCATGGGCTTTTGTCTACTCGTGCTCATTTTCCCCGGGGGAAGGGTATTATACAGTGCGTGGTGTTTTAAAATACACGGACAGATGTGCTGTGTTAAGGCTTTCCCATCCAAAATAACAACTTATTTTTCCTACTTTTGTTTTGGTTGCACAGCAGAGCATCTGACAGGTTTTCGTGAAGTTCACCAACCTTTTCTTTTAACAACCTTGAGCAGAACAACACTAACATGTCTTGCACTTTAATGAAAATGTAATTTTCAAAAAGCCTCAAAATCCAATTCCAAGAGTGTACTGCATCTGTGTTTAGAAAGTTTAAACCTTTACCAATGCCATCTATTAATACTCTTCAAATGTGCACATTTCTGTATAATCTATGTATAACAAAATGAACTCACAATACTTTCATTTACCACTTTGTTGTACCTCCAAGCATCAACTTTTCACAAACTCTGGAACACAGATCACATGTGCCTGCCTCTTTAAGAAGCAAGGCACCAATATTACTCCAGTCTACCTTGATTGAATCGGTTAAACTTCATTGTACAAATATATAGATACAGCATTAATGTATGGTTAAGATCATACATTAATGGTAAAGACAACACAAAATAGTAAAATAACAAATGTGCAAGTAAAAAGGAAACAAAGGAAGAGAACATACCACCTTTAACACCTTCACCAGAGTCAGAGTCGGAAGCACTGTGAGGAATGAGAAAAACTAACAGTGAACGTAGTGCTGGTTAATCTTCCCAGGAGCCACAGATCAGGATCTTTTACCTCCTCGGCCAGGGAAAGCCTGCAGGAAGGGACGGACAGAGAGAAAACAAAGGAGAGAGCGAAGACTACAAACGAGCAGAGTGAAAAGCACAACAGTGGAGACCTACAGTAGCACAAGTTTTTAGCCAAGCTATAATATAAACCTTATCAAACAGGAACATTTTAAACCTACTTTTAAGCCTAAAAATACTGAAGTTGTGAGTTTTTAAATTAGGCCTGCACTCAGAGCAATGCGTTTCAAGATGTGATTGAGCTTGACCATTAGAAACTTTATAGGCTGGGAGGGATAAAGTCGAGTCGAGGGTTCATAGGAAGCAAATGAAGAAAAGCTGACACTGGAGAAATATGATCTGTCCTGTCAGTACCAGTTAGTACTCATGCTGCAGCAATCAACTTTATGAATCAACTTTTCAGTCTCCTGCTCCAGAAAAAAAAAAAAAAAAATGCATTAAATTATAATTACTTGCATGATCGCTACCAATAAGCACGTAGATTAATTGATGTTGATTTGGGCCCCATTTACACAATAATGGCGCTCGGAGCAACTGAAAATGCAACTTTCTGGCAATGGCTCTCAAGGTGGAACTTTTTGAAAATGCTGGGGCTCCATCTCCGCTAACTAACATTGCTACTGCACATGTGTTGTACTAAATAGTATTTCTATACATGTGAGCAGATGGACAAAACCAACAATGGCAGCCTGAACGTCACCTGAAATCGCAATCCAACACCATCGACCGTCCATACGAATGTCCGTCGACTCGCCATTGTGTATGTTGAGCTGTAGCAGTGTTTTCAAACTGTTACGTTTTCCTCACTCTACAGGGAGAGGTGTATTTAAAACCTTGAGAGGCATTTTTTTTTTTTAAAGTTGCATTTTTTTCAGAATACACCGAACGTCCTTGCCCTACACACAGACAACCCCCTCCCCCAAAATAAAAAAAAAGTCACAAAAGTTTTACGTTTTTACTTGAAAGTTGACCAAAATCCACAAGACAATACTTCAGATCAATAATGAGCGAAGATTCTTCTGTGTGGCTTCTGTCAATAATTAGATGACGTACTCTGAATTGTCTTCCTTTGTACAAATATGCGTGTGTGTACAATTGTGCACACTCTGAAATTCCGGCGGTTCCATAAGAAAGATAAGCAATATGATGATATATCTTGTTGCTTCAGATCTATAGCTAGTTTGTGAGAGTGTCGTAAATAATTTCACGACTGCCACCCCACGACACCACAAAGGCTGGCTGCTGCTACCAGATAATAACAGCCAATAGAAATCCAGCAGAAAATAACATCAAAGCGCCTCTCGAGCCACAATAAAATAAAAAAAAGAGTTTTCAGATCCTCAAGGAGGAAAAAGAAAATCCAGATTCTCCATTTACCTTCATAACAAGCTCCTGTACATATGCTGCCAGAAACACTTTTTGCTTCTACATTAACTGTATTTACTCACTGAAGTTACCGACGGCGAAGGAAGATGATATGCAGTTATTTCCGTGTATCAAAGTATGTTGTTCAGCTGCTCTCTTCAGTCCAACTTACGGTCACACATCTATAATATCCAAGTCACACAGCATCCCAGCCAATAAATGTACGAAATAATCTGTATGAATCTTTAGCACCGAGAATGACCCATCTATAGAGGCACTGACTTTTACCTTCAAACAATCCTACATTTCTAACAGCATGTAGATTATTATGTAATTTAATCTTTAAAAAAAAAATACTGGGCAGGGGGTTTAATGCAGTAAGAAAATACTCGGATCAAAATAATCTAAATCAAAAAAAGTAGGAAAATAGCTTGAAATTCATTAACATGTGCAAATGTATCTCAGTCTAGTTTTAGATATGACGATTAATACTCCTTTCATGTCTGCATGCTACCAGCTGTGCAAAAGCCGGTAAAGAGTTCAACGGTAGCAAATCATCTTCCTCGTTTTTTTTTTTATCCCTGTGATGTTGACTTTTTATCCACAATACAGGCGGTTGCTTTTTAAAGTGTCTTGGCTTGGTTCAGAAAAAGACACTGTGGCGACGGTTTTGCAGAGGTGCTGGAGTACGACACCGTTCATCACTAAAGTCATCTCCAAAGTGCAGCCCCTAATGGTCCCATGGTCAATGACTCTCGGCCATTTGCCACACAAAGTTCAATTTTAAGTTGAGGAATAACCCCCGAAGTCCATCTGAGATGTAATGAAATGAAACAGCCTAGAAAATGTGTCAGTGACTCTCTGAGGAAGGGATGACCTTGACAACAACAACAACAAAAAATCCCCATGAAAAACCAGCTCCTTCTTGCAAACTGTTTATCAAGAGACTTTGCAGATACAAGCTGGAGGAAGGGACCCTCATCTCAGGGCAGATCAAGGTCGATGTTGGCTCTCTCCCTCTTCGCGCCTCTTTCATCTGCGAGTAGGACAGCTTGACATGATTATCCATGTCTCTGCTAAAGGCGTCCCCGCTGCTTCAGTGCTCAATGAATCAGGCTAAATGATGTATTGGTGATTGTAGCGCCAGGTCAGTTGTTGGGTGTGTTTTCATTTCATTGGATGTGATTTTTGTACAAGCTGTAATGGTGAAATTGAAGAGTTCTAAAAAAATGTTTTATATATATATTTATATAATAATACAACACCACTGGCTTTATGGACAAACAATCAGATTTGTCATCATTCTAGCAAATAAATTTGTCTTGGATGTCAACATTTTAATGCATTTCATTTAACTTTCCGAATATTAAAAAAATCCTCTTAAATGCTGTATTTTGGGGGCAACAGTTGATTTGCACACACTGGTATTTTTCATTGTCCTAATTATATTGCATAAATTCATCTGTTGAGGTCATTTTTTAATACATATAACAGTAGTAGCATACGCAATAGATTTGTATATATACTACACCCATACAAAGGAAAAATTGTCTTTCATGTACAGTTTTATTGTTTACAAGATGAAGTCATTTTGAGTGAATTTAACTACAACACCATATTTGTTCCCACGTTATTTGTATATTAATGTTTGCTTTCTGTCTAGAATTTTTCTTTTCATTGTTACAAATCCAAATGATTATTATCAAAGTTGTGAAAACTGTAAATTTCCGTTGCTATCATTAACGTAGCTAACAATAATGACGTAATGGCCACTCAACCTGGTTGTCTATCCATACAAATATCCGTATACTTACCATTGGTAATGTTTATAGCATACTGGTGTCTGTCGTGTGTGTGTGTGTATGTGTGGGAAACATTGTCGTGTAAATGGGGTCTTACGCTACCAAACAACAATCATTGGCTCACTTTACCGATCTAATAAACAGAGGTAACTTCATTAGCAGTGAAATTAGTATCCACTTTTGAAGTAAAACGTTTATTTACAAACATGACGTTTTGTGGTTTTATTCATGATTAGCACACAGCTAATCGTGAATACAGACAGCTACGATTGGGAAAGAGAGCTGTATGGCTGTATCATTCAACAGAATATGGAAACTATCTAATTTGTGTCACGTTTCTCACCTCAAACAGCAAAACATGGGTGCCCTTCGAAAGATAAAATAAAAATATTGGTTAATTTGCATGCAATTTTATGAAAGCCGCAGGATGTCACTACAAAGAAGCACAAAATCCATGGGATGCAGACCCCTGCTCTAAGGAGATAAGCTTTTTACACAAGTTAGGATGTTAAAATCTTATTAGAATTGGGATAAGAGCTATGTGACTTTCTGTTTTAGGAAACCATGGCTATCTATATGAAATCCACAACAAGCTATATACAATGCATGAATACATTTCTGATATCTTAACCTTTGACTTTAACCATTTGTTTTAAAAATGCATTTCAGACCTAATGGCTGCCACGGATGTTGCTGTGGACCACACACACAATAATTATGCTGCTAGTGCAAGGTTTTTAAGTTTGTCTGTATGCGGTATATGTGGCAGCTGGTGAGGGTCAGGGTGACACGGCCAACCAGGATGAAGCTCCTGCTATGACATTATCAGAGTGATGAGTGACAAAATAACAGTTGATCGGTGGGAGTGAGACTAAAAAGAGCCTTTATGCCTGGTTGGACATATTGCAACTGTAATTACCGCCAATATCTGTCGATGGCTCGTTCAACGTTTGCCACGGGTTTAGGGCGTTACTTAACCTTGCGACGAATAAGTGGAATGACAGCGAAAATGGGAATCGAGTAGTCATTACAGATGAAGATCTTGTGTTAATAGGTGCTAAATGATCATCTAGGAGGGAATAAATGAGTCTGAATAGCTGAGTGGGAGACAGTGGATGGAGGATATTAGCATCATTATTACTGGATTGTATGGTTGCCATTGGCATTTCCTGAATTAAACTTGCGAGGGTCTGTCCTCAAGCTCAATACTCTCTGAGTTAGAAAGCTATAAAGCAGCCACTTCTAATTAGGAAACAAAATTGAAATGTGCAACCAATGGATAGTTTTGTTTTGAAACCACAAAGAGGCAGTGGACAAAAAAACACCCCGTCCTCCTCCTCCTAACATTTTCCTGCCATTAAAAAACTGAGTTTTTCAACTCAGTAACCATCAAACTTCCCATTTGCCCTTTATTTGTCCCACTTTGGCAAATCCGCAGTTCATGAAGATTATTTCTCTCCCAGCTAAGTCTCTCATATCAAATGCACACAAAAAGAGAAAACCAAAGGCCATACATGAACTATTGCAATGTTTTGGATTGTTAGAGCTATAATGGAAATTGTGCCCGTCCTTTCATAATGAGTGCTTGCACGTGCAGATATTTGCAGCATCATGCATCTGTTGAACTCACGTGTCTAAAGCAGAGGATTTTTAAACCGCTGTGCAGGAGTAGAATGGGGCCACAGATGAAATGATGTCAGGCGGAGATGCTGTCAAGTAAAAAAAGGAGCAGGTGCATGTTGGCACCCTGCACAACAGGAAGCGTGTAATTCTAGTTTGACCTGTTGATTTGACCTTCTTTGAAACACAGTCAGCTAATGGAGCTGCCGCTGTGGCTGTGACACGGTCAATACTTTGAATCATCTGGCAGGCAACTGAACACTTTTTTAGTCCAAATCAAAAAGCCTCAGTAGGCAGATAAAGAAAAAAAAACATACTTTTCATTCACTAAAAAAAAAAAAAAAGGCATTATGGCTCATTTATGGGTGCAGTGGATAGCACTGTTGTCACACAGAAAGAGGGTCCCTGCTGGCCGATGGGCCTTTTTTTTTATTTAATGCATGTTCTTCGTGGACCAGGGAGGGTTTTGTTCCATGGACTTTGTTTTTTGTCCACAATCCAGTTAGATTAACACGCAGTAGTGCAGTCACAAGTATACGCAGGTATACAGCGGATACTCACTGGTTTTTGAGTCTGTAGTGCGTACACCCACTTCATAATCTCCCATGACGCACCACTTGACAGTAGCTACCAGCCACATTGTCTATTTTGGATGATGAAGCCAGCCTGTTCCGACTCCGATTGGCTAGTACTCACAGCATTCACTGATTTGATTGGCTAATGGTTAGCATACAGCATGATGATCTGATGAGCCAAACAGAGGAGGAATAGGGTGGGTCATGATGAGGTAAGTACTACGACAATGAGCAAATACTATGGATGGATTTTCACTAAATAAAACAGTCTTACATGCTGCTGTTTCTAGCAAATCTGAGTTTTTGGACTGCATTTCCACTACACCACTCTTAACAAGTGATCCTGAACTGGTTTACAGTGTGATAGTCTATCTCTCTGTGTTCAACCTATGATAGATTGTAACATGTTCCATAGTGTTTGCGTCGGTGTGTGGTCTGAAATCCCCACGATCCCAGTCTGGATGAAGGAGCTCTCAAACGTTAATGAAGTCACTTATCTTCATATTTACAGAGTGAAAAGTGTTTGTGCATCCATTGCTATTTCAGTTTATGTATACTAGTGTCACAAAAGGGAGAAAACGGCAAACATGAAGACCCAGACTGGCACAAGTTCATTATCAAGCGGCACATGGAAGAGAATGTGTCATGGGTTTCTACGTGTGAGATCTGTTATGGACTGACTGACCCTCGAAGTATGGATTGCTTTTTGCACAATGTACGTTGAGAAATGGTCCACTCTCAAGCTATAGATTAGGTGACTATGAAAAATCAATTTACTGCAAAGTGCTGTCGTGCTTGGCACTCTTGACTGACAATGAGATTTTCCCCAGTTGGGGGTCTTTCCTTGCCGTGTTTGCATGTTGTTGTCCTCGTGCTTGCCGTTTGTATTAATTGGTTAGTTTGCATGTGGTTGTGAATTTATATGATTGTCTGTCTCTCTGTATTTGCAACACAATGAACTAGTGACATTTCTAGTAGTCTGTAGTGAGCTAGGGAAAACCTCCAGCTTAATACGACGAAGTTGGATAAAGTGGATCCACCTGCTGAGGACGAGTATGTTTTTGAAGAAATCAAATTGAACTTGCATATACAGTTAAGCATGCAGTATAGGTTGCATAATTCATGATATTGAGCACTTCAAGCCATATGTTTGAATCGAGGCTTTTGCAGGTTTTCTTCTTATGCCATTAAGAACAACCCACACATTGGGTGTCATTATCAATACGCAGTCGGTCTTTAAGGCTGACCAGTCATGCCAACATGCCCTAAAGGACGAGGCACTATCTGTCTTCTTCCTGGTAGCTGCTCTCCTGGCATTCTGCATCGACTCCGGCAGCCCCCTCCCGACAGCTCTCCCTGCATGCACATTTAGACCGCTGCAGGTGATCAGGAGCACAGCGGCACATCTGGTTTTCAATCAGCTCAAAAGAGCACATCACCCCGCCGCTCATATCGCTCCACTGGTGCCCAGTCGCTGTCCACATCAATTTTCAAAACTCTGACACCTCTTTAAAAGTGCAGCAACGGCCTCTCCGAGTTCCTTCATTCCAGTTTTCAGACGGGCTCCCTTTCGCTATATTCCGCTAATGAAAGGTGTCTGGCACGCCCTCATGACCCCACTGAGGATAAAGCGAGCATAGAAGATGAATGAAGGTGTCCTGTAGCTCAAAAACTTTGAAAAGCATAATCTATTGCAACACTATATTAGGAACAAACAGCTTTTTCAAAAACATGCCCAGTGACTCACCTTTCACTGTTGCTATCAATATATTCCCATGAATTCCAAAGAAATGTCTACAAGTAACATCAACAGGGTACTGCAAATAAAAGGTTCTTGGCAAAATAGGCAGTGATCAGCCGAGACAGCCAGTCTGAAGTGTTCACATCCATACGTGTCAAAGTCAGAGATCACAGGTTTTATTGCAATAACAGAATTTTCGGCAGATGCGAACTAATCTCACTGGCATAGTCACTCAGAAATAATAAAGGCAGACACCTAGGGTGTTAAGACTTGCTGCTGCTCGTTAAAGGAGCCCAGAAAGTAAATGGAGTTTTGGATGAAAGCTTATTGCCGTCATTAGAGACGACAGCTTCTTATGTGGGAAGCAGACATCAAAAAGCAATCCAGATATCACATTGTGGAAGGCACCTCCACATTCCAGAAAGAGTTAAAAGCATCCTAAATAAATATAAATGTTTGATTTTAGCGTTTCACATCCAAATGAAAATGGGCTTTATTGGAGCTAAAATGAACTGCTCGTTGTTATCGCTGCCACATCACTCCTGCTGGTGTCAGGAGACATCAGTGGAAAATGTTGTTGCCCTTTCTAGGGGGTGAAAAAAAAAAAAGTCCTTTTGTTGATTCAATGTCCAGTACCTGTCAATGAAAGAATAGAAAAGCAATAGAGCAGGAGAAAGGCCTTTCATGCCATTTTCACTCTCTTCCTCTATTCACCCCTTTTCCTGTCACTCGTTCTTATTTACTTTTTTTTCAGTCATCTTCTCTCCTCTTAAGGACGAAATTAGAAGGGTTGAGAGGCTGAACTGTACCATGAGCTCAGATGCGATATCTGGTGAGTCATGCTCATTCATACTTGATGCTCGGCATGCCTCACAATGGCAAAGCCTTTTAATGGGTCGTATCAGTCACACTTGTCTGTGTGGCAGAGCACAGCTATTAACATATTCTTTGTGGCTGCAGCTCCCGACTGTGAAGCTTGCGTCTGTATTCACAGCCGATATTGCTGTGACCTTCGATGATGTGATGGTTCTCTGTCGAAGAAAACTTTTACTCACTAAAGGGGAACGGCGTTAGTTGGTTATGATAAGTGCCGTTCAAGTTCCGGGGTACGAGCCACGTCTCTGAAAAGTAATTTACGATAACTAAAAACAACAGGGTCTTAATAATGTGCACAACGCTGCATGATTACAGTGTAGCGGAGCTGCTCGTAACAAGTGGGTCAGTTTAACGTGTGATTCGCTAAGTTAAGGAGGAATGTTAATGCTTCTTGAAAGGAACATACTGATTATGAGCTAATTACAGCAAAAGGAAACAAAAACCCAAGCACTGGGATTAACTAATGAAGATAAACTTAATCATTGCATAGTAAATCAACTTCTATTTTTGGAATGTTTTCAAAATATGGATGAACCGATTTTTTTTTAGTACTGACCTTTAGCTACTTGCCAATACCGAGTACCAATATGAGTACTTATTAAATTCCATTAAGCCTAATTCGTACTCCATATGCAAATGATACACGAAGGATGTGCAGCCTCTGTGGACCTCCAGCAGCCTCGAAGGCTCTGGTATACTACTGTATCGCGTCTATGCACTGCCCTGTGCATACCGTAGCCTGTAGATCGAGGTTGCCGTGTGCCGCTCCAGCTCGCTGCTAATGAGTGTATCAGCCATTCTTTAATCATGTTTAACATATAGCATCGCTGGTGTGGGAGCCTTGAAACATTTTAACATATAGCACAGTTCAGAATCAAATCCTCTTGATCCACTGAGCAGTTATACTAATGAGTGACATCAGGCTAACGCTACTGGTCCAAATGTCTCTGGTGATTAAGTTGCCGGTGTTGTACAAACTATCTTTCACCTCCTCTTGATATTTTGGCAGAATATAATTTGACTCTCCAAACTGCTGACATCACTCGTCCTCCCTTTTCTACCTGTTACTTACGTTACTGACGGATGACGTCCCGTAATGCTCGCTGGCGGTAAGCTGTGCAGTATTAGACCCAATCCTGGTATCGGTGCATCCCTTGTAAGCGTCGTGAACATTTTTTTCTCATAACTTTCCAACTTCCATATGTTTCTATCGAATACCAGCAAACTTAAGCTCATTATTTTACAATTTTGTTTTCTTAACAACTGACATGGTGCATTTTACTAATTAGTAATCAAAAAGAACTGTAACTTGGTGTTGAATTAGTGATGTACTCAACACAACCTATTAGTTAACATGTAATTTCCATCAATGCAAAGCAATGATATCCATCTCTCAACATATTCAAGGATGTTGCTTTTTTATATATATGTAAAGAAAGAAAAAATGTCAAACATGCCCTTCGAAATGGCAAACATGCAATTTGATTGAAACATGAAGACATTCTTAACATGCATGCCATACATGCGAACATCCATGATGCATGGTCATATTACTCTTTCTCACAAGATGAAAAGGCCTTTCAGTCAACACAGAATGGGCCACGCAACCTTGTGGGAATTTTCAGTAACGGCTTTATTAAATTAGTGCAAAAGACAGACGTAACTCATTCAAAATGTCATCTTTTTCTTGAAGGTGATCTTCCAAACAAACCCACACACGCTAAGTTCTTTAATGAGCGGCAAGAGGGAAAAAAAGCGAAACTATCCACCAAAACCACAGCCTTTTTGTTTTTCTTCTTCGACATCTTCTTGTGACTCGTAATGGGAGATGGGAAGAGAACAGGAGAGAGAAGAACTGACAGGAGGCAAAATCGAAAGTGAAACACAAAGGCAGTCATCAAAATGAGACTCTTGACTCTCAAACTAATCACAGATTTAAAAAAAAAAAAAATATATCATAACAAAACGTAATCGGAAACAAAATAAGAGATGTTACAATAACATAGTCAACACATCAATAGCATTAGAAATAGTGTCTAAAATTCACAGAAAAGAAAAAAAAAAAGTTATTTACTTATTTACTCACTGTGTGGGTGACCAAAAAACTTGCAATCAAAGTACATAAGTTAATCAATACTGTATATTTATACAATGGTAAAAAATAAAATATTTATATAATAATACTTATTTTTTTTTCTCAAGGTTTACACCGTTACTATAAAGATATACTGTCCACTCCATGACAACTAATGCAATAAAAACAGAAGCAAATCGGAAAAAAAAAAAAAGACGACTCCAGAGAGTTTCTGACTTTTGAAGGCTTATGGCTACCACCTTGTCCTAAAAGACCACAACCACTGCAGATAAAGAAGACGGACTTTGTTCTCTCCACTTAAAGAAGGAAACGAGATCAAACACAGTCTGTGACGAGAAAAGAAAGGAACACGTCGAAAAGTCAATGCTCTTCCTCAACCGGGATGGTAGCTCAGCCTTTGCAGTGTTCCCTGGCCCGGTGAGGGATGGAGAGAGGTCGATAGATAGGGTGTGTGTGTGTGTGTGTGTGTGCGTGTGTGTGTGTGTGCGTGCGCGTGTGTCTAAGCATGGGGGGGGGTCTATGCATGAGGAGGGATGAGAAACTACATTCATAAAAATGAGACAAATGGAGGAGAAAGCCAGAGGATTTTTTTTTTGGGGGGGGGGGAAATGACATGAAAAGAGGTTTACACTCGGTTCAATATGAATTATATTCCTAGCTTTTGTTTCGTTACAATATCAATATACATGGTGTTTTCAAGTATCTCCTACAGGATTGACATGCTGCCACGGACGCTGCTAACACCCAGTATTTACCTGCCAGCGCAACGGTGAGGCGCCCAAAATGGAATACAATGGAAAACTGTAAAAAAAATAATGGAGTAATCAATGGAAGGATGAAAGCACGGGGGGTGGGATGGGAGCGTGCACATAGAGGGAAATGCCACAGAGAGTCAGGACGAGATGAGATGACACGTGAGAAAACTTGAGCGGGTATCGATGGATGCAACACGGCGCGGAAAGATGAAGAGGGAAAAGAGCGACAGCAGGATAAACGGGGGAGAGTTTGAAACAAAACAGAGTGGCTCCAGCCGCGTAATATTTTCTTGTTTGATTTGTCGTGGTGAGAAGACTTCCTCTCGCTTCTTTTCCCTTCCTCTTCTTTCTGTTCCCTCCTAAAGCCTGGGTTGCGTGGGGGAGATACATCGTTGCTTTTCAGTGTTGCAAAAAAGGACTACGGGAAGTTTCAGCAGAATCTACAAGCCTGGTGGTGGTGGTGGAGATGAAGGAGAAGAGAGGGACGAGGAAAGGGAAGTAATGAAGGGGTGGGGGGGGGGAGGAGGAAAAATGTGTGGGACAAAGAGAAGAAAAGATAAGATAAACTGTAAAGTCAAGGTCAATCCCCCAAACCACATCAACCGCAATCAGTTACACAGGACAGGTGATGGTATCGCATCATTAAAGATTCAGCAAGGACACAACGGAGGAGTCATCATTGTTCACTCATAAACTTGGACAGTTGCAACTTTGTTGTTGGCTTCAATATGAAAATCCACACCCAAACCGTGTCGGCCGTGCGCCTCCTTCAGCGCTCTTGACAAGTTCAATCGATACGGCTGATTAAAAGCAACTTTCGCTTGAAATTAGTATGCAGACGAGGGCACTAAGCTTTTGATTTACCATGCTATTAAGATGCACTTTCTGCAGAGGCTGCAGTCGAGATTAAATACATTGTGATGTGTACTTGTGTAATGCTTAAACTTAAACTCCAGCGCGAGTTCAGTGTACAGCACTGAGGACAACCCACAGGCAGAAAATAAAACAAAACAAAACAGTATAACCTTTATCAGTGTTCAACAAATTAGCGCAGACTGAACTAAAAGACTTCTTCCTGAGAGTAGAATCTGTTTAAACTTCACAGCTTCATCTTTAAGGGAACTTATGGACACCACAGATTGAATAAGGTCAAAGTGTATTTTTCTTTCTTTCACTGTGATCCAGTCTGAAGAGAGTCTGCTAAAAGACTGGTGGTTGGATGTGTTGCCTTGTAATGTGACAGTTTGTCTCATCTATTGGCTGCAATTGCTTTCAATAAGCTTGGTTGAAATGTGATACAGCAAAAAAAAAAAAAAAAAAGACAAATACAAAGACACACCCACACACACGCACACAAGCACACATGCACACTTCAGCATGAAATGTGAGAGTTTATTGATTGCACCTCTGCCAGCCATCTCCTTCCAGTCTGCTCTCTATTTCTGACATGTTTGGAGACGGCTGAGCATTCAACAGAAACCCTCACTTCAGCTTGCCATTTTGCTCAGCTTCTCTCCTCTTTTTCTCTCCATTTCTCCTCTTTTGTTATCTGTGCTCTGATGTGACTTGATTGTCGTATTGAATGCTGTACATATTCAGCTCCCACTGTGTCCTCAAAGTATATTTCGGTGCCAATCGGGCGTCACGCAGTTACAAAAAAAATTGAAAACTACTGCAGAATTGCTGCTAATACCCTCAAGTGCTCAGGGAGTTCAGGTAAATGTCATATTGCTTCTTCTAAAGTCGAGTTGCGGCTCAGGGAGGATATGTGGTACAGACCAGTGTACTCGTTAGTGATTGAATGTAATCAAATTAAATGGGGAAAAAATAAGAAAATGAAAACACTACTCTCCCAGAATATACCTTTTTTGTGTTCTTGAAAGTTTACTCTGTATATCTGATGCTGTGTGTAAAAAAAAACAACCCAAAAACCCCTACAAGTTCTGTTGAAATGAAGAATTTGAAGATGAACCAGCGAATGTATGATGACGTCCAGCTGTATCTACAGAGATCGTGCTATAGATCAGGCAGGGTGGGCAGAAACACTCAGAAGAACTCAGTCACAGTTTGTATATGGTGGAAAATGCATTGAAATGCAAAATAAAAAAATGACTCCTGCAGCTGTTGCATTTTGCATGTTTTTACAATCTCACTGATCACTCGTCGCACTGGGTTCAAAGACGGCCGTTGTCATGGTCTTATGATCGAAGGCAACTTGTGATCAAATTGTGACAGTGTGACAGGGGTGATCATCTCACAATGCAACTGCAACTGCAATCTATGTCAACTACCGTAATTTACAGACTATAAGCCGCTACTTTTTTTCACATGCTTGGAACCCTGATGCTTATACAATGATGTGGCTAACTTATGGATTTTTACGGGTTAACGAGCTTCACACCACCAGAATCTACTTCCACATGTAGATACATGCTGTTTTGAGCGTCTGCTTCTCCAAAATATCAATTTTAGGACAACCTAAACTGCTCTTCGTGAGCTCCCCTTGTGCTGCTTTCCATGGTCCAGAACTCCAGCAGCTGACTGCCGGTGGCCTCCATGGCTGAGAAATCTTCTTCCTTTTTCACAATCGGCAAATAACCGATAAAATACTTTATCAACAGAGATAATGTGATGTGATTGTGTATTTCTCTCCCACGTCTCCACTGCCGGTGGAAGACGCGCGCGCGCGCGCACGCACGCGCACACGCACGCACGCACGCACGCACGCACACACACACACACACACACACACACACACACACACACACACACACACACACACACACACACACACACACACACACACACCGCTGTTTGCAGGAATTTCCAGCACTATGAAATGCAGTTTTTCTGAAACTGATGAAAATATGAGCAATCCCCATATTCCCACAGTGAAATTCCTGCAATGTTAGAACATGAACACCTGCAGCTTATAGTCAAGTGCAGTCTATATATGTACTTTTTTTTTTTCCCTTTTTACATTTTGCAGGTGCAGCTTATATTCTGGTGCGCTCAATAGTCTGGGAAATACGGTACCTAACCAGCAGAAATGCAGTATGAAACGACATACTGATGCATGAATGGACAAAAATGCCCCAAACAATATGCTGGATGTTTAACAAAGAAGAGAGCCAAGTAGAGTTGTAGTAGCAGAAGCCCGTTTAGGGGGATTCCTCCCCAAACACATGAATCACACCTTTATGACGTTTTATTCTTGCTCGTTCACGTCGACTCACGTATCGCTTGGGCTCCGAGTCAGTTTGCATTATTCATCGTTCGCAATCAACACACACCATCGTGCAATCTGAATACAATAAACTCAGCGTTTATAGCTGGCCTTAGGAAATGTGTTTAAAAAGTAAAATCGATGTTTTGTTTGAAATCTTCACAATTTGCCTGGTGGTTTGACAGGGTCAGAATGGAGCCTCTTACAAGCCAGTTTGGGCCCAAAGTTCTTACCCTTAACACCCCTGCTATAGAAGATTTGGAGCCTAATAGGGACATTACATGTTAATAGGCGAGGTGACGGCAGCACCTAAGTACATTGAAAGTAGAACACCTCACAGCGGTTTCCGAGAGGAAAGGATCGGGTGTATCATAAGCATTTTGTCGTACATAACAGGCTTACCTTTAAGCCTTGCCTTTTTTTACAGCTAATCTAGTAGAATGCATTCAATAAAATGTAGCGTAAAACAAGTAAATTGGAGGAGGTAATTTGTCATAGCTTGTGTTTGTTTCAAAAGCTTTCACTGTTGCACTATGCTTTATGTGTTCCCATTGTTTGTGCATGAGTGGGCCTCACAATATTATGGTCTCAGCTCTTGAGTGCATTGTTTAATAAGTTGGCAGTCAGTTTCCATCAGGCGAACTGATCGGAGTTTTGACTCTTGACACGTCGATACGTCTTTCAGGCTTTTCTTTTCTCCCCCCCTCCGTCTCTATCTGTTCTCATACCCCTCCCCCTCCTCTTTCTCTCTATGAGATCAGGGAGCAGTCTTGAGGAATGTGAACTGTAATTTTCCCAGACATTGTGAAATGAAATGGACTGTACACTTCAAAAAATTGTGGCACGATCGAAGCGTGCCTGAATGGAGGTGAATACCTAATGAGGGGGAGGTTATGAAGCGGGTGGGGCCGATTGATTTTTCTTTCTTTGTAGTTTTTCTTCCGATGCCTCCTTTCAAAATGTCCAAGCCTTAAATGTCCCCCTCCAAAGAAAAAAAAAGAAAAGAAAAGATAAATAAAAACGGAGAAAAAAAAACTCAGAGACTTGAGACTTTGATATTGGGTTTTGCCTATCGTTGTAGACCCCGGCAGCCCAGTCTCAACTCGCATGGGGAACTGGATATAAAAGAGGCAACGCTCCCTTCTGGCAAGAAAAGTCACAGCCTTGACATGAAAATACTTTGCTGAATCAATTTCTCCTCACCTCCAACACAAGCACACACTCTGAACCTATCGGGTCAGGAGCAGATGAAAGAGGAGCATTAGACAGGAAGGGAGAGGGAGTGAGAAATAGCAAAAAATAATCACAACACCTGAGATCGGCCTGGTAATGAATGAGTCGCTTCACGTTACGGCGTGTTGAATGGAGCGCAGGGCCACATGGTGCTCCTCAGAGAGGAAGCTTTCATAACGACTCTCTGGCCGTATCGCATTACACTGCCACTGGATTGCGCGCCGGACATGTATCAAGTAGAAATGTTACGGACGCGCTGGATGTACACGCACAGATGCGTACATATAAACAGAAAGTCTAAATGTGACATTTATCACACCCCGGCATCATGTTCTCCCATCTGTTTTGCTGCTTGCAGAAGGTCCCTTGCACGCAGTGTAAACTGCAGCGTATGTATATATTAACAATCTGTGTCACTCACTGGCACAAAGCTCTACCTGAGCCGGGAGGGAAACTCTTCTTTCTCTTTCAAAACACCAGGAATAGCTCCTCTCTGACACCTCCTTTCACCACGTATCAAAATGACCTAATGGAGTATCACAGCCATTCACTGATGTTGACTTATCTCTTCTTCTCCGCTTATTGTAAGTCTCGGTGGGTAAAAGCGTCGGCTTAATGCATAAAATGTAAATTTGACACTGTGGGAGGCGAGGAGGAATTGGGACACTGGAGGGAACAGTTACTGTTTCCCAGCCTTTCTAATTGCCGAGAGGAGAGGAGGGTGACAGTTGATTAGCTCAGGTATGTCACGGCTGCTCAACAAAAACAGAGGCATTGCAGCATGAAGATGAGACATTACAGAGGAAGACAGAGGATCTGTCAGGGTAACCCTGACTATAATGAAAGTTAATAAGCCAAACTAACCCCGGGATTTAATGAGGAATGAAATAACTGTATAAATTATTTCTTAAATCACAAGAATTTTGTAATTAAATGAGCACTCTAAGGTGAATTTCAGTCCAAGGAGAACGACCGTCTGATCATGAAGTACAGTGTGTACAATCACAAACCGACAGTGACAAGCAGATGCATACCGAATGAAAATGCGTTCAAGACTCCAGGGCAATTATTCATAAGGAGAGATCCCAGTGTCAGAAAATATAAGGCTTCAACTTAATTTTTAATAATCTCAGTTTTAGGTTGCAGGGTTGTCTTTTAATGAGGGAGGGACTCGTTTACATGTGGATCAGACACTATGTTATAAAATCCTTAAGCCTGTTTGACTTTGCTGCAGAGATTTATTGTTTATTTATTTTTAGAATAAAATGTGTTCAATTCATAAACTTTTTTACATAACGACTGTTTTTTTACTTGTGGTATGTTGATATATTACATTATTATATTACATCACATATTACATTATTATGTTTCTTTTGTAATGCTGCCTTGAATTACCCCTCGAGGCCAAACAAGGTCATTGAATTGAACTGAACAAAAACATCAGGACTCATATTATTCTATTCATACAATTTATGTCTTTTGTAATGAGCTTCATTGTTAATGTTCTTCACACAACTGCTGAATTTAAAGAGTAAAGTGTGCCTATGTTGAGAAATACACAATGTATTTATTACCAACCAGATCACAGTCAACGGTGTGTTTTTAAATAAATCTTCTTGCCAAAAGTATAATGAGGCATTGACTGAAAGTGTGCTTGAGTTGCATCGGGAAGAGAAACAATTGCACAGAGAAGGAAAGGAGACATTTATTGGACAAACAGTAGAATGTCCCAGCATGCCTTCCTCCATTTAATGTTTTAAATGAAATCAAGGTAAATCAGTTTCAGGTGCATGGTACAACATAGAGTTCCATTATGAGGTAAAAGAATAGGAACAATTTGAAATTGAAACTATGGGTGTGACAGGTATAAGAGTTGTAATGATTTAATATGATTACATTTGACTGTGTAATGAGTGAAAATCAATGTTCGAAAAAAATACAAAAAAAACAAAGCAATTTTTTTGTCTCTGTGTCAACAAAAAAAAAGTTTTCCATTATGTTTATTTACCTCTTGTAGCATTGGAGTAGACTGACTAAGAGTTAGATCTGAGGAGTACAGACATGCCTGTGTGACCACGTTTCACAACTTAAAGACCTTTGAGCAAGGCCCTGAATGCCAACTGCTCAGGAAGATCATCTAGTGTAGAACTTGTGGATCAAACCAATCCCAGAAGGGTACTGAGAGACAAGAAATGGCTTGACTGGATTCCAGAGCGAAAGACTCCTCCACCCACTCATTGCCAGAACATCAGTTTCGTGAGACAAACCTTTTCGCCCTCTTTTTCAAATAGCAATTCGACACGTCTCATCTCAGCTGTGGTGTGCTTCCACTGAGTCGTGAGTGTTCAGAGTTTCTATATAAACTTTGACAGGATAAAGTATCTTTTTTAATAATCATGCAAATGGAATCCAGTTTAGGGAATGTAGGTTTGCAGTAGTATCTAGCCAATTCCATCGTAATGGGCTTTGAATATAGCTGTAGAGACGTTTACTAAGCTGGACATGACTATGCCTGCCTGGTTCATGTTTGCCTGCAAGTTTCAATTATAGCTGTTAAGTTTAGATTCCAGTTAATTTCAGCAGCGTGAGCTGTTTGTACGCTGTGCTTTGGCACATGGCAATATATGGAAAAAGATGTCAATCATAAAGCCTGGAGACCAAAACCAGCCCATTTCACACAAGCTCCTTGAAATAAGTGCGTCTGATAGAAAGAAATCTCCGGTTGTGCAACCAGATTTTGTTAACCGCGCATTAAATGTGGACATGTTCAGCAGATCGTCATCCTTCTTTGCACAGACATTTTTTGGGATTTGTTATTCAGAGGTTTTTATGGGTTATCTTTTTCTTCTCTAGCCCAGTTGAGGTCCAATTCGGCTGTCTGTGGCCCCTGAATTAAAATGAGTTTGACAGCCCGGATTTATGGAAGTAAAGTTTTCTTAGCTTTTTCCAACATCAGTCAATCTCTTTCACATTTTTTTTTTTTCAACCAAACTCCTTCATATCCTCCAATACATTATTGAGATGCTCTTAGAAAATCAGCAGTCTGGGAACTGAATCATTTCAATGTTACATTTTCTCTATTATTGTGATCCTCTTACATTATTCAGCTGTGAGAAAGGTCCACGTATGATCCCTTATTGATACATGAGAGCGCCAGACTGTGGAAAATCAGATTGTAGCTGTACAAATGTGCATTACGTCATCCGGCTAGACTCTCATTTTAAGCTATTTTGCAATTTCCATATCTCTCCCGTCGTTCCTGAAATGACTGCTTAATAGATGTAGCACCAAAACGCAGCAACAAATCATTCATAATACACGAGTAAAACACGAGCGCAGCCTCATTGCAACGACTTTACATTCATGAACAATTCATGAAGCCTGAAGGCGAAACTTGGTGATGATCACAAAGAAAGCTATACCTCTCCATTGAAAACTTTCTACATTTGTAACCATGTTATGACATGTAGTTCACGTGTAACGGTAAAGGTAAAATATGCTAATATACTATTCCGTTGCTGGTCCGAATTAATGCAGAAGCAATGAAATCCCATTCATTAGAGAAATCAGAGTCATCACTCAGCGCTTTCTAACAGAATAACTAACTCTTCATTATGTATTTAGTGAATAAATAATGAGGCCCTCTAAATATTCATTGAAATACTTAGTTGGTTTACAGCCTTTTGTCTTACAGCACATTGCACCTCTTTAAATGCTCGAGAGTGTCTTTTCACATCTCAGCTCAAAGATCAAAACCCCCTTCTCAGCATGATCCAAAGGCAGAAACAACTCTTCCACTGTACACATCACTCATGCGGCCTCTTCAAAGAAAGCTGTGAAAAAAGTCATATTTTTACAAGAGTAAATAAGCCCCTAAACATCCCGTCTCTCTTGCTGGGAGGGGATTAGTGTAGAGCTGGAGAAGGGAGAGGAAAAGTGGCTGTCAGAGCAAAGCGAGGGATCAGAGAAGAGGAATAGTGTGGACTAAAACCCCAGGAGGATGGAGGTAAATTAGTGGCATCTGGGCTGGGAGTTGCTTGTTGTGTTTAATGGTAAATGCTTTGTTTTTTACCCCGCCTTCTCATTCACCCTCACTTCCTTACTGTTGGAATTACGCTATTACTCTTGGTTAGAAAATACAGAGGAGCCCAAAGAGGAGCGGCGCCTCCCTGCGATACATTAACAACACACAAATCTGCAGCCGAAGCCTGTAATCCTGGAAGGAACAGACTTTTCCATGCGGCTGGAGCATAAGGATCGTCTTAAACTGAGCACATATTGGGTGAAATTGCTCCAGCGTGGCATGACAAGGCTGTGTGCATGCAGGTAAGAGCATCAACATCCAGGCCCCACTGAGAGATTTCCTATTTATCACCTTATTTCTCATAAGCATGTTAATCTCCATCCACCAATCCCAATGCCACCTATAAATGCAAAACGTGCACATCTTAAACACACTTCCGGCTTTGGCTAACCTATTTCCTCCAGCCTCACATCATCAGTGTTTGCAAATTTCACTCTGAGGCTGCAGCGGGGAGATAGTGGAAGTTCCGTGCCGACCAACACAGTTCACTCGAGCACTGATAGGGGGCAGTGTGGTCATCCGTGTCGGTGTGCCACCTGTGAGTCTCTTCAACCAAAGAACTGCTCCTTGTAATTACTTGAAAAGTCAGAAATCCTTCTTATGCAAAGCTGCATTGTTGCATGTGTCTACATACTTTTTTTTTTTTTTTTTTAAACATGGTGCGCCTTGCACTTACTGTGTCTAATTAGAAGGTGTTATCTCCACAGAATAATCACATTTGATGTGTGCATGTGTTTGTTTTTGCGATTCTTGAAGCATTCCTCGTTCTCTACTTTAAAGTAATCTCGGTCTACGTGTGTGTGTGTACTGAAGTGAGCGTGGCGGATGTTTGTGGGAGTCTATGGCATAATGATCTCAAAAGAAAGAGAAGGGGGGATGAGAGACAGCAGAACGCTGCAAAGCCTTGGGATTTGTCTGCCAATCCTGCAACTGCCAATGAAGGTCTCTTAAGAATTAAAGGACACAGTGGATGTTATAGCACTCTGCGTGCGTACGCGCACACACACACACACACACACACACACACACACACACACACACACACACACACACACACACACACACACACACACACACACACACACACACACACACACACACACACACACACACACACACACACACACACACACACACACACACACACACACACACACACGCTCACTCTCCTTCCTATTGCACTGCTGGGTTACATACATTATTTAGGGGTTTTGAAAAGTAACCTCGGTCAAACATTTTATGGCGGAGAGTGAAGACAGAAAGCAAGTGGGTGTGCTCCCCGCTGCTGAGTTGAGTGATGCTGAAGGAGTCGGAGAGGGAAAGTTGCAGCGAATCTGGTGGATGGATGGAAAGGTGTGATCAGCTGATATTAACGGCACATCTCCCCGCCATATTAATAGGCGGGCCTCGCAACCCACACATCATTTATATTAGTTTATCTTCGACTAGACGCACACAAGAGACAATCTGTCAGCCGGGGAGAGATGATGCAGGGCTTTTCTTTTCTTCCTCCTGTATTGATTCTATTCATCTCTTGATTTCTCAGGTAGAGCGTGAAGACCTGACGCATTGCTTGAGACAGCCTTTTCGGTTGTTAGTGTTTTTCTTCTCTGGAGCCTTGGAAGCACACAAACACTCACATAGGCTCCCAGAGTCTGAACACTCAAGCTTTGTCTTTTTTTCTTCTTCTCCTTGTGCTGTTACTCCCAATACATTCAACACAACCGGTATAATGTACAAAAAAAAAAAAATGCTGATAAAGGAATATCACTACTTTTAAAAGCAGCTTATACAAACAGAGCTATTTTTTTTTTTACCTCATTTGGGGAATTTAATAAATATTTTGACACAGCGAAAATGAGGGGAATGAATTCATCTTCGCTTAAGACCCTCATCAAAAACAGATAAACACCGCTTTAATTTAATTTCACCTACGCGTTTGAGGTTCGCTGTGCAGAATGACATCTGTATGCACTTTAACATTAATCTGCTTAATGGGGAAAAGCTTCCGCGGTCACCTTAAATCCCAGCAATTTGCAGAAGTGTGACGTTGGAAAATGAGGCCTCATTACAGTACTAATTGTCAATATTGCAGCATTCACATTACAGCCTGTTTTAAGTGCTTTTGGCCAGACTGTTAATGCCTCGGTGTAACGGCATTCTCTTGATCTCCACTTACAGTGGCAAATCTCTCCGTTGATTCATCTGACAGGAGCACGGTTTAACTGCCGTGCACCTGGAAAACTCACAAAAAAGTCACAAAGAAACACGCTGGGCAACCGTCGTAACTGGCATTTGATTGGCAATTCCACCATTTATTTGTGCTTGTGATTTTATGTTTGGCAGAGTGCTGAGGGGACTTTTTTTTCCCACATAAGTAGAAATGTGTCGACTCTGAGATTGAGCCGTGGGTATAAAAGGACAAAGTAGCCCTTCAATTAACATTCGCCCCTACAGTTACCATTCCAAAACTTTCTCTTACTGAAGTCTACAAATGGGGAGCGTGTCGCGGCGCCGTCACCACTGCTGTCATTTTAGTTTTCAACCATGTGGCTCTCAGATCTCAGTCACAGAAAATAATTTGTTAGTTTCTGGTTCATTGGTCTTTTTTTTTCACCCACAAAACAAGAAATTGTTGGTGAGAAGATGATTTGAAATGAGATCAATGTTGATGTTGGGAAGACACATGAAAACGTTGTCGAACAGGTGGAAATGAACGAAATATTTGTACTTCAGCATGAGCTACAGAGTTACAGTGAAAAGTTCAAAGCTGCTGAGATGAACAGTTATTCCCACTGAAGCTGCAGAAGTTGACGAATTGACGAGTGATCAAGTTATGTGATTCACCGCTAAAAGAGGAGACTTCTTGTTTCTGTTCAAAAACTAAAATTCTATGAATTTGTGTTTTTAAAGATGTTTGAGCAACTGAAAAACACATATACGTGTGTAATATGGAAGCCTGTCGTTTCTGACTCTGCCAAAAGAGAATGTAAATTGCAGGTTTTTCTCCAAGAAAAATCAAAAAATGGGAGTATACAACACAATATGCAGAGAAAACAAGTTGTAACATACTCAGACTCATGGAGTGGCTGATGGACGAGATGAACCTGAACCAAGCTCCACTCACTGCCCACTCTGACCCAACATAATTGTTTGATGCATCAATTATTTGTTCTCTCTGCTCTGAGCAAGATAGATTTTGTTTGATTGTAATATGTTGAGTATGTATGAGTGTATTTTTGTCTGTTGTGTTTTCTATATTTCTTTTGGTTTGATAATAATAGATATATTGCAATACAGCAATATTGGATAGTTTAACCCACCCTAAAGCCCAAATTTGCTCAATGTTGAATATGTATGTATGGTGTCAAACATAAGGCGCACAGGCCAAAGCTGGTCTTGATGAGCCTCCACTATGTCCAGCAAAAACACTCAGCAAATTGGAAAATTAAAAAAATAAAACTATGTTCTTTGTTTTTTCACATTCCACTATATTTTACACCAGAATGTACCATTAAAATTGGCTTCATGTTGAGCTTGTGGTCATTTTTGGTGGTAATTGTTTGGCTTTTTCAAAAAATATAAATTTTTCATCACGTACACAAACATAAAACTTTAAAGGTTTTTATGGCTCCATCTTACTGGTCTGGCCCATTCAAGATTAAATTGGGCAGTTTGTGACACCTGAGCTTGAATGTATTGGACACTCCTTGTCTAAGACATTTACACCCTACGTGTTGGTTGCAGCCCACTGGTGGTATGTGGAGGTATTGCAGGTGGGTCGTGCTTGGTCATTTATAACAAGTCAAATTATTTTTTTCAGTATTCAATTTCGTTAATGAGTTGTCATTACTACAAAAAAAAATAATTATATATATATATATATATATATATATAAAATGATTAAACATCTGTGTCATTCTCCATTTATTTGAGCTGTACTGACTTAATCTAGTCTTAAAATGGAGTTTCCATTGGAAGATGTCATCTTTAACTACACTTTGCAATGAGTGAGAACAAGACTTCAACACTAAATGAGGGCCTCCGATCATATTCAATGAAGGGGATAAAATCGCAGGGAGAAACACGAGGAATTCATATATTTTACCCATTTTTTTCCGAGATGTTTGGTTGGTGGGGTGGGCAGTGTGAAGATGCATGATAAGTGTTTTCTAATTAGCAATGAACAATTTGCACAATATTTTATGCACATGTTGCTTGAATTACTGTTGCATTAACGTGTATGAGATATCATTGGCATTTAGTGCCTTCAGCTTTCTGCGTTTTGCCATTAGATTAGAACAAAATCATGTCAACAGACCAGTTGTGATGATGGATGTTCATATTGAATTATTCTGTTTTTGGAATAAACGTTTCAGGGAAATTCATCTTAGTCACATGTTTCAATAAGGTTTAATCTCTTAGAATTGGGTGGGCTGTGGAACATTTTATGATTTTTAAATGAGCCTGAGAATGGATGGTCCATTTCACTGGTGTCAAATGTAGAACCGGCCTGCAAGAGGCTCCAAGCCGATCCACAAAACCCCCAAGCAAAGAATACATTGAGTTTTTTACACATTTCTAAAGAGCAGAGTCAACATAATGCAACACTCAAGCTGAGATACCGTGATGCTGCCATGAAAGGAAACCAACTAACATTGTTGGCATTATAAAGCCATTAAAATTGGCTTTGTGTTGAGATTAGTCATTTAGAAAATGTTCAGACTTGGAAAATGATTACAGTAATTTCTGGACTATAAGCTGCACACACATACACACACTTCAAACCCTGCAGCTTTTAACAACAACGTAGCGACTTTATGGATTTTCTTTCGTTTTTTATTATTTTACTTTGCAACATACACACAGACAATGACAAAGACATCACTGTAAGATGCCAACTGTGTGTGTGTGTGTGTGTAAACATTATTGGGAGGGGAGAAAAGTCTTCCATGGGATAGAACTTTACCTCAGCTTTAAAATGAGGCATTTTTTTCATGTTGCTATGTCGACTAGTAAGCAAGCTATGAATGTTTTGGTGGATTTTCTAGTCTGGGATCCATATGTTTAGCACGGGTGACCTCCCAAGATGGCGGCGCTGTAGGCACATTGCATCAACAGGCACTGATAGGCAGTGCGGCATCTCGTGTTTATATCTGTCGTACCATACATGGGTGACGCATTCAGGTGCATCAAGTAACTCTGAACTATCTTTTTTGCTTTTTAAATTTGGTGGGTGCGGCTGACATACAGGGGCACTCAATCGTCCGGAAATTATCTTAGTTTGGGCAACAAAAAAAAGAAAAACTTGAAAGTTGTAACTCAAAGGATATCTATTTTACCGGCCCGGCCCACTCAAGATGAAATCGAGTTGCATTTACATCATTATTATGTTAAGAACATTTCTTATCGATATGTCTTGAAAATACAATCCGGCCACGGATGAAGAAACATGCAACACAAGGACACGTTGAAACAGCAGTACTAGCCATGTTGTGCTGCCTACCCGCGAGCCGGGTGAGCACAGAAACAGAACAAAAGTGAGGAGTTTAATCGCTAAACCTATATTCCGCCATTTCCTCTCCCTATCGTTCCCTTCTGGCTCTGTTCATTTCTCCTCTCTTCATCTCTCTCCTGTGGGGTCAGAGTTCAGCTTGGAGATAAGGGAATTGAAACGGGATCCTCTCTGCCTCACTGTCAGACTATCTGACTATACACTGCAAGTGTGATCAGTCCCCTCTATCTGTCCCACAGCACAGGTCTCTGTGATGAGCTCAAGCAGGAGTCATCTCTCTCGGCACCTGTTGTGTGTGTGTGTGTGTGTGTGTGTGTGTGTGTGTGTGTGTGTGTGTGGGGAGGTGTCCTACATCTGAATCTGTGGAAACCTCCACTGCCCAGCTGTAATACGGTCTCAGTTTCCCATTGGTCAGCCACACACAAACACATGCACACTGTCCTTGTTTCATAATCCCCTGCTTTTTTTTGTGTGTGTGTCTTTTTCTGACTATGCAAACACGCCTCAGTCCAAACGAATGGACAATGTTTCAACGGCACAGGAACAGTCAGCCCCCCAAAAAGTCTGTTACGTTGGAGCAGCCATTTGGCTAATGAATGCCACCGTCTATCAAGGCACTATTTACAGTATCGTAATGAATGCTACTGTCGTTCGGGAGAAAAAGGACATCTCCAGAGAGGACTCTGCTAATGTCATCTTGGTATGTCAACCAATTATCGTGCTTTCTTGTTGAGACTTGTGCCACTGCTGCCATAGAAACCAGAAAGTTTTGCCAAAATGAAAAATTAATCGTGAAGTCACTTATCCAGCGGGGATCATTTTGAGAAGTCCTCGTCTGCAAATGCTGACACGGCATAACCCTCGTCAAAGCCTTGCAATAAAACTCCAAGTGATCAGTCAACTAGTAACATGTCAAGCTTTGCATCACGACTGTGTAACAGATGTTTAAGAGGTTAAAACAGAATCATCATAGGTGCAGTCCTCGCCCATGCTGCTCAGAAATGACAGAGAAATGATATGCATCGATAGACAGATTGATCCACACCCTGGGGGAGATCAGTGGGTCATTCCAGAGGTTGAAAATATGAGAAAAGAAGAAAATGACAAGGAGAGATTCTGCCTGTAAGCACAAGGATTATGGGGTGAGTGTGGCTGATTGCAAAAAGAAAGAAAAAAAAGCACAATAAGTGGTACTGTGAAGCATGAAGCGGGCGGGGGAGAGAACGAGGGCTGAAGGACGAGAGACTGAATATACAAAGTGGGATTGAAGGGAGAGAAGAGATGTTGAGATCAGTTAAAAAAAAAAAAAAACACAACAAAAAGCGGACAGAAGGCTGGAAGACGCAGGAAAAAACATGTCTTGTAATTTTCTCTGATGATCTTCAGTGAATCATTTGACAGTCAAACACAAATTAGCAGAACAAAGATGAAATAATTACGACCGCACGGTCTTTTAGGGCCCGAGAGAAGAAACTCTTGTTCTTGCACTTTTGCGTCAATCCATCACATCTTCTCTCCCTCTTTTCCACTCGCATTTCTCATCCTCTCCTTCCCTCTCCCTCCTGCTGCACGCAGCCTACGGCTCTACAGCGAGCCAGACGATAAACTACAGAGAACAAGCCCGGGCAGGGCGAGCGGGATCTGAGCGCCTCGGAGTTGCAAATGATTTTTCTCCTCACCGAACCGGCTGTTGGACGTACTTTGTTGCGTATTTGGGGGGCTGAATTATTCATGCCGCCTCTAATGGTTTAAATGAGTTATTCAGAGAAAATGCAAGTTTGACTTCCCGGGGAGAGCCCAAGGCAAATCGGCAAAAAAATAAATAAAAAAAAAGACAAGCAGATAGATGCAAAAGACATACCTGAATGAAAGAATTGAGTATTGGCAAGTCATGCATTCGTTTTTGAATGAAATCATTTATCTGTATTGATTTGTCAGAGGAATATAAATTGGAAGTAAAAAAAAAAGAAAAAATCAATCCACATATGAACATCACCTTGTTTTTTTCGATCATTCTATGTGTGTGTGTGTGTGTGCTTGTGCGCGCATTTGTGTGACGCTACTCACAGAGTAGGACGAGCAGGAGCGTCGCCAGCAGCACCAGAAGGCTGCTGCGGTGAGAGCGGGCGGAGCTGCAGTGCATCTTGTTCTTCTTACAGATGCACACCTGAACTTTGACCTCCGTGTTATTGGACAAGGGGGGCACGCCTGAGTCGGTGATCAGCAGTGGGAGCTGGTAGTTGGCTTTCTTCAGACTGTGCAGGAGCATGATCTGGGAGTGCGTGGCTGCGGGACACATGGATTGGGGAGAAAGAAAAAAAATGCAAATATTCCACATCAGGGGCGCCATATTACTGCGAGGCAAACCTGATTATGTGCTTTATAGCTCAAAACCTGCACACTTGAAATAACTGGCTGCGAAGGCACAACTACAAATAAAAAAATAAAAAAATAAATGAAAAAAAATTGGCACTACTTAAGTTTCATGAGACTGTTGCAGTTTATTGCATCACACTTAAAAATTCCTTAAGAGACACAAACGCAAATACAAGTGCCAGAGCCAGGCAGGAATGTGTCACAATATGCAAAGTTTCATATTTTATTTGTCTGCAAGGGCTGTTACCTTCAGGTTGGGTAACTTTGAGCTCATTGTCCAACTTTTTGATGCCAAAGTGCAACAATGAAGTGTAATATATATGTAATAGATAAAAATTAATTCCAGTCAATGGGTTTAATTTAATTATGCATGAGCACAGCGTGATAGTGTGATCATTTGACTATTGGCTCACTGGTCATGCTGCTTACATTCAGACACACCATTTTAGACAAACAGTGTTTTAATCATTGAAAGATGTGCCCTCTTTTTTTTTTTTTTTTACAACAGAGGCAAGTTCCTTAAATAAAAACATTAAAATACTAACATACCGATCAAACTTAAGCAAACAGCAAAACTGGAGGAACCAACATGAGTATGATTGAATACCATTAATTCAAATACTCTGCTAATGATATCAGCATCTTATCACTCACCACATTTATTATTACTCTCGATCTTGGTACTGCAAAAGGTGATTTCAAAGTCTTATTCATCATCCTTTTATTGAAGTGGCAGTGTAGTGGCTTGTCAGAAGTCCCAGAAAGTGGCCTTTCTGTATTGAATTGTTCTCCGTGTTTTTGTGAGCATTTCGGGTTGATTAGAGCCGTTCAGACTTGCCGTTAAGATGCGCTTCCGGTGATCCGATCACACGTGGCGAGTGTGAACACACACCAAAGCGCTTTCACAGCACTTTCCAAGGTGGTTAAGGACACACGTGACCACAAAGGCTTTGTCGTGTGAACAGCATGTGTCTCGAATGCGTCCCAAGACATTGGCATCGCAGGGAAATCCGCCATACGGAAACATCACCTGTGCACGCCGTGTTTCTATTTAGGAGGCTGCACCTCTCAAGCAGCTGGCTGAATTTTGACCAGTGTTTGGATTAAAGATATGGAAAAGAGCAAGCGTTTGGTTCATCTTTTTGAAATATCTATGCAGAAACGGTTTAAAATCAAGCAGTGTCTACAGCTGTGTGCAACAGTTTCCAGCACAAATCAGTGGGCTGCAAATCATTCAAATACCGGATTTATTTCACGCATGTTGCCCTTAAACCTTTCACAATAAACGGTAAGTTCAGTGCCAAAGAAAATGCCAATGAATTGCCAACATGTTCTTTTAAAACTTAAGTCTTTGTACGTACTGGCCTCCAGACACTACACCGTGATCCCGATTCCCACTCTCTGCGAACTTTGATGAAACTTGCTGCAGGATAAACTACATGATTTTTAGCACTAGTGGCACGGATCATGTCTTACTAACCTTTAATCTAACCCAAGCCCCAAATATTTCATTTTAACACAAGTAATGTCTCATATCCTTCAGATTCTATCATTTGCCAGATTTATGTAGCCCATTTTAAGTTTTCCAAGATAATACTGAATTATAACTCTACGTTATAAGAATGGATTTATTGATTTATGTTTTCTGAGTATCTATCTTCAAGCCACTTCCTTGTATTTGACATTTTACTTGCAGTCAACACAATTTGCACAGACTTTTAATCATTATTGCTCCACCCATCCAAAAGATTATTACCTAATTAAATGTTGTCACATCTAAAGAGACGGTTAAATGTTATTGATATGTTAGTGGACTTCCTGCTAATAATGAATCATGGGTGGTCAGTTCCAGAAAAAACAGCGGCTCCCCCCTTGCTGATGTGTTTTTTTAAAGGTGAAATAAAAATTATTTTGAAAAGAATTCATTCCACATGTTTGAACGGGCTGAATTCCATTATATTTCACATATTCTATCCTCTGAAATATCAAAGTTTCCTTCATTTTCCAACTTTTCTTTTATATACCAAGTATGTTCGGACTCAGATTGAAATGCATTTCTAAAGTCTGGAGATGGTCTTAGTGCCATCTATACATGTTAACCAAGCGATGGGCTGTAAAACTGATCCAGAGTGTACCGCGTCCACCGTTAGCTGCGATAAGCTGCAGTTATATGCAACAGTGCTGCACATTTATTATTTACTGTGCTGTGTGAATTTCAAATACTTACTCTAAACTGAATCAGAGGTGACAACTGCAACAATAAACTTCAATATGCAAAAAGCCCCATTATTCTATATATTATCTCCAAACACCACCAGTGCCTTCAGGAAATAAATAAATGAAGTGAACCAAGAATCAAGCAGTCGACGTCGTATCGTTTTATATGCAGGGGAGAAATAAATGGAATTATAGAGACAATGTAGACATGGTCCAACGTTTTGCTTCTTTGCACATTTCTCAGTCAGTCACATTTCTAACTAATTGTTTTGGTGTAGCGCTGGGGTCAATTTATTCCTCTCATCATTCTGTGGTACCGGTTGTTATTAGCTGTAGCTCGTAGCAGCAGTCACAGTGCAGTGACTCCGTGGTTGTGACGATTCTGACACTGTTGGAACGTAATGTAAAACTATCTGTGGTGGCACGACTCTCGCTACACAAATTAAGATCACAATCGCAAGGTGTGTTTCACCCTAATTTGATTAAAGTGGGATCAATGATGTGTTTCTTGCCAATTGTATTGAGGTAGAACTTAGCTGTTGTGTATGAAAGATTTGTAGCTCATTTAAATTCAGGATCTCACTGTCCTGGCTCGACACGCATAAAGCTGAGGCAAGCACAGTGCCAGTATATTTCACTGGGAGTGGGAGCGGTTTCATCTGGCCCTATCAGACTCTTCCAGCGGTGGTGATTGAGAAGTGTCTGTACCTCCCTCTCCTGCTGTCAGTCACAGCTAATACCTCTGGGCAGGTTTTAGCTCTGGTCTGTCACTCAAACACACACAGACAGCGCTGTCGGCCATGAAACCTTGATTCAATGTCTTGGTTATCTGACTGTCCTTCTCTCCACTTTCCACATTGTATGTTTTTTTTTCTCTCTCTTATTTCTCATCCAAATCCTGTAATTTTTCAGAACTGCCGCAATTGATAAAAGACCCCACTGTGCATTCTGCATGGGATCACATCAAAACTGTCTACAGAAGACTTGACCCTCAAATATTCTTGGTGTGAAACTGATTTGAGTGTTTTGACAGTTCTCTTCTCACCCCTCAAACACTTTCTAGTCTTTGTTTACTTTTATTCTTTAAGTCTCTTGGGTGTTTTCTGCCAATTCTGAGAGAACGGGCTTAAAGCTCATGGTGTTAAGGACACATAGACTGTTGTGTGTTCTTTGTTTGGAGTCCCCTAGTTGCTGATGGTAAAATCATTAGTTACCTCAAGGTTTACATAATTTCCAGTCTGGACAGGAAGTGAATTACATGTGCTGTGGAGAGAATATTTTTGTGTGTGTGCTTTCATCTCCCTCCGTCGTCTTCAAAAGTATATTAAAATGCAATGTCTGTAAGTACTCGTGTTTATAAGGTGTTTATTTTGATGTTTTGAGTGCATTATTTGTAAAGTACGATCAAAATGTTAGGTTTATTTACATACTCAACTTAGGTTAGCTTATTGATACACATCTGCCTGCTTTAATTCTCAATGAATGAGAGGTTATTATTATTTTGTGCATTTATGGAGGGCATTTATCTTTTGTGCAACAATATATCTTTCTTATTTAAAGTACCCAAAATATTTAATTACACATTGGGTGTATACAGTACAGTATGCTATACTGTATGCTATGACATGTAGACTTTGTGAGGTTGCTTTTCAGAGAATGCAATGAAAATGTCAATCTCTCAATGTATGGAAAGAGTCATTGATTTCTCTGAAGGGAGAAACCATTTCTCTATTATTTTGTGCAACCTTTCATGGTATTTCAAGATGAAATACTCACAGTTAACCGTGGTAACCTTCCATGTTTTGTCGAGGCCGGGCTGTTTTCCCAATTCTATCTTAAAGGGTGCAGCATTCGGCGGCAGGTCTTTGTCCCATCCCCCGACGATGGCGACGTTCATGTCGTGGGCATCCTCGCATACACGCGCCACCGACGGCACCACGTAGGGGGCATTGTCATTGTAGTCCTCCAGGTAAATGATCAACGTGCCGGTGCCTGAGGCTGGAGGGGTTCCTGGAAACAGACACACAGGATTTACACAATTAAGACAGGGAACATAAGAGGCTGTGGCCCGATACAGGCCTCAATCATAATAAGTGTGTGGAGAATGTGAGCTGCAATGCTCCGGACAGATACAGATGCTGCAGTAAAACAAGATTTATTCCTGATTACTTCCAAGGAAATCCACCTTTCGGTGTTCTTCAGCTAAATTTGAAGAGCGAATCAAGACCCTGTGCTTTTAAAGAAAAACCAAGACGCCACAAAAATTAATAAGATCCATGCTGCTCGGCTGACCTAATTTACCACAAACAATTCAAAACTGTGTGTCACATCCGTGCCTCGAGAGCATGAATCACAGAGTCGTGTATAGCAAAAGAGCATTTTGACTTGGCATTTGGCCGACTTCTATGTTTGGATGAGATTACACCTTATTGAAGGATGCCGGGTTAAAAAGCAGCTTGGCTCGTCTCTATTATGGCTCTCTGTTTCACTGCGATTAGAGGTTATTAAAAAACCCACATGGCATCCAATAACAGCTCTCGAGGTCAGTCAGCAATTAACACCTAAAGACAAGATCTGTAATTGGAAAATGGGTCTTCTCCACCTTTTCAAGGTAAAAAAAAAAAGTATTTGCAGACAATTTAGGGCAGACGGGGGAGAAAAACAAGTTTAGATTTATGTGCAATAAATGTCAAGTGATGCTGGGATGAAATTCAGTCTGGGTTTTTTTTACAGTGCTGTTAAAGAAAACTGCACACACGAAGGAAGGAACGCTGCCTCCCGTGAAATGCTGATTAGGTGAAACTTCCCTTTTTGAAATAAACATAAAGGATCAAAGAAATATGGTGGGATAGCTTGTATGTGAAAACAGAACAACGAGATAAATCATCCTCAGGCTCATAATTTGCTCAGTTAGAAATCATTTGAATTATTGGTTTCTCCTTTCAATTTTCATGGGTTTGTTTTGGGCAAAAGAGACAACATGCTGTATTGCCCTTGGCCATTAATGTTATCTCGTAACACAATGCAAAGTGAATAAACAGAATAAAAATCTGCATTTAGTCCGACCACCGTTTGCACTGAAAAAATTAATTGAATTGTGCAGACAGTTGAAAACATATTTCATACTGAAGCACATTTCGTCTTTCGATGTAGACTTGCTCTGAATCTTTTCTCTCTTTATGAAAAACCAATGATGTAATGAAGTTGAGCGCTGGAAGCCAAACCATCAAAACCTAATCGGTCCACCTTTAGATAATACCGCACTTAATTCAAAGTGCTTTGTGATTGGCATTATCAATAACATGTTTGTCAACACTGGCATGTCATGATCAAACATCTGATGGTCTTGATCTTTATTGTTGTTGACTGGAATCACATGAGGAAGAGCATCCTGTGTGAAAACTAGCCGAGTACCGTACAAGTTGCAAAGACGTGCTATATTGACCCCTGCAAATGTCTGATGGTCCCATAATTTCAGATATGACTAAAACCTGTGCAAAGTACCATATGTCAGTGTGTGCATTTGCGTGAACATTTATTTTATAACTTTAATAAATGTTTGTATGAAAATCTATTTCTGTCCATCGCTTTTGAAGGGCATTTTGCTGTCAGAAATGTGTGAAACAAACATTCAGTGAAGCTTGTGGATCCAGATGTACCTTCAAAAACCTCAAGTTGTTTTGAACAATCGCCTCCTCGTTTTTAGAGAAAGACAGCGGGAGACAAATGATGGCTTTCCTGTTTCCAGGCAGTTGTCACAGCAGATGAAGCATGTGTATTAATGACTTTTGCTTTACTTCACGCTGCTTCATTGTCAGGAAATACTGTGGCACCTAGCCACCAATACCTCCACCTGTGCTTTATTCTGGACAATAAAAAAAAACAAAAACAAATCTGCTGTGCAAAAGTTTGGCGGGTTGAGAAACGCTGTATTCTACCATCTGCAGACAAATAAAACAATTAGTGCTCGGCAAGTTTGGGGCAGATTTTTTGTCATTTGTCGGATTGGTAAACATTCGAACCTCTAAAAACAAGAGGTTTCATTGGGGAGAGTTAAAGTCACTGTTGTTTACCTCGCATCCATCTATGTGTAGTTGAATTGTGGTATATATTTTTTTTAGCTGCAATTAGGGATGTCATGATTCAATTGGCAGTTTCAGATCGGGGCCGATTCTGAATCTGATAAATGGAGCTGATGAGCACAGGGAAATGGTCATGAAGCAACAAGCTTTTGGATGCACTGTATGTCCCAGACACAAGTTCGTGATAACATAAAAGCTCATTTAATTCAATAAGTGGCCACAATTATTTTCACTACAGATAACCAGAGCTCTGACGTTTGTCACTGCTGAGCCTCACCGGATTGATTCGGACATTTTTCAGTTAAATCAAGCTGTGTTGTATGGATGCCACTTTCTCTGGTTATGCACAGCAGAGCATGTCAAAAAAAGGCTGCCCAGGCTGACCTTTGACCCCCCCACTATGATAATAAATGCTTAGGAATAAAGCAAGAGCATGTAGTATTTGACCATAAAACCAATCAGTTAACCAGGAGCAGTGAGCTGCACCTGAGGAGTTGGCGGGGGTCAAAGGTCAACCTGTCAGCAGTGGGATTCAAACCTGTAAATCTCCATCCCAAGTCTGCCTCTATTGTTTTCTCATCTGTGGTGACTTATAGTTTATAATGTAATTTTTTGTACACATTTTTTGGGGCCAAGATCCAGCGAATACTCATTGAGATGCAATAATAAATGCTGTACTATATATTTAGAAACCATTTATGAGAAAGAATTAAATACAAAATCTTTGGATGAGTTTTTCGTCTCCTCGACTTTGCATTCAGAGCCAAGGGCAGGTGTCAGATTAGCATAATGCGTTTTATTTAAATGTCATACACATATAGTAGCCTGTGGGTGTAAACATGAACCGCACAAGACCTATCCCGCTTTCTGCAAGTTCTCTGTTGATGCTCATGAAGAATAACTGCTTACATTGGAGGAGAGGAAAAAACAAAAGAAGCTAAACAACAGAAAATGTCAAAAACACCTGAAAAATATCTCAAAACCTCCATTCAACCCATAAACAGAACATCTTAACCAGAGGCAACATGAACACTGCTAAACACTTCTGGCAAGGAAAAAGGAGGCAAATTTCCGAATGATAAATGTTTCCTCATTTGTGCAAATGCATGACTGTACTGTATGTCAACTCCAGTGAAACCCTGAAAGCGCGTGTAGGTGCTGAATGTCTCGGATACTGGCAGACTTCCAAATTCATACTGTGTGTCTGCACTGCAGGAGGACAAGCACATTCCACCATGTGTCTTGTTATGTACAGCAGAAATGACAATAAAGTTCACTTTAACACTTTGTAGGTGTAGTTCTCGGGTTAATTCCATGTACAATATCACTATATATATATATATATATATATATATATATATATATAAAAAAAAAGCTGAAGAGTGCATTACCCTAAAATTGTAAATTGTGTCCCAAAGATTTTTAATACTCACAAAGACTGCACTCGGGTCATTTACACACCCGGCATGTTCTCACCGCACAACTGCTAAATTAGTGATCACAACAGTAATTAAATATGCTTTGACCTTCCAACAGAAATAGAAGTTTAATAATTGGAAAATGAAGATGTGACGGATGGATGGCGGCGGCAAGACCGACTTCTAATTCATCGAGGCTGCGTAAGGTCCCTGTATGGCAGGCTGCAGAGAAATCATATCTTGAACTACTGAGAGTGTTTAGGAGATAATAATCACGATCTACTTCACTAACCTCAAAACTTTAATTTCATTGCGGGCTGTAAAAAACTAAATCAGCACATTGTGACCGTGAGCGATAGGGGAGGAATCAAATATAATGGTCGTCAGTTTGGCATTTCTGCCGTTTAATAAACGTGAAATTACTGCGATTTCATCTCTCATACCCTGTATGCAATGAAACAAAAACCAGCAAACAGCCCCTTATATACTGTAGATAACTATGGCCGTGACAATATCGGCAGCAGATCAACGGCGAAGAGAAATTACTTCAGCAAATGCAGACGGAATTGTGCTCAAAAAGCAAATCAAAGACAGTAACTCTTCAGGCGATACCTCAGATAATCTATTATCACAAGAGAAGTGAGAGAGTCGGGGCTCAGATCCCCCCCCCCCAGTGGGGAAAGGATGCAAATTCCAACCCATTTCTAGTAAGAGGAGGGTTCCTGTGTGCTTGACTAACTTTAAATGAAGCTGTTTGTCTTCTAAAATGAATCCTCCTCACACCTAATCACTCGATTTCTCTGCTCCCACTCCTCATTATCGGCGTTGCATCACAGTAGTGTCATTGGTCGGCGCCGCTCCGGCATGAAATGGAGCTTGTCTGCTGGCCTCGGCTTCACACCGCTTTGTCACCAAAGTTCGGATTTAACACGTTGCAAGTTTTCTGAAGGAGACAGGTAATTTATGGATCTTCGCAGCAACACAGTGTACATCCCGCCCCTGCGCGTTAGGGGCAACAAAGAACGTCAAGTGTAAAGTGGGTGATATTCAATAGGGAGGGATTTGCTGTGGCGGTGGGAGGAGATGAGTTTTTTCGGGGTGAAGAAGCCTCTGAGCGTAAAAGTCCGTCCTCCAATTGTGTCCTTGCACAATGGTAAGACAGAGTTCTCGTGTAATTAAGAGGTTTCAATCTACACGCAGACGCAGCTGGAAAAAAATTAATTCTGAGACCAATAAAAAGAAAAAATAAAAGAAAAAGGAAATACAGCGCAGACAAGCAACGTCAATTTAAAGCGAGATTAAAATGAGGACAGGAGTGGAGTGCGCATTGCCTCTCGGGGGCTGTGTATAATCCTGAGAGCTGTGTGTGTGTGTGTCATTTAAAAGTCTTTCCCTCTAAGTATTGCTCTTTAAAGTGACTTACTGAATTATTTTGTTGTTTTTAGCAAATGCTGTTTTGCTAATCCTGCAGACTGTCAGTCTTTATGGCGTCCTCGGTGGAGAATGAAACAACAGACAAAGCAGATAACTGGTGTGCACGGGAGTTTAGCAGTTGTTTCAGGTCTGTTAACTTACATTCCATCACCAGCTACTGCCCCCTTAATATGCAGAGCTGCAAGCCGATTAATATATTATCACTCAGCTCTCTAGTTGTTGTGATCAAAGATTGAGTCGTTTACTTTGCATCCGTTTAGTTATCAGTGGATATTTTATTTAGCAGGCAACAGATTTAATGGAAAATATTTAATTAAACCACTCTGAGTTTCTTTCTTTCTTTCTTTCTTTCTTCATGGAAATAACAAAAAAAAAAAAAGCTATATGATATTAAAGGCCCCTCAGTCAACAAACCTGCTCTAAACCTTTGCTCAAGTCAATATTTTCCATATATCTGAACTATTATTCACAATTACACTCCCATTTCATTTAAATCTGAAGCAATGCCTCCTGAACGCTCCCGTGCCTCATGAATTCTACACCAGGAGTGTCAAACATAAGACCTGTGGGCCAAAACCTGCAATATAGGCTCTAATCCAGCCTGCCAAAACGACCAATTCAATTCAATTCAATGCAATTCAATTGAACTTTATTTATATAGCACTACCTCAACACAGTCCTTTCTAGATGTTTTATACAGAGAGAAACTTAACAGGACACCAAACCAAACTGGGAAAATTCTAAAGAAATGTACTTTTTAACAACTTTTCTAAATATGGCAGAAACAACACTGAGAACAAAGCTGAGATATCACTGACGCTGCCATGAAAGATATGTGCCTCATTGCTGGCCAACAAGAATTTATATAGACAACCATAATGGAAGAGCAAAAGAACAAATACTGTTGGTCATTTCACTGTATTCATCAGAAGGTTTCATAATTTTAATTTAATTACATTTTAATATTGAGCTTGTGTTAATTTTCAGCAGTAATTGTTTGGTTTTGTGAAAATATAGTGTTTTCATCATATATGCTCTGCATCACAACAAAGAAAAACTTTGAAGTTTTTATTAAAACATTTTTATGGCACTATTTTAGTGATTCGGTCCACTCAAGATGAAATTGGGCTGCATGTGGCCTCTGAAATCAAAAGTGTTTGACACCCATGTTCGATACCAGTCAATGTAAAACCTGAAGAACCATAACCTCAACAAAAAATAAAGAAATAATATCCAACTCAAAAAGAACAATTGAAAACCATATGATCCATCCTCTGGAAAAGTTCATCAAATCCTTCAACCAATTTAGATCACGTTAGGCTAACATGTTAGAAAGTTTGACAAGATTTAACAATAACTTTGCTGCACTGTTCTCAATTCTACAGAGTTGGTGTTTATTAAGAGCAGGACATGCCTACTTGTTTTCATTACAGTCCCATTTCTCCTCAATCCTGGTTGTTGCTTTGCATCAGGTAACTTCCCCTCAGCATGTTTTAAGAAGTTTAAGATTCGTAAAATCCATGTAATCCCGTCACCCCTGAGGCTCCATGGCTTTAGCAACTTAGCGAGAGGGTAAAATGGCATAATTGTAGAAATGGAAATCCCTGCACATTTTGCTCCGCAGCCCTTATTTATCTTCATTGTTTAGGCGTTAATTAGGTCGCAGGGATAAAGTCAGAAAGTTGTGAAACTAAGAGAAGCGAAGTGACTTTTTTATTCAAACGATGAGTAGTTTCAGTACAAATGAGATAATAAATGATGTACTATTTTCACTGGAAAAAAAATTTAACAAGTTAAAGCTAAAATTAACTCTACTCAAGTGGGGATCGATTCAAATAAATTGGTTTCAGAGCAGAAATTACACTAATTAGCAAATGAGATTAGGCTTAATTGTCCCTATCAAAGCAGACCTTCTGTGTTAAAAAGAGCAAATGCCTGGGAGCCCATTCAGACAAGAAACTCTCGCTTGCAGAAGACAAACTCTAAAATAAAGCAAACTCTTTTCAGCTCAGTGGTCAATTTGGGAGGATTCGGGTAAAGTATGCCAATCTCTTCAAATCGCTTCTAATGCTCTCCTGCCTTTACGGGATTTGTAAGAAGCTTGAATTCCACTCGCTTTGTTTTGAGTACTGACAAGTGAAAAATAAATGAATAATTCTCAATCATAAACTACAATAGAATTTCAGAGAGGATCGCCGACTATCCTGAATTTAATTATCTGTTATTGAATTAATTAAAAACAAACAAACAAACAAAACATACAATACAACTTGTATGATGAAATGTATATGAAAATAAACTTGTGAAACAAGCAAACAAAAAAAATGTATGTAGACTATAAACAGATAAATAAATGTCTCACTGGGCGAGTTAATAAACTGCAGTTTTTCTATTTTCTCTGTGTGTGCAAAGGTTTTCTCTTGCCGGGGCTCGAACTCCCACAACAAAACACTAATTAGGCCGATCAGTGACTTTAAATACGAGTTGTGAATGCGAATGTGATTGTGTATTTCTAGGCGTCTCGACCAGAATATACTTTTCACCATACAACCAGCTTGCATTTACTCTAAATACCAGCAACCTTGAGTTAGACTAAGGTCCCGTTTACATGACAGCGTTTCAAGTGAAAATGCATCGTTGTTAGCATTTTTATTTCTGAAAAGTTGGGCTAAAGTGACATGTTGGGCCACTGGTGGGTGCTGCTGTTGGTTTTTGTAATGAAACACCCACTATAAACATGAACAATAATAATTACACAGACATACGTATGAACAGACGTCCCAGTTTGATTAGGAAACTACCAAGTCCCTGTAGAATAGAGAGAGTCATGACACTGGAGGAAAACATTGTCCATCTACTCACACATGTGCAGAAGTACTGAGCTGTAGCAGAATTTCAGAAAAGTTGTGTTTTCCGCATTTCCACAGAGTTTTCAAAAGTTCCACCTTGTGAACCCAAAAACCCAAGCGAAGCTTTCCATTTTCACTTGAAAACATTGTCAATAAATGGGGTCTCAGCGCAGCTGATAAATTGGATGAGTAAGTGATCAACTCGGCAAGACCTGGAGTAAATGTGAATGTAATCAATTCATCCAGCCACATTCCTCTTTACTGTTAAAACCAAACGTCTGTGTTCCCTTCAACTCTCCCCGGCTCCTTCAGAGGACAACCTGAGGTCGTCGTCCCGGTAGACTCTGCCTGGTACATTTCCCTCAGAAGCTGATGGGAGGACATTTCTAATCCGCTGCCCAAACCACCTGAGTTGGTTTCCTTTCAAAAGGAGTCATGCGTCCCTTGATGGCGGAACTCCCCCACCACACCTGAAAGAGTGAGGTCCACCACCCTGTGAAGAAAAAAACCCATTCCGTCTGCTGGTAACCACACTCTGCTCCTTTGGGTAATTACCCAGAGTTCATGTCCTCTTGGGAGGGCAGGAATCTAAACCAATAAACCTGTGTCGTTTCAGAACTCAGCTTTCCATTCACCACCAGGGTTCAACACACAAATCACATTTACTGCATTATTTATTGTATCAGCATCATTTTCTTATTGGAATACTATTTGTAGATTGAGAAATACTATGGAAATGTTGGGTTAGACCAGTGGTTCTCAATTATTTTCTGTCACGCCCCCCCTAGAGGACAAAAAAAATTTCAGCACCCCCCCCCCCCGAATTGTACTACCATTGAGAACCTGATAATATTTATTTATTTATCTGTATAAACCACTGTATGAGTTGTTGGCACCAGCATTCTGCATACAATCGCCTGTTTATCAAAATAAATTCATAAAATGAGCTGGAGGCCCTTTTTTTTATCGTTCAAGCATGAACAAAGACACTAATACTGAAAGTTGCGCCTGCCTCACGCCCCCCCTGACACCCCACCACGCCCCCCCAGGGGGGCTCGCCCCACCATTTGAGAAGCACTGGGTTAGACAGTCACAGCAGTGCACGCATACAGGATGGATGCTGCAACGGTGGTAAGCCAGAAAAAATTCTCGACTGAAACTCTTCCTTCAGGCTTTGCTCTTTTGCTCCACCTCCACCGTCCACCACTACTCCTCCTGACACCTTCACCTGCCCCCGGCTGGCAGTTAGACAGCCCTGTTATTCTCCAGTCTGCCCAGAGATGAGAGGAGCAAGCAGACTGATTGACTCCTGGGGCCGTCGAGGCTAATCCACAGCTACAGGCAACAAACTCGGCTTCCTTTCTCTCTCTCTTCCCTCCCTTTCTCCTCAAATCTCTCCATCTACCACCCCCCGAAACACTCTTTTGCTCCCAACACTTTGGCTGTAGGCTAATGCTTGCTTTCTGTCTGACTGTCACTCTCCGTTGTTATCACTTTATTTATTTTTTTCCGCTCTTTTTTTGTTGTCGTCTGACGTTTTCTACTCACTGTTGTAGAAGAGGAATGAAAGACAGGGTTGTGACCAGCAGTGGTTGGAAATATACCAATTTCTACCCCTGCATGGCGTGAGTGAGTGTAAAAAAGGCATGGTCTGTTTGCACTTGGTCTCTCCTCTTGGGGGGGGGGGGGAAATAAAAATGTGTTGCAGCAATGGAGTTTTTGTGAGAGAACGTGGGAATGGGAAGCGCAGGGAATTTGAAAAGCAATGGGGAAAATATCATTTTTGGGCAAAAAGATAATTATTTTGTTTCTGGCAACAGCACTGATCACTGCAACATTCACCGGATAAATAAATAAATAGAAAAAAACAACAACTCATTTGTATGGTTTGGCAGGGCCAAAGCTGACCACAAGACTACTGTTATGTGGATATATTTCCTGTTCTCATTAGAACACACACACAACCAGAAGAGGATGCCCTTGGCTGGAAATATTCAGCATTGTTATTGCAATTATTATTATTTTCCCCAGCCACCCAAAGCAGATGAAGGAAATGAAATCACAACAAGCAAGGGACCGGAGAAAGCTGGCAGCCCGGATTGTGTGCACGAGGAACGGTCTCATTGGGAAATGTCACAATATATCATGCAGCAGCTAAGCAGTCAGGGTGACTAATTCACAGGTGGATTCCGGCGGGGTAATAAGAGGAAAATGAGGCAACGTAAAGGTAAAATCTAAAATGAGAAGGGATGGAGATGAAACCGGGCCCGGTAGATTTGCAGGGGGAAATTATGTGATTATATGAAGTGGTGAAATATTGCAACGAAATCTGATTAAACATTTTGCACTTTACTTCACAGTGTCTTCCAGCAAAGGAAAAAGAAATAAAGCTCCGTCTTTATTACCACCTGAACAACGCTGAACAATAATGCACACACCCGGCTGTAGCTCTTCCTCTATTGCATTGAAAGTGAATTTTGTTTCTCTCTTGAGGCTTTCAAACACATCCAGCCAAAGTGCTGTATGTTTCATCATTAATCTACACTGTTTTGAAAGCCGTATGGCGTCAGGCAAAAATATCAGCTTTTTTTTTTTTTTAATGTGTTTACTTAATAGTTGTATTAATCAAATACTTGTCAGTATTTACCAAAGTGCTTCTTTGAGGAGATAAAAACCGGAAGGCAGTGCATCATTTAGACAGATCAAATCACTGAGGACAGATTCTGCAGAGATAAATCTATCAAGAAAGGGTGAAATTAACTGAATTTATGCTGAGTGTTACTTCAATATTATACTGTCACCGAGAACAGCAACAACAACAAAAAAAAATCCAGATCAATAACACATTAGCAGGTAGTATATGGTGTTACTGCCCTCTGCCTGATTTGTTTTTGCCTTTTCATTCTCTGGTTTTTCTGTACAGTTTTGTTAGGCTGGAAGCCACGCCCACACACGATTCCCAACCTTTCTCTTGTTTTTACCCACATTTCCTTTGTTATATTCTGTAACGATGAGTTCCTTTCCTCAGAGGATTAAACTCGTTGGGTTTACACTCTGTCCCGAGGCGTTTGGTGGACTGCTGCTACTTCAGCTTGAAGTTTCAAACAATCATTTGCCAGTTTTTCACAGCAAAAGATGCATTCCGCTCTAATTTTGTCATTAACTTCCATCAAGCTGTATCCTATGCATCCATCTTGGTTGTGGCCTCACCCCCAGCAGCTGCCCACCGCTCAGCACGTCGTTATCTGAAATACGACGAGTTCAATGTGGAGAAAATCCCCAAGAGCAATCAATAAAGTCTGCCAAAATATGCTAATCTGGGTGTTCACCTGTTGAAGCCTGTGAAATGGGCCAAGGTCTGTACATCCCGAATCCTTTTTGCAGTCCACACGCACAAACGCACTCACCGAGGTTCTCAATGTTAGTACACTAAGTACAATGCTGCTGCAGTGTTATGAAGTTTTATTCTGGTGCAGAGTATTGTATTTTTTGTTATACTTAAGCTTGATTAGATACTTTTTCTTTTTCCAAACAATTCCTGTGGTTTATCAGCAACCTCTGGCCGTCCTTTTGCTCCATCTTTGTCATTTTATTCTCAAAATAAATTTTTTTTGCCTAATTAACCAAACATTTTTTTAATTATTATTATTTAATGTCCCCCCACTCCAAGCTTTGGGTTGTAACATATTGTGACACAGTTTCATGTTTTGCAATATTTCAAGCAGTAATTTAGGACTGACTTACGATGTAGGAAGCATGACAACGTCTTTTATGATAATAGCCCACTCTGTCATGATTATTGTTAACCTACTGGGGGATGTGTTGCTATTCTTTATTTAAGCCCGTCGGAATTTGACCTTGAATCCACTAAACTTTTGCAGTTTTCATTCAAAATCTCCTTCTCTAACGCTCAAGCAAAAATTCAATTTTTTTAAATGTTCCATATTTCCTCAACAATGTCCAGCGATTGTCCTGGCCTTGGGCCTCTCATGCTGAGAGAACATCATCGATTTTATGCAACTTGACGTTTCTACCAAAAAGTACACCTGAGACTATGTTTAGCTTGGAGAGACTCGTACTAAACCAAAAAAAATAATTCAGTTTCCACCCACTTTACATCCAAAGAAATTCCTTATCGTCTCACAGCCCTTTCCTCAGAAAAAATAGACAAAAAATGGCAGAGGGTTAAATATAATGTTACTCTTCTTCAATAAACCAAATGCTGTGGATCAAAAAACACCGCAGAACTGTATATTCTCTCAATTTCCTTTGTCCAGAGCATTTCTCTGGAAACTGTAGGTGCTTGTGATGTTTTTTTTATATTTTTGCTCGCACTGTAAAGTTGAAGGATGCGTTACCATATCTCTCGTCGTATTTCTCGCTGCTCTTGTCTATCGGTCTTGTAACAGAATAAGTCCCAGACCTTGTTAAAAGTCCCTTCAGATAACCCACTTCATTCTGTCCCATCACTCATCGCTCTCCTCGGGGCTTCAGCAAACACTATCGCATGACACCGTGCTAATCTGATTGGCTGATCAGAACTGTAAATGAAACCAGCCAGAACCAATTACAATAGGCACAAGTCATTAAGAGAGATGACTTTGGGGAGAGAAGTGATGCTGGGGACAGGTGCATCGCTTCTAGTCTGGCAAATTACTTCCAGAATAGAGTTTAGGTTATCACTTCCTGGGTATTATACTGGGTGATTATACAAGAAGGGTATTGATGGAGCTTAAAGTGGGCCTACACTGCAAGCTCTTTTTGTGCTAATTAAACACAAAAATTACCCTCCTTGGGAGGTTTCTTGTTTTCCCCTCCCCCTTCGCCTTCTGAAAAAAAAGAAAGAAAGAACACTGATAAAGATTTTTTCTGTGATAAGCTGCCAGATCAAAATGAAACGGCGTTCTACCAAAACTTTAATTAGCCGGGTTATCCAGCTCACACTATGCATGGGCTGAGCTGAAATAAAAAAAAAAAAGAGGCTCTTTGGAAAACACAGCGTCTGCTTCACGTTTTGTTGGGGTTCCATGAGTATAAGCAGCTATGAAACAAATTAGGAAGACATTCAAAAATCATTAAAGTCTCTGCCCGAGCACCTGCTCTCCCACCACCAATATAATGTACGTGAACCTCATTCCTAAAATATGGGACAGATTGTTGGTATTCAACTCAGCTAACGCTCACAGTCAATCAATGATGAGTGAATGTCATTTAGCTGCTTCAGCTTCAGTCTCGGTATTCTACCCGACTGTCACACTGCCATTGTTTTCTGGCGTCCTTGTGGTGGATTGTGCGATCCCCATTGTTCTCAGTAACACCTGTGCTCTGATAGTTGTCACCCCCCCCCCCCCCCCCCCCCCCCCCAGGCGGCATCTTGACATCCTGTTTGTTAGAAACAATGACTATTTAACCAACGTGTGCCTGGATTCTGTCAGTTTCCAGATATCCGTGTTTGATATATGAATGTGAGACACTGAAATAGCCAGACTACATCTGTTGGTTGTCAGATTTGCACAATGATTGCATCACATCGAAATTATGCCCGGTGAGCTCGGATTTAATCTACCACAGCTTTTCTTTTTGCAGAGAGTCAGGTAAGTTCTGCAAAACAGAAGCAGAAGGTGGACAGATTCTACTCATTGAAGAATGCCATCATTGCTTTTCAACATCATAGGTATGGACATAAGATTTGATATATTCCTCTAATCACACCAAAGTATATCCAGTCAGCTTAAGTTACTGGCAATTTACGAAAAGTTGCTGAGAAGTGAGACGTGCTATAATAGTTTATTTTTATGTACTTTTGATGAGTGCTAAATGAAAAGTCAGAGGGGGGGAGCAGCCTAAGTCATTAGAATTGATTGTGAGAGAACAATTAATGCACATAAATCTAATGAAAAACCATTCAATAGTTGCAAGCTAAATAGAATATCTCTGAGTAATATGAACTGAATAAGCCTCTGAGGAAACTCGACAACCAGGTGTAAATGCAAATGGCCACGGATCCAGGCCATCTGCATGAAGAAAATGTGAATAGTGAGTTAAAAAGCTTCAAGATGGACCACTCTGCACGTATATTGCAGGATTAAGTTACGATAGATGTCAGAGAACAACAAAATAAGAGTGATTTATTGTAGGAGGTTTGCTGCTTTGAGGCAGGATGGCAAAAGTCTGGGCAGGATGAAGGACATGGATTGATTAAATACTTAAGCAAAAGTTTGTTTTTTACTGAGCAAGCTGCTCACATAAAACAGGCAGCTTTGTTTTTTTTGACAAAAGTTTGATCCAGACTAAGATTGTTATGTTTATTCTCGTCAGTCCTGTACAGCTACTGCTGTCACCATCCATTCATCCATCTTCTTTACTGCTTCATAACTTTACCGCAGGGCACTGGAGTAGATCCCGGCTAACAAAGGCAGATGCACCCTGGACAGGTCGCCAGTGTATCACAGAACAAACAAGAGACAGACAACCATACACACTCACATTCGCAACTCAGGGATAATTCAGATGCGCGTTCACGTGAAACATTATCCTGTAAACACGGCCTTAGTGGTTCCCACTAAACTTCAAATACAAATTTTGGGGATTGTGTGATGAAACTGGTGAAAAAAAACGCTAAATCCCTGCCGTGAAGCACCAGTGCCAACCTCTGCACCACACTTCATCCCATAATATACCTCATTTTTCAAAATAGTGAAATTATTCCATTGCCTTTTCGGCATGTGACTGCGTTGTATAAATGGTATTGTATACTTCCAGAAGTTGGGAGTAACACATAAATGACATTATTACTGGATATTTCGCATCTATCTGTAACATACGACTATTTGTTACAGATAGATGTATTTTTCAGAAAAAAATCATAATTTTACTCTTTTTTTAACATCTTACATTATCAAAACTTGCTGGTCAATTGTTTTAAACTTTAAGTAAGATGATATAACAATGCAGAGAAGTAAAGTTAACCAGGGTTTGTTATATGGAGAAAAACATGAAAAACATGGACGTATTGCACTTTCCCATTAAAATAAAAAGGTCCTTAAAACATGTTTTCTATTCAGACCAATTTAGATTTCTTTGGGTACGGAGTAACACTCACGTATTATCAGTGTCAGATTCTGCGTGCCTTGGCGGAGATCTTGTTATGACACACAGAAGGATGGAAATATCACAAATAAAACTGAGCATTTTCAGGCAGATTTTCACTTATTAAGAGGACTGGCCTTTTGAAGCAACTGAGAAATGGCAAGGATGTGTAATTAATACACCCTCTAACCCCCAGCCCACACGCCCACCTAGTTCAGATAGACACACACACTCTACACACACTGACATACACAGATGGTGCCTTCGACTCCTCATCAAAAACTAAGCCTCTGACAGATTTGCTGTGTTGGTCTAATGACATACTTTGCGGCATAAACTCCAAGATAGTCTCCGTCAGGCGTGTTTGCCTCATTCCATCATCTGACTTCGTCTTTCATTATCCGTCCCTCTCCATCTCCACTACCCACTCATCTCATTTCATTTGGATCCCTGTCATTAAAACTACACCAAAATATCCCGATAGCAATGCGCTGTGTAAGGAGGTGTTGGTCATTTTCCCAAAGCTCAATCATAGTGACTATATACGTTTCAACAGTAGTTTCTGTGTTTTTATTAAATGAGTGGGCTAAAATCATCACACTCCAACAGAAACCATTGTTCAGGTAGAGTTTTTTGGGGGGTTTTTTTGGCCAGGAAAAAAAAAAAAGAAAAGAAAACCTGTGATCTGTGGATGAATCAGTCAGAATTCCAAGGACACTTAATGAGTTGTGCTTTTAATAACAGCCAACAACAGAGAATGATGTGTCTTCCCTGGCAAAGGCAAAGAAGGGTTTTCTTTAATCACAGACACAATGTGAGTCTGTTTACAAGGTGGTGACTTCCTCTAGAGGTTTCCCGACAAGCCGTGAAATAAAAGTCAGAGGCAGTGAGGGAGGGACTTTGAAAGACAGACACGGGTCGGAGAAGTGGCGCCAACGTGAAAGAGACACAGCCAGTATTCCGGGTTAATGAGGCAGCGCCGTGAGATAGGCCAGGCAACAGACGGCAAGACACTGTTGAGCTGTGTTTTCCGCTGCATAACCATTACATTAGGTCAAGATGTCTTGACACTTTAACCTACACTTGTCCCTTATGCGCGTGTCACTGTTGCACAGTGTCACGCAAGGTCATAATTGATTGGCTGGGCGAAAACACACATCGGCGCTCATCTCTGTTGTGCTGGTCTCCGTGAAGAGACTGACAACAGAAAGATTTAGAGACGAAGCGAGGCAGAAAGGGATGTGACTGGCGAACCATCCCAGAATTTATAAAACCTCGTTTTGATGGAGTGCTAACTCATGAAGCCTCCCGTCAGCGTCTTTCCTAAATTCATTTCTTTGTCCTGTCAGGTTTTTTTTTTTTTTTTTTTTTTTTTTAAATTTTCACCTATCACTTTTTTTTTCTTTTACCTCCCACAGTCTTTTAAACTCATTTCCCTTCACACTCTCCTCGACTCGCAGCTTCCCTTTTTTTTTGTACTGTATTTACCATTCTATCAGACACAGTCGGCTCTTTGGCTTTGCTCTCTTGGCTGCAGCATAATGGATCCTTTGCAGAGTTACAGCAGGGAGTCAAGGCTGATTTTAAGAATTCACAATGCCTGTATGAGCTAACATCTCGTTCCTGAATATCCTGTTAATCAAACATAGATCAGTCAATAGCAAAATCATGGTTAAGTGAGAGTTTCATTATCCGTTAACAAGCTGGAGGCAGGAAAGTGAAACACTCGTCTCTGTAAGCACTGACAGCTAAAGTAGGAGATTTCAGATCCGTCCTGCTTTATTCTACTCGGTTCCCTGTGTGATCCGAGGACACGGGGCCCAGCGCACTGGGCTGACACGCTGGCTCATCATGCTTTATTATTTCTTCACTGTAGTTTGAGGCAGCCTGATCACAGCTGGCTAAAGACACAACATGAGTCTATCTATCTGCGTTAAGCCTGGCAGGCGCTGTCTCGATGAGTACTCGTGACATGACAGACACTTAGCAGTGAAACCACTACATCTGGGTCTGGCCTGAAACAGGAAAATTACTGAGCCTGTTATGGCAATGAGCTGCACACTGGTTCCTAGCACTTAGGATGGCAATGAGGCAGCGCAGCGGCCAGCTATCGCACAAAAAAAATGGACACGTGTAGACGGTTGCGGCACACAAAGGTGTGCACCGAACACACACAGCTGCTGCAGCTGGCCGCTACTCTGTAGTTTTCTCTCTTTTGAAGATGAGGAACCTATTCTGTGGACCTGTCACACACACACACACACACACACACACACACACACACACACACACACACACACACACACACACACACACACACACACACACACACACACACACACACACACACACACACACACACACACACACACACACACACACACACACACACACACACACACACACCTTACGTCTCATTTAATTTTACATCCATCTGAGCACCAAAGAGTTTTGTTCGGTGACCCATTGGAATTCAGCATCACTTCTCCACGCTTGCCTCCGGCTTTTGATTTAAACCAGAGGAGATGTGATGTGACTGTGATCAATGTCGAGACTTGTCACACCGCTCAGTTTGACTGCATTTATATATGTGTGCAATGCCTAATATTCCCGTAATTAACAAAGCCCTTTCACGTTGTGGAGGGCGTCTCGCCACGATACAGATAGGCAGACCCTCAGCTCTGAGCCTAAATGGAGGTCTCTCCTCTGAACGTGTTCAAAGTATAGCTGCCTCTGCTCTTTAGTGCATAACTTTAGAGTTTTAAAGAACAGGTTTGATGGCAGCAGACATAGAAGATAGTGCGTGTATGTGTGTGTGTGTTGCCATGTTTCAGACCACTGGGTCTTTGATAATGTATTCATGCCTCCAAATGACAAATGGCTCCCACCAGGAGGCAGTTTAACATTTAAATGAGGAGCAGAAAAAAAAAAACACTGAACCACAACACACAGCAGTGAGCGGATGCACAGGGGCAGGCCAGAGAGTCTCAGCATGAAGTGGGACAAGACATTAAAAAAAACCAACCAAAAAAAACCAATGAACACACGACTTCAATCCACCCACATGGAAACGCGAGGATCCACCAACACGAAGAGACGGATGCCGATGCGAAGGAAAAGAGATCGGCGCGTGATACAGGAACAGCTGGCGTCCCAGCGGGGAATCGGAGAGCAGAAGAGAAATTGTTGACGTGCCAAACCAGCAGCTACTGATGAGAGTTTATATAAACAGCCTATCGAGCCCTCTGCTCAGGTAGGGACGACGTAACCCTCAAACAATATTCTGCTGCTTCATCTGCCTGCTGGGTGCCCCCGCACAGGCGAACCGCCTCCACCCCTCCCGTTGGGCAACTCCCTCAGCCATTAACTCAGGAACAGAAACATATCACACGGGTGAAAGGATAAAATGCGCACAAATAGAGTTGCAGGGATTGCTGTGACCAGTACATGTAAATAAACAGATTTACACTCATGCATGTGTATGAAGGCGCAAGTGCGTGTGCGCCGAGTGACATCACATATTCATTCACGTATGCGAGTTCACACATGGAAGAGTGACAAATGGCTCCATCTGATTCTTCTGCGGGTGCAATTGATTACCGTGGCAACCGAGTGTAGCCCCGGGACTACACAGTGAGTTCTCCGCAAGGCACGGCCTCAGACTTTGACATTGACATTATTGCCACTTTGTTATCTATCGATGGGCCAAAACATTATGACCAGACGCGCCATGTTGTTGTCGTTCACTGCTAAAACAGCCGCAACCACCCACAGAGGCACGGACTCCATTAGAGACTTGAAGGCAAGCTTTGGTATCAAGCATCAAGATGGAGACAGCAGATTCTTTGAGTCTCTTGACATGCGAGGTAAAGGACTTCCTGAATTGGACTTGACTTTTCAGCACATATCCCACAGATGCTTGACCAAATCGAGATCTGGGTATTGAGTTGCAAATTTAATAAAACTTAGGCTCTGTTAACATGGCAATGTTTTCAAGTGAAAATGGAAATATTTCATTGCATATTTAGTGTCTGTTTACACAATAATGGTTCCACCAAAAATGCAACTTTTTGAAAATGGTTGGGCTCCGTGTGCAGCAGCATCAAAATTACTGCAAATCATTTACACTTTAGCCCACACCAAATGAGCTCTCCATTAACTCATGAAAGCCTTAAGAAAAATGTCTAAGCAATTTTAATAATGTGGAATGTAATTATGCTCATTATTGTGACATTAATTCAATGGAATTGAATATGTAATGTGGCTTTTTGAGTGTTCATTCATTTAGGTTTGATGTCTTATAAAAACAGGGGTATTTGACTTAAAGATGATGATATCTGCATTGAATATTAATTGAAATGATTTAGAAAACGTATAATAAATACTTTATTTCTCATTTTCTCATTAGGCAATAACATGCAAGCAATATTCTGTGTGGTTCTTCGCAGCAGGACACTTGTTATGTACCAGAAAGGGGTACAATATAATATTGATGTCTTGGAAAAAAAACAAAAAAAAACAAACAAACAACTGCAATTACAATATCTGTCATAAAAACCACAATTTTTTTTTTTTTTTTTTTTTCTAAATCACTCTACCTTACTGCTGCGACAGGTGGTTCATGTCATGGGAACAAACACATGAGTGGCAGCACCCAAGATTTCTCAGCAGAACACACCATCCGTGTAATGCAAAATAAAATATAATCGGTCAAGGACATTTTGTTGTTTTACTCTGTGGAGTAACTCTGATCCCCCCCCATGCAACAAACTGCGATGCACTGTGTAACCCGGATACCTTGCTACCAGAAACAGCTTTAGCTTCTGATGCAGCAGTCTGTTGGCTCTAAACACACGGGCCACTTTTCACTCCCGACATGCATCAATAAGCTTGGGTTCTGCCGCCAGTTCACCAGTTTTCCTTCCTTAGATTTCTTTTGACAGGTACTGATCACTGCAGACCTCTGAGACTATCCTCAATCATTGGTGTATTGAAGAAACCTAAATCCTGACAACTGCCCACCTTTTCTGCATTAAGCTATGAACTTGAAGGACAAAATGTTCTCGTGATGCTTAATATATTGGCCACTGTCACATCCTATTATTGATGGATGCATTCATTCTTTACTGTTGCACGTTCACCCTATCATTCATCCTCACTTGCTGCCTTGGGGGGCTGCTTTAAGTTGATGTGCTCCCATGCTGTTATCCGGGAGCTCAGGCCGTTCTGGCGCTAACTATGCAAAAACACTCACCCAGAGTATACTTCAAATTAACACATGGGGTCATACGGGCTTGGACTGGCTATGAGACTGGCCTGCAGCGAAAACAAGGAGAAAATTCTCAATTCAGACGCGGCCTTAATACTTTCAAGGAGAAGCTTTTAAGTAAGATTGTTGGTTCAGGGCTTATGCATTAGCTATGATATAAAACAGTGTGGTGTCTAACCCAGGGGTGTCAAACACATTTTAGTTCAGGGCCACAAACAGCCCAAAATGTTGAGATTTTCCATAAAACCAAGCGATTAGTACAGAAATTACTACAATCTCAACATTTCGATGAAACATTCTGATGCAAATACAGTGAAATGTCCAGAAAAAAGCTTTTCCTGTAGCTGTTGCATTATGCATGTTTTTACAAACTCACCCTGACAGCATGGCTTAGATGCTAATGCTAGATTGATGTCTTTTAGGACAGCATCACTGATGTCTCAGTTCGGTTTTCAGTGTTTTGTTGTTTCTGCTACTCAAAAGAAATTTGTTATAAAATCTGTTTTCTTTGCAATTTTTACCATTTGTTTTCTGGTTTTGGCCAATAGGGCCTTTATGTTTGACACCACTAATCTAACCCTACTGTCTGACGACTGTTTTGTTTTTTTCTCATATTCTAAATGTTGCCTCAGTTGTTTTTGCAAACCTTTGCATCTACAATACAAGCTGAATTCTCCTTTAACTCATTTGGTTGTGTAACATAGGTTTACAGTTTCCATTCTCTCTCCCCCTCTTCTTCTGTCAAGCAGAGAGGATAAGTATTCATCGGAGGACTCCACATACATTTAATGATGAAGATGTGAGGGTCAATCGATATCCTGTTGGTTGTCCACACAAGAGGAGGTTATCATACCATCGTTGCTCAAATCACAATGGGGAAAGAGCAAATTTGTCCTGTCATTGCCAATGCATGCAAGGAAAAAAAAAAGAAAAGAAGAGTTGAGACGCAGGTCAAGCAGGCATTAGTATTCTGCTCATATTTTTAAGCACATGTACAAACTCAAACATTAACGGTAAGTTGCTTAAGGACAGAGCTGAGATTTGTATGGTTCCCCTTGCCTTTATTTGAGCAGGTGCTAGAAAAGCAGCACGGACACTCGCAATCTATTCCAGTTGCATCCCAGATATATATTGGACAGAGTAGAAATTTATATCTTGCTGTGTTGTGGCTGTGTTATATTTTGGCTCAGGGAGAGCGCTGTTGATACCTGTTCACTGCTGATTCGGACTGAAATCTCTCAACATCTACAGTAATGAATGGATGACCATAAATGTGACATTCATGATGCCCCACAGGAAGAACAGCTATGATTTTTTTTGTTATTGCTCCCGGAAATCAAAGTTTTTCTCCTTTTTTTTATCTGTAGATATATTGTATTTTATTTTAGCCCAACTTTGCTGAATCAATGACTCAATTGAATCATTTCCCCCCCCCCCTGTCATTCCAGCTTGAAGGTGACATTTATGATTTTAATCGAAAACTCTGAAATACTTGGATTGACTGGGTACATGACAGGAAGTCAGCTGGAAAAAAGGGTTTTATTTAGGAAATTCACCAGAAATTGTATGCTGCTTCTGTCAGAACAAATCCATTTTGCAGAAAATCAACTGGGATTGTATTTACCGTGGAGTGGAGGGGCGAGACAACAGTAAGACATAATGTCAGAGCGGGTTCAGTTATGAACACATACTCACGGCTGAAATGAGGCATTAACTTTCATTAATTAAAAGAAGAAAGTATGTCATGTCAAAACTCTGAGATTATGTAATAAATTGCCTGGTCCCACTATTACAAAAGCCTTTTCATAGGCATTATTCAATGCCGTCCTTCATATTCTGTCCCCAATACAAATTTTGCTCCTCTCCATTCCTCTTCCTCAACACTGATTCCTCACCCACTTGCCCGGCTCTATATCTTTTTCTTGTTATCATCTCTTATGTCCCTTCCATTCTCTACTTCGCCTGACCCTTCCACCTCCTCCCACCTTCTCCTCCTGCCCCATCATTACTCCTCTTTCAGCGCTCATCCTTCTAAGGCTGCCGTATTCCCCAGCACAACAGTGCTATTCTGCTGCCTACTAATAGAAATCCCTTAGTTCCTCTAATGGATCTGTCAGAATCTCCAGAGCGCAAGGAGACCAGATGGATTGATAGGAGGCGGGAGAGAGAGAGAGGGAGAAAAAGGGACAAAGAGCGGGAGAGACACAGAGATGATGAGACAGTGAGAGAACCAAAAGGGGGGGTATAGAAGCATTAGAGCTCTCAACACTTTCATCCGCACCTTGGAAAGTCTCAAAGCTTGGGCTCCAGTGCCACTGCCAAACAGCCACCATATGGCCCGACAGACACCGTGCCACTTAAGGCCATCCCATTGTCGCCGTGGGATAATGACAGTTTCAGCGCGACGAGGTGAAGTCCACAGACAGGGGTGAGCATTTTCCAAGAGTACTCTGCGTTTGCACCGACACTCCTCACCCGGGGGGGGGGGGATTCTTTGCAACATGAAAATGAGACTGAGCCTACTGGCAGAGACAAAGTTGTCACATTGCCACTTGCATAAAGAGGATGGTAAAATGACGGTGAGACTGTGTTAACATACTTGAATCACTTCTTCAGATCCATGAAATGGCGAGCAGCTGTTCAAACCAGCACGAAATAAACTGCCGCCTAATCAAACTGACGGTTTTAGAGATTAACTTAAATCCCTGACAAGATATGTGTATTTAACTACCATCTATAACAATGTCACAGTGGGGAAATGGCAGCTTACCGTTGTCCGTGGCGATGAAGACGGCTGTGTATTTGTTGTCGTGGACATACGGAGACTCGCGGTCCAGTGGGGCTGAAGTGTTGACAGTTCCTCTGACAGGGTTCACACTCAGCCAGCCTGCTGGGTCTCTCAGAACAGCATACCTGCAATTAAAAAAAAAATAAAAAATAAAAAATGTAATCATCAATGTCGTAAAGGCAAAAAAAAAAAAGTTGTTGAAATTTCCTTGTCACTTTTTAATCCTCTCAGAAACATCAATGAAAACATGGGACATAAACTATTGTTCAAAAATACAAATCTTGCTGAAATATCTTCATAATACAGTGACAAAAATTTGCCATTCTCTGATATATTCCAGGCAATTTTCCGGACTTTCATGTGTTTTCTTGGGTAACTTTACAGGTAACTGTGAAATTGCTCCAATAACCTTACAAACAATCCTGAGGGATTATTTTAGGTCTGCAGAAAGAACATGAAAGTGACATTCTCTTGAAATATAGCATGGCACAATTTTTGGTGAAGGTTGTTTGTCGTTTTTCAAAGTTAAGGCAATGACACCATTTTCTTGTGCTTCAAAGTAGAAAATTGGATATTTAGAGAACAGTTCTGCTTCTATTCAACAGCAATGCTGCACGTGTCAAAACATTGCACGGTGGTTATTGTTGTTGCTGGAACTGAGTGTTTCTTTATATAGCGCGATACCGTGACACTGGCAAATTATGCTGCAGGAGCAACGAATTGGGATCAGTCTTTGATTAAAATTTCTTTTTTTTTTTAAAAAGCTGAAAAAGCCTGCAAAATTCCTGGAGTAATACATATTGCCATCATAAAGGTGTGATTTCTCTGATGAGTCTGAACATGTCTTTTATTTGGAGAGGGCAGAAAGAAGGCAGATGTTTTGAGTTTTATTACTGATAAACCATCTTCCATGCCTAAAAATGTTTTATGCTGCCTGTCTTGGCCAGGACACTCTTGAAAAAGAGATTTTTAATCTCAACAAGGTTTTTTTTTCTGGTTGAATAAAATAAATGAATCAAATGTAAGACACTGGAGAATTGGAATAACAAATTCTAAAACAAGTAAGATTGCAGTTTGATTAGATATCACCACCCGAAGAGCTGAGGTCTGAAGACAGTAAGGACCTCTCCAAATATTGTGTAGGCAAGCCGCCAAGCCGGTGAAGAGCTGAAGAGGAGATTGCGACCTTGCTAATGTGGCCACTCGGTCGGCCACTGATGGCTGCTGTACGGTGATTGGCAGAGGCTTGCATCTGTGCTCACATCACTTTTCTTTTCTTTTTTTTTTTTTATCGACACACATCGGCATGCACACACAGGGGTGTATTGTACATATGTGAGCTCACGTCAAGCGAAACTGCTCATAACGTGCAGAAAGCAGGTGCATGGAGTCGAGTTTCTCAAGCACGCACGCACGCATGTGCACACACACACACACACGAAACTACAGACTTTCTCCAGCACAAGGCCACTCTTTCCTAAAGTGCTCAGCAGTAGACAAATTGTCTTTGAAATGGAGCTCTTCAGCTAACAGAGCGCGACAAAGCCTTGGGAAATGGCTTTGCAATCAACCTCTGCTCACACCTTTCCCCTCCCACTCACACTCTCTCACCCACGTACGTTGCACTTTCCCTGCAAGCGATCACTACTGTGAAGCAACACATACATTTTGATGGTGACAGGAGAGGCAATGCCGGGAGGCCGAACACATTATTATTAATGACATGGCCGTCATTGCGCGCGCAGATACATATTAATTCAAACACACGTTGGGGATCGGCGGGATTCATGAGGCCAACTGCTCCGGTGTAACTGAACCGGACCCGCAGGTTATTAACTTCTATATGTCTCACACCTCCTGTCACTGACGACACTATCAGACACACTCTGTGGTCTCAGCGTTACATCACAATTTCATCATCTACACACTGTGCCGGAAAATCCACACGTGCATAATCATGGAAAAAGTTATTTTTGGAGCATCATCCCTCAAGCATTCTACTGTGCAACTTTGCATACGAGCCTGTCGAGTGTGATGACATCAACAAAACTACTGGATAACGGTTTGACATTTGTATCCATGCATGTATCCATTATGAGTCACTGTTAGGACATAAGAAAATGTACCTGTTTCAAATTGAGGATTTAACCAATTCTCATTAGACCCCAGATTGTTTTTTTTTTTAAGTAGCTTTAATTTATAGGCTTGTATTTACTATTCTTTGCTTATAAATTCACCAACATACCTTGACAGGTATCAGTGTAAGAAGCTTTTGAAATTTACTCTGAGGCTTCAAGTTATTATGTGATCTGCACCACGGCCACAAGTAAATGTAATTCAGAAAATGCTGCCGAAACAACAATGTTTACATATTATTAGGTATGGGAAAAGTTTTGTTAAAACTGTTCTGCCAAAATCCCAAGTCGCTGTCGTTGAGTATAAATCAATACTATCAGACGTCGCATATAAGGACCAATTTATCCAGAAAACTTAAGACTCATATTCCCGATAACAATGGAAGATATAAATGGGAATGAAGACTTGACTTATGACTGTAATACTAATAAATGGGTCAAAATAAGGTAAATGGGAAATGACAAAAAGAAAAGGTTGAGTGCAGGGAACTGAACACTTCTATAAACTAAAAGGAATATCAAAGGGTTCAGGCCATGGGGGTCAAACATAAGACCCGTGAGTCAAAACCGGCCCGCAAGCGACCCAAGCAAATCATAAAATTTCGAAGAAAGCATTGAAATATTAACACAGAACATAACATCCGAATTGATACATCGACATGAAAGTTATACCTCATTGCTACCAAACTAGCAAAACTACCAAAATTGGAAAAAATATCAAAGTTTTCATCACGTATACTCTGCCTCACACCAAAGTGTTTTACCACTTTTTTTCTGTTTTACCAGCCTGGCCCACTCAGGATGAAATTGGACTCTGTGTGGCCCCTGAGCTAAAATGTGTCTGGGAATTTTTGCCCAATGTCATGTGATTCTTCTCATAAGTTATATAAATTCAAGTATTAACAGTAACCAATATTTAAAAAGATGGACACTTGCTGTATATATTTGACATGCTATGTAGAGTGAAGTAATGTCCCCCACATGGATGATGGTTGAAATCTTGAACCATGCACCTGGACATTTCCCCCCGTAACTATTTGAGACATGACTGGTAACAAAAGACGATATAATGTTATTTTTCCTACGATGAAAGATCTGAAGGAGTGTAATGTTTCTGCCTACTTTAGCGCAGGCTCAAAGGTAACCACTAAATGAGTCGGATCTACTGTTTCTCCTCTCTGTTAAAACATAGGGACAGTCCATTAGAGCCCTTTAAAGGGCAAATTAGGAAGACATTAAAAAGCCATTAGGAATATTCATATCTGGCTCAATGTGTTTATCTCCAAAACCAGAGAGGGGCCCAAACAAATCAGTCAACAAATGAGACAGCGCACAAACACAATGTGTACGCATGTCTTTGTTTAGCCACAGAGACACTCACGTTAAGCACACAGAAAGGCAAAACACACAACGTAAAGTCAACATGTCCTGTATATAGATGTTCTGCTTTCATAGTGAAATGAGTCTTAATAGAGCGGTGAAAATTGTTTTGGTTTTTTTGCTCATGTTTTGTAAATGCAGCATTCTGAGACTCAGACTGTGACCCCAGTGTTGCAGCGAGGTGAATATTATATTGCAGTTTCCGCTGGACTGCAAAGTCGCACCCTTAGGGGACCTTACTGTGTGCCTGCATAGCTGGTGTCAGCACCCAGTTGGGGTGTGTGTGTGTGTGTGTGTGTGTGTGTGTGTGTGTGTGTGTGTGTGTGTGTGTGTGTGTGTGTGTGTGTGTGTGTGTGTGTGTGTGTGTGTGTGTGTGTGTGTGTGTGTGTGTGTGTCTTTAGGTAAGGGATTGACTCGAAGGACGCAGAGGAGGCTGATCTGGGATGGCAGACATCTGCCTGACTGTCAAAACGTCTTATTAAAGGTGATGCAGGGCCTGACACGTACCACAATATGAAGCAATGCGAGTTTTAAAACTTTTCTTTGTAAGGCAACCATCCTTTACATTGTGTTAAAAAACAAATTAGCTGCTTTTAAATGCAAAACACCGAATTCATAAAAAAAAAAAAAATACAGACTTCCCCCAAAACCTGTTTTGCAATCTCAAAACTTTGCAGGTAAAAGCCAAAATAAAAATACAAGTCCATGACCAGAAGACCAAAGTCCAACATGCAGATTAGCGAAACTAAAGCGAGAATGTTAACCGACACAATCTGCGGAAAGTAGCTAATCTTTGTTGACAGCTAATCCTGAAGTTTTAATCTGACTGTCGGCCTCGTGAACGTGTGAGACAGATGCGTTCTTTCCAACTCTGATCGCAGACCTTGTTCCTTTTGTTTTCCAGACAACTCAAAGGGATGCAAGAGCAGGAGGGAGAAAGAGGCTTTGCCGCCCACTTGTAATCCAGTTACATCAGGAGTGAAATGCTGGCACACGCTGTGCGCAGCTGCGATTGTGTTTGTGTGTCAATAAGCAGGTGTGGGTGGGGCACAGAGACCAGAGGAGACAATTTGCAGTAAGAGCTAATTTAGAAGGGAAGATGGAGATTGAGTCACGAGTGCTGCAGAGGAACACTCTTTTGCATAAATGCTGATTATTGCTCTTGTTTGGGTTCACTTAAGTAAGATGTTCCTGGCACCTCATTGGAGCAGTATTTTATGTATGTAAATTGTTGTTTGTGTAGCCTTCTTCTAAATGCACATTATATAGTGGTTGTTTTCACCATGTTTGAAGTTTCTAGGCCTCTTAATCAGCAGAGTATCTTATTTTTGACTTTTGTTCCGCCGAATTAAATACACTTTCCTTGGGGAGGCTTTCAAGCCCACAGGAGGTAAGGGACATGTTAAATAAAAGTTTATTTGTAGTCACATAAAGCCCAGTCGATTACCAGGCTGATGTTGTATTGCAAACACAAATATCATTAACTCCTATTTAGAGCAACACATTAAGTGTACTTCACAAAGCAAACAATGTATCTGGATGCAAACGATTTGCAGAAGCCTGCTGTTTTACAGAATTTCTTGTGTGCAGCACAGTAGCTTCAGGAAGGGAAGGTTAAACCATTTGGCTTCCCCAAAACATCATCAATAATCCACTAAACACTTCTGACGTATACAGTGGCGTATGCTAAAGAAAGGTAAATAATAAACTATTTACAGTATTTGGGAATATGCAAGAATATGCTGCGGCATCTTCCTTTAAACCGGATGGTTACCTGTCTATGCACAACTTGTATGTACACAATATTAAACACGTACACTGTTGTACTATTCACCGTAAAGCTGTGAAATACAGAATAATTAAAAGTTACATTTCAGACTGATGAGGAGAGAAAGAGAACATCATTATGGTACTGTTATGTTATGTTCTTTAAATCTTTCCTTTGTTTTTGTTTGCAAGTTGCACATCTTCTCGGTTATGCTGAAGAACTTTTATGATAGGAATAAATCAGCCAGTGCCTCCAGCCTCCTCATTTTATTGGTAATTTAAAGTGAAGAATATTTTTACATGTTTGTATTTTTTATGACCAAAAATACACCATTCATTATTCATCTTTTACCTTCGTGTCAATATCGTGATTTTGTAAGTCAATCAATCAATCAATCAATCAATCAATCAATCAATCCCACAGCACTTTCCATACAAATAATATAAATCAAACAAAATACATATTTCATTCTTTCCCTGTTGTGCACACACACACACACACATACACAATCATATTAGTATTATAACATATTTTATATATACATTTTATATTTTTACATGAAGTTAATAATGTGTCTCCACATAGTTTGATGAACAAACAAGCTCTGAACAAAAATGACCATAAATAGGACATCCTTCTCAGTAAATCCAATTAATAGCAAATAAGAGATTATTAATTAAAATAATGGTAATATAACCCACAGCCTGGTTAAGAAGGTGAGTCTTTTAAAAAGGTCAACATCCTGCTGATTTTGCATCATGTATTTGTTACCATTTCACCTGTTTGAACAAACATGATCAGTCACTTCCATCCTGCCATGTGAGTCGCTGGCTGTTAGGTAAATTTGTACTTTATGTTTATTATTAGTACTTGATATAATGGGAATTAGTAAGAGTAACTCCGGTTTCAGTGTTTTGCCCAAGGACACTCTGACAGGCGAGCAGAAGGAGTTGGGGTTCGAACAGCTAACCTTGGATTCGGAAGACGATGCATTTTATCAAACAAGCAGCCCATGTCCAATTATCTTTCCACTCAAATTTTTCTCAAGCCAGTCAGTCGCTGCAGCCCTGTCCTTTGGATATCATTGTGAAATTTTCATTCTGAGGGAGAACTGTCAACTGTCCCATCAGCTAGGACCACGTCGCTTTATCACTCCTGGCGTTCGGACTACAGATGTCTCTGACCATGATTTGGCTCATTGCTTGAAACTGTTTCACATAGCTAAAATATGTTTATTTAACAACACTTTCATAAACTTTTTGATTTTTTAAACATCCATCCATACATGGTTGAAGGTTTGAGCCAAACCCTGCCGAGAACACTGAAGTGAACCTTGGGCGGGCCTTCAGTCAATCACAGGGCAGACGACACTTACGACCTGCCGCACATAAATAAACACCTGCACATGCACCATGATTGACTAGGATTCCGTATAAAGCATGCTAATGTTCAGGTAAATCGATTGCACTTTCAGTTCGCACGCGTTTTACATGCGATCGAGTAAGAATAATACCGTAAAGGGCATCACGTACAAACAAATATTAAAATCAGGGTTTTTTTTCAGTGAAAATGAAATGCGATACCATGGAGAAAACGTTAAACATATTAGATTGCTGCAGAATGGGAGTTGATGAGCTGTGGGAAAGTAAAAAAGGAACAGTTTCAGAAAAAGACTGCCAATAAAAGATTTAGTTTCTCCTGAACAATGAGTTGATTTGCGTCACTCTTTCAAACATTTTAGAAACAGACACCATCATCAGCAACTAGAATATTTTCAATCACATCGCATGTTGTACATTGATCTATCAACATGGACTTATTGCAGTAATTTGCACAGTCTGGTGCACACGCTCGATATCCCACATTCATCAAGGCAACCTTGCGAAATGGACTGTGCGTATTTTTTCATTTTAGAAAATTCCTAATTCTTTAAGCATCAACAGCATGAAAACAGTCAGCAGCATCAAATTAACTCACCTTAAAAAAAAAAACCTTTTTTTACATGTCATTTTTTAGGGTTTCACTTGTTGGTAATGATGAAGTACATGGACATCTCCAGAAGCAGGGTTAGGTGCTCAAAATGAATTATTATAATACAAGAGACCACAGTCTATATTTGCGCCCTATCATCATTCAACACTATTGTTCCCTCAAAGATGACAAAACCTTTCCCAGATCACTAATCCACTGCAGTGATTCATTATTGGGCCTCCAAAGCTCACAAGAGACAGACAGATTGAAAACTGGTCAAAAGCTGTTGAGAAGGAAGAAGTTTTGCCCTGAAGCTCACATTTCCCACACTGCAACTACAGAAGTGTCTTTCACTCTCCCCGTTTCTGAAAGGGCAGTTTAATTACAGATTGTAAAAAAAAAAAAAAAAAAAAAAAAAAAGAAGAAATCAAACATCCAATATGAAGGTCCGGCCATGTCTCCTGAGGGTATCATACAACCTTTTAGTGTAGGTGTAATATCTGTGTTGTTTCCCATTTTACATTATTCTGACCTTTTCCTAATAAAGCTTAAATTGTCTAATCCAGGAGTCTGCAACCTATATGACAAAAAGAGCATTTAATAAAACAATGATTTTCAGATTTTCAAACAGAAAAAAACTGTCTGGAGCTGCAAAACATGATAATAATCTGAAATAAAGGGGAGAAAAAAGAAAAAAAGAAGCATTCATGAAATTCAATAGTTACAATTTAGATATACTTCATCTTGTTTTTGCTTTTGGGATAAGTTTTGCAAACTTTCTTCTTTTTTGCTGCTTTATTGCCATTTTATGCATCTTGACTATTTTAGCAATTCTAGTTATTTACAATTGTAGCTATTTTGCCAATATTATTTTTTTTGACTGTTTTCAACGATTCTACCATTTTAGATGTTTTTCCTCTTTTGGAGGTGGTTTCTGAGTAGTTTTAGCTATTTTGGTCATTTTTCTTAATTCTGTCTGTTCTGTCATCTTTAGCTCTTTTTAGCCAGGAGATTAGACTAAATATTAAACTATTGATTAAATAGTGCGGTGTGTACATAAAATATAAATAAAGACAAACTGCTCTAATCCATCTGTTGGCCAAGTTGTTGCTCTTCAACAGTTTGATGTCCAACCTTGGTTTGTTCATCGACAATTGCTGTGCATACCATTTAGCTCTTTACCAACTTTCAATCCCACAAGCTAATTAAGCTACTGTTTGGAACACATGTTTATCAGAGATTGTTTTGTCAAATCCACGGCCTGCCGTATCAGGACTGAAACACCGGGTCAGAGTCCACAGGAAACTCCCAAGGCAAGCAAACACCAAAACTCATCTCTCTCTCTCCTAAAGCTGTTTTCCAGCTGGACCTGTGTGGGATTTACTAAGGTGTGATATATATTCATACTCTCTCCTCCCTATAGGAATGTGCATAATTAATGTTCTCTCAACATCCATAACAATAGAGCGACTGTTTAGGTCGTAAACACTCTCCGTTCAAGAAGTAAATTGTTTTGGAGTTGTGAGGCGCTCACTGCTGACCTCAGTGAGTTTCAAGGGGTCAAAGAAACACAAATTGAATATAAAGATGAATGCAAACAGTGAGCCTCTACTTATGTATTTATATTACTGTGCTACTTTTAATCCTTAGATTTTCTACTTTACTCAAGTTGTGACCTCAATATTCAAATAGAATTGTGTGGAAAACCTCCTTTATCTTGAGTAACAAAGTTGATTACCTACACATCTATATCCGGGTGCTGCAGGCATCGCTCCATATTCATGAGTGTGTATGTTCCTCACAGGTATTTAATGACTATACTGTAGGTTGGAGCACCGGAAAGCCTGGAAACTGCACTAATGTTTCTGGGATGAAAACGCCAGGCAATAAAGACGAGATAGTGACTATGAGCACCGAAAGGAAATAAAAACAGCTCGTTTAAGTCCCAGATGTGGCTAAAGCATAATGATTTGAAACACCAGTTCAAAGTGGACGTGAAACTAATTTGAATATGTAAATGGGCCAAGGCGTGTGCATACATAAAGAGCGGGAAATGGCATGTGCCTCCGGTCACTTTGGTCACATGATGAGATGACCGGTGGGCACTCATCACTGAATACAATTTGATTCAAATTATTTTCACTCGCTGGAATCCACCTTTATAGATATGAAGCCATTTTAAGTGTCAGTGCTCCTTGCAACTCAGACAAGTGCACACTCACACTCTTGATTGGCAATATTACAAAAAAAAAAAAAAGACAATATTCTTTTCTCTCACTCCCAATCTCGACGTTTCTCTGACTTTCTCCCCATCTGTCCTGACGCTTGGCTGGATCACACTTTATTTGACTGTCTTTATCAGTCTCTCCATCACTTTCTTCTCTCTCTCGCTCTCCTGCCAGCAAGATCTTTAACATGATTGGGGTCTGACTTACTAAGAGAAAGGAAACGGCGCAGAGCCAAATTTAACAGTCTGCTTCTATCTCGTAGCTGCTGAGTGTGTGCGAGCAACTGATATGAGAACATCAGTCAGGAGACGCAGAGAAAGTGCAGGGGTCGTGCCGACTTGTGTTTGGCTGTGACAGTGGCACACTTCATCCAAATTTGTGGCTGGCAAAGTGCAAAGAAGCAGCAAAGAAGGAGGGAGAGTGAGATAAGAAGGTGGATGAAGAATGGCGATAAGACAGAGATGCGTGAGAGTGGAACTGTGAATAAGCGTTTAATGGAAATAAAGCTTCACCTGCTCTCTCACCGACTCGTCCCCCTGTGCTGGCGTCACTTCTCTGGCGATCTGAGACCAGTCAGAATCCAATATTGGCGCAAGCTTGGCCAATCGGTACCGACCAGACAAAGGCAATTTCAGATGCAGTATTGAGCAAGTAAATGTGATTCATGCTGTAAAATGATTACGTCTGTGGAGTAACTTATCTGTCTATCTATGTGAAGTAGAACTATTTACTATAGCTATGGTGGGCATGCACAGTCGCAGCGCTTTCAAAATGTTGCGCGTGGGAGGTTTTTCAAAAATTCCCACCTTGGGGGCCTTTTTCAAAAAGTTGCATTTTCAGTGGATCCGAACACCCAACACACGATGAAAGCTTTCCATTTGCACTTGGTACATAAGGTTTTGTTTTTTACCCTGAGTGTGAGGGATCAAAACGCTATTATATTATTGAAAGATATTAGAGAAGCAAGCTTGTCTTTAGAAGCTTTCATGATTCCCACCACGGTCATATCACTACTATAGGTACCTGAGATTTGACCTCTAGCATGTGCAATGAAGGTTAAATATGAAAAAGTTGGGTTGAATGCTGAATTATTACTTCCCCAATGGAATAAATCAGACCCAAACAAGTTAAATAAATCAAATGATAATAATAATCTCATAAATGCCTCAATGAAAACACTGGTCAAGACCAGCGGGTGTTTTATCAGACTATGAGTTGATTCGTTTTCCGCCTCTGCAGCACAATGTAACAAGCAACACACAGGTATATGCAGATTAGGAAGTTAAAGGTCTTCATATTTTAAATAGATTAGGTTTATTTACATTTTCTGCCCACCAGCGATACAAGAACAGGTTGCGCAGCATGACTGCCCTCAATTCTTCAGAGACACCACTGAGATCTAAGAGTAATTGACCTTTTGAGCTTGACAAGCCATTACACTGGTAAAAAGTTCTTCATTGACTTTATCGTTGTGCATCTACAACTGCTTTTTACACTCATGTGTATACAAACTAATACTTTGCAGATGTGGGGAAAAAAAACAAAACAAACATTCAATGTAATCAGAACACAATTTCTTATGATAAAAAAATATAAATGATGAAGGTGAAGGAACATTAATGGATGTACTCCAAAGGACAAAAGCACATGCAGAGATGATAAACATTGATTACTTGAAGATGAGGAGTATGATTGCTTGGGAAAAAGTGGGTGCAGTATCTGGTTGTTCCGCCCAGAATTGCAATGAATGTCACTATAATTGGTCTTAGGGCCACATAAATACCAGCTCGTATATATTTACTTCAAACCTTCAAACTGAAGTAGATGAATAATTACAGAGCAGATTGTGTCTTGATGGAATCATGCTGTACAATTAATGCCGTCTCAAAATAATACTCTTATATATACCACATGCACAAAAACACCCGCATACTTTTGGCATCATTGTTCTGATCACATTTGAGTAAGCTTTTATTCTTTTTCCCTTCCCGGTCTGCACCACATAGAAAGGAAGAAAAAAAAAAAAAAAGAAGTAACATAAGTGGTTCTGAATTGATTGTGTTTGAGCCATAAGTGACTCCTTAAGTGTGGCCTACAAAGACTTCAGTCAGCCTCTCCGGGCTGGATTTCAACTTTAAACTCCGCTGAGCCGCCCACTTTGGGGCCAACCATTGCTCAGGGCCAGGTGGACAAATTACCCATGTCACACCTGTTCAGATTTCTGCTCTGTATCAGCACAGTGCAGCAGGTCTACACAGCTCAAATAAATCTGGCAGCGCAGAGAAAGGGGAAATAAATAAATAAATAAAAAAGCCAATGCCAGCACACGTGGTGTCAATCATCTGTCAAACAGGTTCACAAGACATTTGAAAATATACCGGTGGGTAAAGCATAAGAACTTGTTATTCAGTGTGTAACCTTTTCTCCATCACAGCATGTACAATGCTGCATTCATATAGGAGGGATAATCAAAGTACTTTGGAGTAAAGTGGCAATCATGGACACTTGCAACTACTTAGAAATGTGTCTTTTGTCAACGCTTACTGTTCACATGTGGGGATCCATCATGGAAAAAGTGGTTGCCCGTGTGCATCCAAATTGAGTGACGAATCACAGAAAGAAAGGAGTGAAATTATTTGCCTGTCGACAATCACTTCCTGGGCAGGCCTTTTCTGCTCTGCCTGTCTCCACTAGTGGCTCTCCTTCAGGAGCATCAGGCCGCGATAGAATCGTGACTAATTACAGATATTCAATCAAATCAACATCTGAGATGCTTCAACAACAACAAAAAAGAATAAATAAAAAGGCTCAAAGCCTCAGTTTGTTGATTGTTTGCAGTGAGCCAGGTAAAGTCGAGAAGAGGCTCTCTGCCAGCAACGACTGCAGTCGCTCCTCAGAGTGCACTAAACAAAGAGCCACTGTGTCGATTGAGCGGGGCGCGCAGGGAGACAGGAGGGCCTGAAATTCAAAGATGAAAATGACTGGTTTGCACTGTCAATATTTGGCAGGAACATGGAGTGTGTGAGAGAGTGTGCGGGGACACTTCTTTGACACATGAGTGCACAGAGGACGGCAGACACCGGCTTTGTGCCGGAGTGTATCTGCACATGCACATGGAGTGACACCATTGAGTGCAACATCATTTTCATAAATTACCAAGCTTGAGTAACACAACACAGAACAAAAAAAAAAAAAGTTATTATCATAATAAGGTGCAAAGTAGCAACTCTTTGCATTGGTTGAAAACCATAACCCTGTAATTAACAGGAAGGGAAGCAATTTACTCCTGCTTCATTGCACAGAATTCCTCTCTCCCTGTTCCTCTTGGCATCTTTTCGGATTGTTTTAATTATTTGCTGGCAAACTGGCTGTACGCCGAAAGCCTCTCCCAGCCCCCACTCCTCCATCTATGTCGCTCTTGCCCACTCACTTGCTCTCTCTTCCTTTTTCCTCCAACCACCACGCGTTTGGCACGACTTTACTCAGCTGCACGAAATGAGAAACAAATCTAAACATCTGATTAGCCAGTAATCAGTTCCTTCACATCCCAGAAGGACACGAGGAGGGGGGTTGTGGGGTTGGGGGGGGAAGGAGGTTGGAGGACACGGTATGACTCAGCCAGGTTGGCTCAGCATCACAACCTCAACACGAAAACCTTCAACTTAAACCTCCTCTAAGACGGCTCATTTTCTGCTTCCAGGTGATGCAATGCTACTTCAACCTGCATCTACATCAGTCAGATACTGGATGGAACCGCCGTAGAGTGGAAGGGAGGGAAAGGTAATCGCACCCCTGGGGCAAATGTAACTTTGATTCTATTTCACCATGGAGACAGTGCAATCTCTCTTAAATGCTTAAAAGAAGGATGCTGACATTTGATCACATGTAAAACACTGACATACATTTGGCCTGATATTTATCTGTGCTGATGTCCCTTATATCTACCCTGAAAATCATTGTTAGACACAAGACCATTCTGCAGCCGATTCGACTCCAAAATGTTTACGTCCACGAATAGAACATCACCATGATGCCTCAATAAATATATAGTCCTTTTATTTCTTCTCTTTTTAAAATTCTATTTCATAGAGAAACAGAAAAAAATCTGTCTCAAATGCTTATTACTGGAACTGACGTGTTTCCCTTTGCAAAAATGATCTGGGTGCATATTTTGGCTCTGCATATTTCATGAATGCTGGAAATAAGTTGCAATTTCAAACTGTCGCTACTTTGCAAGAACTTTGCATGAAGTGCAAATAAAAAAAACTATCATTATGTCGTAGTTATGCCACATGAATGTCCATGCTGAACACCGGTGAAAGGAAGGTCACCGGTATATATATATATATATATATATATATATATATATATGCGATTGCTGGATAATATATTAGGGTGGAATATTTTACTACAAAACCTCAGAAATGAGTCTTTGTGTCCCATCTGCAGAACATTTGTCATTGCACATCTCATATTTTGTCTATTGCTAATCTGTGTACTGAACTGAGCTACCGAATAAAGACTGTGTGAACATTATCAGTAAACATACACCGTGGCGTATGCCATTTTGATGCAATTTCACAGCAGAGACGGCAAAATAAAGTTTCGAAAGACATTCACATTCCAGCCCGTCCACGAGTAACGGAAGTGAATATTGCAGCTTCCGACAAAGGAAGTCAATTAAAATTCAATTAAATTGCCTGATGTTTGTGCTCCACAGTACATATAACAACCATGAGATCACTGGCAGAACAGGGCTTTAGAAGTGTGTGTTTTGGTGATTCATCATGATAAACGCAATCTATGATTGTCTGTGGTCTGAACTGAAGTGAATTTGAATAAACACCACATGAACATTCCCGATCATCCATCAGTACACATACACAGTGGCAAATGGTATTTTGAGTCTATTTCACAGTGGAGTCAACAAAAGCTGCCACAAATGCTTATTACAGAGAATGACGTGATTCAGACAAACGACACAGGAAAATAACATGAAATTTCACACTGTAGTTACCTTGCAACAACCTTGTGTAGTTCATTTAATACGCTATCATTATTTCATAGATTTACCACATGATTGTCCGTGCTGGCTAACGGGTGGAGGAAACATCCTGACACGACTTTGTGTCTTTTTGTCCAATGTGCAGGACTATTTGGCATCACACAGGTATTATTATTAACTGAGCAACTAAATCAAGATTGCATGGATATCAATGGTAAACACACTCTGTGGCAAATGACATTTTGATTGTATTTCATAGTAAAAACAAACACAAAAGCGGTCATTATTAAGAATCATATTGCTCTTTAAAAAAAACACCAAAAAAAACCAACAACAACAACTGATTTAAGTATATATTAAGGCTCTGCACACTCAAAGAGTGCTGAGAATTCATGAAAAAGAAAAAAGTTCTGTCAAAAAACTGGTTTGCTATGACATCATTGATCTCCCTATCTGCTGTCTATGCATTACAAATGACTTCACGTCTCATTTTCAGGAATATATTATCACATTGTGTGAGTTTGTTTTGCTGAACCAAACAAGGGCAAAATTAATTTTAAAGCAAGTCAGATGGAAGGCTTGTTTTATCTTTATAAATCTTGTATTGGATAAACACTTGTCAAAGATAACGTGCATAGAGAATAATAAAACAAACCATCTTATGTTAATATATATTTTTGTTGTCGACTTATGTATTTTTTTTAGTTTTTCATTTACTTTTGATATGCAAAGCAACATTTCATTTGTTATTCATAAAACGACATTGAAACAAACAATGTTCATGATCATCCTGTATTCATTTAAAAGTGTAGATCAGGGATGTCAAACGTTAAGCCTGTGGGTCAAACCCGGCTCACAAGAGGCTCCAATCCGGCCAAATTACCAAGAAAATTGTGAACATTTCAAAGAAGCTGTTAACTTTTTGATACAGTTATGTTTGAAGTATCAGACATAATACAACAATGAGTTATTATGTCACTTTTTTAGCAGTCCGGCTCTCTCAAGATGAGATATTGCACTGTATACGTCCAATGAGCTAAAATGAGTTTGACAGCCCTGCTGTGGTTGGTTGACCACATAATGTATTTATCTGTACTGATCAGCATGTGGAAATAAATGTGTAGCCTGCAATCAAGTTAGTCATGATTAGTATTTGTCTTTGAACTCTGAGAACAACACAATTATTCACTATCTGGCTGGAAGAACATGCAATTCTGTTTATTATTTAAAGCAACGTAAGATTATTCAGGTAATATGTACGACTTATGTCGTGTGGGAGACCCAGCCACTGGTTCTGTGATTTTCACGCCCTTTCTCAGGAAGATATTTAATGATTTTTTACAAAGCTGAAATAGAGCATGAGGCAAAATCTATTTCGTGGTAATTCACTCCCTTTGTGGGAAAGTTCTGAATTAACAGACATTTAGCAGGACCTTTATTGATTTTCTTAGGATTTGTACTTCAATTACACTTTTTATTTGCTTGACCTTGTACTCTGTGTAATGTACTGGAACCTGAATATTCAACCTGATCAGTGCTTAGGTTCCAGAAGGTGACTCTCACCTGAAAAGAGAATAGCCTCAAAAATCACCAAATCAGTGTGTATAATCTCCGTCTCTCTCTGTCTACGAGTATTAATTAGTTCTAGTGGCTTTTTTTTTAAATGTCAAAATGATGTACAGCAAAATTAATGTATATGATTAATATCTGTTTACAAATGAAGGATGTGAAAACGCCAGAACTAGATTGTACGACTTTTAAGTAAAAGCAGCGTTTGCAAGTTATGTTATTGTGAGCTTTGGTGGCAGGTATAGTGAACAACTTGTCTTTTTTTTCCATCCATCCATCCATCCATCCATGCATTTGCTGGGCACTACAATTCTTCAGATATTTCCCATGGACAAATAATATTCAGATTCCAAAACTTCGTTAACCTTTTTCATCTTTTTCCTCTGTCCAGCATCTTGCGATTACTCTTTTGCTTGCTAAGCTCGTAATCCTGGTTCAGACCAGTTCGTATTCGAAGCTGACGGCGATCACAGCAGTGTCCGACCCCTCGAAGGTGAGCCTTTGCAGTACTTGACGCCTCACTCCTTCACGTACGCTCCGTCGCCTCCGTGGTCCATCCGTCTCTCTGTCCATTGATCTGTCTCGCTATCTTTTTTACCTCATCTCCTCTCCAGCCTCAGTTCCTCAAAGCTCCCTGCTAGTTTTCATGCCTGACATTCCAGCACCCCATCCTTCTTCTTTTAAGTCCCAGCCCTTTTAACTTTAGCAGGACCAGAGTGAAAAGTAAAAGCAGACAGGTAGCTGCTGAATAATGGATGAACCAGCTGTTTGAAATTCGCCCTATTTTCATCAGCGAGAAGAAGCAAACAACTTGGGTATATTTTGGAGGAGATGGGGAACTTATAGTACAGAGGTAGCGAGTACATCTGCACACCTCTGAGAACTGGCTGAGCGAGGACACATGGTGCAGGTTGACAACAGGCTGTGGTTTTGTCATCCTAAACGTTGGATTCTATGTTTTCTGCTGTGCTGCTGGCATATTTAATACCAACCACATGTGCTCCACGAGAGGAAAGAGAGACAATGCACATTTTATGTCTGACTCATATTAATTTCAACTTATCATATTAGTCACACACCAGCTCAAGCTGTGGCTGTGAGCTTGGATAAAGCCCTTTACTCTCCGTCTGCTTTTCCTATCAGGCATCAATTACTTCAGTGTAAATAATTACTTGACAACTGATGGGAGTCTTGTCACTGGAAATGAGACCTAATTAAATTAGCCAAACTTTCTTAATGACACTTTAAATTATTTGCTCCCCTCTTCACAGCCCACCGGATTGGCAGCACAGTGGCGTGGGGAGTCAAGTTTAAGATGGGATTTGCAGAATATCTGAGTAAACCTTGCGGAATGAACTGACACTGGAACTTCACCTGGAAGCGCAAACGCGTCTTTTCAACGTCAGGTGGCCACGAGCCGAGCAAAACTGTTCCATAATGTTTGCAGAGTGTAAACTTTTGTTACAAATAAGTCAAACTTTCTCAAATCCAGTCACTTTGACTGTCTGACGTGGCTTTCGTCTTCAGCACTTTGGTGGTAAAACTACTATAAGCCCTAAACCAGTCAAGAGGGCTGGAAAACTTCCTGAGCAGAAACATGAGACAAATCCTTTGAGACTCTATTGGCATGGCCTTAAATTCTCTTTTGGATTAGAACCACTTATATTTATAATAATTAGGAAACTTACGTCCAAGTTTAAGGCAGTTTGAGGTACAGCACTATGTGTGGTGGCACTTGAGAAAAGTGGAAAACTACTCTGTTGTTACTAATTATCTTTTTTTTTCCCCTGCTGTACTAAATAAGGTAAATTAATAACTCCCTTTTTACCCTGAGCACCATTTCAATTACATAAATTGAATAAATAATTTAAATACAACATTTTACTGCGTCCATTATGAAATTAATTTATGTTCTGGATGTTTGAATGAAAGTTAGTTTTATTTTTAATCAAAGGAATTTTAATGCATCACAGACAATCTTTTCCTTTACATCATCCGCAGCATAAAGGGGATGAAGACAGAGATAAGATCATTAAGGACTGTGAAAGCCATTTGGGGCTTATCAGAGTCTGGGAATCTTCACATAGCGTGTGGTCAAAGAGGAGCAGATTTCAATTATTTCTGTTACACCCTCATGGGCAGGCAACCTGTCAGTGCAAAACATTAAAAAAAAACTACAAAAAAAACAGAAATCAAAGGTAAAGGAACACTGTCCAATACCCTGGATAATGAGATAACCTTGATTAACCCTGCTTATTTCCTTATAGGCAGGCAGGCTAATAAGGAGTTTCACAGCACTTCTTGTTCTTTTACTCACTGCGGCTCTTTGAAGCATATTCATGTAGTTTCTACCAGTTCAAATAGAATCAAAAATCCAAATTTGAGTGATTAGACCTTCAATTAACTTTTTCTATCAATGTTAATTCATGCAGAGGTAGCAAGTTGTCTTCAGATATGATCTCAATTTAGACTCCTTGCACATGTATGAAAGCTGAAAATGCAGTGGTGCAGATTCTCACACTCTAGGCAGGTCATGTGGTGAAATCACTCCATGGTATTCTTCTCAGACACTCGTAGCTCATATTACCGGTTGTATGGCTGCCGTCATGTTACTGTGAGAGCTCAGTCGAGTCACTGCACCGTTATCAAGGTAAAGACAGAATATCAACAGACATCTGAAATGTACCTTGAACTCATTACATGACCGTGTTCATAATCTTTCTCCAACTTTCAGTAGGTCAGCTTTTAAACATTCAATGCATCTTGTGAGGAATATCAAGAATTCTTTAATAGATCAATTATATCATATTGTAACATTATTATTATATGTAATGTGTTGACTATTCACAATTTACAGAAACCCAGCGAGGAGTTTGTAGTTCTGTGTGTGTGTGTGTGTGTGTGTGTGTGTGTGTGTGTGTGTGTGTGTGTGTGTGTGTGTGTGTGTGTGTGTGTGTGTGTGTGTGTGTTATACTTTCTAACTCTTCTATCAATGTTGATTTAAATGTGTTGATTGAGTCTCAAAAGTGACAAGATCTTTAAAAAAACAACCCACGGTGGAGATTCCCACGTTTTTTCAATGAAGCTTTAACACCTTCTGTTGCACTTGCTAATGGAAAGTAATGTATTTTTAACTGAACAGTTAGGCAATATGGACAGATGGAAAATCAAACCTGCAAACCTCCCAGTCACAGCAGTGCAAGGAAAACTTTGAAACTGAAAAAGCCAGTGTTAACCACTATACTGCTGTGCTGCTCTTGTGAACATTTGTTTTTGTTTTTCTTCCCAGATTGGAAACTGTGCGTACAATTTCTGCACACACAAATGTGGAAGGGCACAAATGCACACGATAGTAACTTGGCATACGGCGAACGGTGATACTAACATCACGAGAAGCACCTGAGCTCATTTAATGAACGATCGCCACATTAGCCTAAACAAGAGGCTGTTAGCCTTTGTTAATTCTACGGTGCTGTTCCAGCAGATGCCAGCGCTTATTATAGATATGTTGCTATTTGCTAAAGATGATGGCGACAGACTTGCAGCAATGAACAGTTTGATGACATGTTATAAAGATTAAGTGAACAATGGAAAGTTCCACACTAGGAATTTTCGCTCTACAATGGACACAAAAAGGCTGCGATAAAAAAAGAATTTCCTCCTTTTTTCATCACTCATTTAAGAAATTATACTGGCTTTGTGGCTCAATATCAACTTGCCAATCCAAATTTAGCTGTTATTGCTGAACAAATGACTCAACAAAATGAGTAGCATCTCATTCGACTCCTGATATATAAAAGAAAACCAGCTAAAACAATAGTTCACATAGTATAATTGTGTGATATATTTTAGCTTTTATATCCTCTGATTTCTTTGTACAAAATTGCAGTTGCAAGTTTGTGACAGCTTAACAATGTGAAGAAGATGTCAAACAAGCACTGTTGTACGCTCCCAAACAACCAACCCTAAGCGGAGGTCTGATCAGGTAAATAAGTGGAGGTCATGTCCTAAGCAGCTCTTTCAATACGTGGAGTATTCACTCTGGGGGAACCCCCCCCCCCAAAAAACCCCCAAAAAAACCAAAAACAAAACAACAAAGTCAGCATGCATACTAAAACATGCTTGATTTTTGATGGACAGGTTTCTTCAACACTGCACAGCAGAAAGTGATGGCGCCGCTCACAGCTGGACATGATTGTTTAAAACTATTATTGCACTGATTGTGGATGGCGGCAGAAAAGAAATGTCAGCTTTCAAGGTAATAAAAAAAAGAAAAGTGTTGGTGATGTCTAAAATGGTGACGTTGTTTAAAATAGTTTGAGAGGTTCACTTTGACTGCTTTGATATGAAACGATAGATTTGTAAATGTTTTCTCGGTTATTAGCTGTAATACTAATACAATTAGCTGTATTGGGGAATTGAGCCATAGGCGAGCTCATATATTTGAAAAACTACATTAGACTTCATTAGAAAATGCTGACAACGTCAGCTGCAGTGAGGAAACTCGGTTGAAGCAGCACGTAAAACTTTTTATTCCCTATGTCTCACTGGGCTTTTAATCCCGTCTGATTGAGGCCTGAGTTGACTTTTAGGTCGAGCTGCGGTGCACAAATGTCACACATGGCTGACTTGCAGAGGTTTTCAAATGCAAACTGCAATTATTCCAAATCACAGTGGACCTGCAGGTAACAATAGTCTTGGGCAATGAGGGCTGAGCTGTTCCAACGCAACACAAATGTTTCATAATTGTGGATGCATACATGGCTCCAATAGGAAAAAATATTAGTTGGCTTACATACCACTCATCCTCATATTAATAAACTGACTTGTTCCTCACTGTTTTGATGTAAAGTTGACATTCTGCTTCCGATCCAACCATGCCTGCATACGTACATGTGCTGATCAGGGAATACCACAGATTCGAGAACACCAATTGTAAATGCTTTTGATCTGCTATCCCCACACATGCACATTACCCATACAGTCGTGAAAATAAAAGCAGCTCATTTCCAGGGAGTTTCGATTGACTTACAATGACTATCTGCAGACATACTTGAGTCAACAATGTAACTATTGGATTAAAACAACAATACATCACCCTTAACACGACCTTAACGTTAGTTCAACTGGAAAGCATGTGTTTACCCAAACGATTTAATGATTTCTGTAATGAGGATTTCATTGTATTTCAATCCTTTTAGTGCGTGATGGTAGATCTAGCTACCCACTGAGGGCCTGACTTACAAATATCCTACATAACGCATGCGAAACGGCATGGTCATACAGATGGATTAGCACTTTTGATTTGGGTGCTTTTTGCAGGTGATCAACTCTGAATAACACCCGGTGTGGAATCATGTGCAGACGAGAGTATCCAACTGAGGGTTTTAGGCTACTACAGCTGCGAAAAACAATACTGTGTCTGTTTGCTTGATTTGCACACAATATTTAGTTTTTATGCATATAAACCAGCAAATCAGGCTTTATGTTGGTAAAACACACCCACATAAACTGCAATCGACCATATACCCTCATGTCTCATCTAAATCAAAGCATCAAAACAACCCTAAAACCACATGTTAACCCAGAAATTTGGTCTGGAAAAAATTATCTATTTAATCGATTAATCAAATTTGTAACTAAAAAGATTTTTATCTGGCAAATTCAAATTATATATATATTTTTTTTTTTAAGGTCAAATCACCCAGCCCTACCAGAAATATGTGTTAAATATGGTGGAAGCCTGCATCTTTGATGCACATGAGCCCCAAAACACTACTTCTTTCCAGTTTTTGGCCTCACAAAGAGATAAATACAAGAGCACACACACACACACACACACACACACACACACACACACACACACACACACACACACACACACACACACACACACACACACACACACACACACACACACACACACACACACACACACACACACACACACACACACACACACACAGCAGATGCAGGTAGGGAGGAAAGGTTGAAGTAAACACACATTTCCTATATTTTTCACACTATTTTATTCTGCGCACACTCCCCTCGCTACTTCTACCACTCTGAGTGTCTGCCTTTGACAATGTCCTCATCCTGTCTGCAGGTCACAGCGATGACACTTCAAAGTCACTGTTACTGGCAAAATGCCAAGAGGATCAAAAGACAACAAACACAGAGGCCATCGAGTGAATCCAGAAATGTATGCCGGAGGATGAGAGGTGCCGCATGGAAAGGATAAAATTAGAAAAAAAAAAAAAAGATGCAGATGTGTGACACAGGAAAGTGGTGAAGAAAATATTCAAGTATATACAGAAATAAATAACCACAGGGGGCTTCTTCTGTGAAGAAATAGCAAGGCCAGAGAGGAACTCATAGGTAAGATATAAGTAAACAAACTTTTTATTCTCCAACCTGAGTGTACCTTATAGAAATTAGCTCTATTAATCTGTAATTCAATGACAACAAACCATTGAAACTTGACTCTTGCATCAATGGACCAATTTTCTATTGGAGTGCTATTCAGACTCAGGTAAGTAGGTTACTAAAGACCAATATCTGCTGAAGAGCAATCAGATCAAATGTATACAAAGCTTGAGTGTAGAATAAAGAGGAAGAAAATAAAACTGTTTTCGACCTCATACTTGTTTTGACGAAAACCTTTTAAATTGAAGCCGCCCTCACTCCGAGGCAGTCTGATGCATGAAATCAGTGTGTGGCTTTTAGTGTTTGTAACCCAGGCTCTATGTTTACGCTCCCCTTGATATCAGTTTAACTATATTTGTAGTCACTCAAGCACAGTGGCTGTTTGAGGATGAACAATGGCTTCACAGCTCTGGTCAAGCCAATGTTACACACTATTGGACACACTGCTATGATATTTAGTGGAGATATGAATGGAGCAGGGGTGTCAAACATAAGGCCTGTGGATCAAAACCGGCTCAAAATCTGGTCACCACCAAGTAAATTGTGAATTTTCTTTTAGAAAACATATTTTGTTAAACAAATTTCTTAAGAATTGACACCTGAGACCCAAACTGAGATATTGGCATCAGACTAGCGACCTTGTTTCTCAAAGTACTGTTGTCTGGGTGAGTTTGTAAAGACATGCAGTCAACAGTGTAATCATTTTCTGTAGTAATTGTTTGGTTTTTGTGAAACTATAGGTATTTTCACGTGTGCTCTTCTCCACAATGATTAAAACTTAAAATTTAAATTTAAAGGTTATTATGGCATCACGTTACAGGTCTGGCTTAGAGGACAAATTGTTATAACGACGGGCTTGAAAAAAAAACTAAACTAAACCTGCAGAATTGTTATTTGTGGACTTCTTATCATAAAGTCTGCAAACAAAAATTGCTTTTGACCACAGTAATTGTTTCAGACTGAGCCAATCTGTACCACAAGTTCATTAAAAGCAGATTCCATCATGAATAATCCATACGTTGAAAATCACCTTCCACATTTAGCATTTTATGCACAAGCCAATATTCCACAAATGCACATTATGTGAATTGTGCTCATCATTTTTGCGTCTCTATCAGACGTGGTCCTCACTGCACAATATCAAGTTTGCACCAGTTTTTAATGACTTTTAAACATGACGCATCTTTCTCCAACACCATATTGAGGTTTAGAGGGATATAACCTAATAACTAATGGTTGTTCGTTCAACTCATTGAGGCTCTCCTGAAGGTAAATTTTTTTAAATAATATTCTTATATAGGACCATTATTAAGTTTAATTTGTTTGTTTAATCATTTCTGTCAACTAATATCCTCAAATTAGTTTTATTTTTTAAGTTACATTCCAAGTGCAGCACAGCTGTGGAGAGCAGTGAAAACTTTTAAAAGTGGTTGAGCGAAGTAAGGAAGACAGACAAAACAGAACAAAGCACTCGTCTCGACCAAAACAACTTTTGTTTTTTCTCATTGTGTTGAATGGTTTCCCATCTAAATGTTGTTGACTATTGAGATGTGATACACAAGAAGGCCTCTGATCAAAGTATTTGCTTTTGCCCAAGGGTGATGATTCATTCTCTCATTGATCATCGTGTATCTTATTCATGCTGACTTGGTCTTATTTAGGTGCTCACCATCTGCTTCATTGGTATGTGTATCTGTAAAACCATGTCGGCTTATTTATTTTCGACTGCTCTTCTCTTTTGAACAAGAATAACACAATCTTTGATCTAGGGGAAGACTGTAATTAGTTGTTCCTTGAGTTTTTACTGAACTAGTAAAGCAAACTTTGGAGTTGAAATCATTGGAAAAAGTTAGACTTTCAGAAAAAAAGCAGTTTGAAGCAACATCAATTTCTCACATGGATCAGATTATTTTTGAAAGACAAGTGATGTGACATGGACAGATTTTTATATTTGTTTGATAGTTCTGTGATCACTGTGCTTTGTTGACTTAATACGGACTTCAGAAGATGAGACATGTTCATAAGGTTTAACCCACCGTGGCATTATCCAGCCCAAATAAAAGACATCAATCAACCATGCGAAGGCAGATCGTGATGTCACGGGACAGGTTTTCTTGCGTCTCCACTGACAAAAGTTGTGGATGGTACCGAAATTACTGTAACCGGTGCTTTCAATTTTCCGTAACCTCTCAGTTGGGGTACCTAGCACATCGGTATGTGTTCGATAAGGATGAGCAACAACACAGCCATCTGTTGATTGGTAGTGATGATTGTCTCTCCACCAAGTCCCAGGAGACTATGGACTGGGATTATGATAGTCAGGGGGCTGCCAAAGTTATTATTGTCCATCTACTCTCCAGAACTATTTACTACAGCCTTAGTGCACATGTGCAGTAGCTACATATCAGAAAAGGTACGTTTCCCCCGTTTAAACAAAATTCAAGCATTTTTCAAAGATTTCCACCTTAGAAGTGTTTAGGAACTTTGTTTTAAATGTCTGGGAGCGCTGCTGTTGTGTAAATGAACTGCCAGAAGGCAATGGAAGTTTTGTGCTCTCACTTGCAAACGTATTTTAAACGGGGCCTAAGTGAACTCCAAACGGGATAGAAATCTGTTTCTCCCACACTCAAAGTCAAAACTAATCTCGACGCGCCACCAGGAGGGTGAGTAGCGTACAAATACTGTAAAGAACAGTATGCATGCAATGACCACATTGTGCATTCAGACATGTCGGAGCTACGTGACCTTGCTGGGCCACACCACAAGTTATCAAAGTTTTATGGCCTGAGGTCCTCACTCCTACACGCCATTCATTCGGAATCAATTCATGTTGTGCAGAGTTAGATACTGACACAGTGACTACATTTTACAGCAACATCAAGTAGCATCAATAATTTGGGCAATAAAGTCATGATCCGGTGAGTTTTATTTCCCCCCTTCAGTCCACATTATTCCCAAGTGTTTACTTAACACAATATTTTTGCACGATACCAAACTCCAAGGGTGCAGAAAAAGAGCAATCTAAATGGAGTATAAATTAGGCCTGAAAGCCAATAAATGCAATGACGAGTTTTCCATCTTGTAAAGTGTAAGTGTAGCACACACTACGAGGCCCCTTTGGCAGCAAGAGAAATAATTTTTATTGTGGCACGTACTGCAACTAATAGCCTTTTCTGTTATGATGATGGTACTATTTGAGAGGGGGCTTCCTCTGTGACAGACTTAAAGTTAATGAGCTGCCAGTGTGTGTGTGTGTGTGTGTGTGACTTTTCAGCCGTGTGAGGTGGAAGCTCTGACCCGTATCAGTGAATGGCAGTTTGTGTGTGCTTACGCAGAAAGATGAGGAGAAGGGATGTGGGCATGGAGGATGTGTGCCTTGTTTCAGAGGGTGAAAATATGATGTGGCGATGGCTCGGGAATTTGACAGACTGCAATTATATAAAGGCAGATGGAAAACAATGATCACTCTGGCTTCATCTTAAAGCCGAGTAGCATAGCAAGATTGATCTCATACGAGAGAGAAGAAACTTAAAGAGTCCAATTAGCAAATGTTGCATCTTCATGTTCCCAAACTGATCACAGTGAACATGAATGACAATCTCTAAATACTGAGCAGTGCGATACAGAAAATTACATCCAATTACACAAACCCAAACAAGCGCTCCTGGTCTCGTCCAATTTTCTCACACACAAAAACAAACTTCTTTTTTTTTTTTTGCTGTTCGATTTTACCATTACCCTTTTGTTTTGAAGCAGTTGTCAATGCACCACATTGTTAGATCTCAATCTTCTTACCTGATACTTTGTATCTCTAGCGTGTCTGGATCTGTGGCATTGAGTGAAGCCACAAAGCTACCCACGGGGATGTTCTCCATACTGGTGACCATCAAGGGGTCTGGGAAGAAGATGGGGCCCTCGTTGATGTCCTCTACTGTGACGTGGACCGTGGCTGTGGAACTGGGACCGTAGATGGCGTCGGGAACCAGGGGGTCCTCGTTCTCCACTCTGATGAGTAGTGTGTGGAGTGTCGTGGCTTCGTAGTCGAGGGGCTGGAACAGGAAAGTGATTGGAAAGGTATTATTATTATTGTCAAATATACACGCACAGGAAAAAAAGCGCAGTTTACACGACTGTACCTTAACAACTGATAACATTCCCTCATTGTTGTCAGGGTTGGTCTGGATCTCGAAGCTGCGCGTGGGATCTCCACTGATTATAGAGTAGATCGCTCTCCACGCTCCTGTGGCCGGGTCATCTCTGTCATCCACTGTCAGGTTGACCGCGACGCCCGTCGAGCCCTCAAACACGTGGGCCTCAAACTGTCACAGGAAATAGACAAACAAATGAACAGAAATCATCAACTTACTCCGAACTAGGCAGATCAGACTCAAATGACGTAGAAAAAACATTTTTAGGATGCAATGTGGCCATGGGTCTATTAAATGTCCTGCACATTTCTTTCTAAATTTAAAGAAAAAAAATAAATCATAACAACATTAATACTAGTACAAAAACAAAAAAGCTGTCACAATGCAATAGTACATGAAATAAAATATTAATTAATGTAAAACTGAAAGGAAACAAAAAAGTCACAAAAAGTCTTATTTTTCAAGCAGCGTTGTAATGTCTTAGATCTTCCAGATTTGGGGGTTGTCAAGACGCTAAATAATATATTATATAAAGCAAAATGTCCTTGTGCGAAAAAGAGGTATAACTTTGAAGAGCTCAAGGACAGGACGTAAAGTGGATTTAGGGGCAGCACTACTGCATTCGAAGTCATATTAATGTGAGCTGCTCTCTGATAATATTCTTCATGTGGAGTTAATTAAAGGTATTGCTTCTGCCTGAGCTCACACCGTTTCCTAAACGGTAATCTCAACAGAAGGGTTTGTGTTGAACTTACATCAACATCAGAGGTAAGTATAACAACAAGGGGGGGAAAAAAAAGAAAAGAACAAAGGGAATGTGATGTTCTTGCTTGTTCTCGACTTTTATGATGGGTGTCTTTTCATTTCCCTGCCAACACACACTGGTGTGCTTGTGAGCAAGTGTGTGTACAGCGAGTAGAAAAAGCTTGACTGTGTCGACTGTAATTGTTTTGCAGAAGCCGTCCCGTGGGCAAATTTATGTGGACAAAGATGGAAAAAAAAATGTTTACGATACCCTGTGGAGTTTTTCGCCTCTCATGCACATTTTGTTTCTGTTCACACACACACACACACACACACACACACACACACACACACACACACACACACACACACACACACACACACACACACACACACACACACACACACACACACACACACACACACACACACACACACACACACACACACACACACACACACACACACACATTTTTATGTTCTTTTATACCCAAATTATGATGCACACAAACGGTCATCATTACAAATGTTGAATATTAGAAGTCAAACTTTTAAATTTTTACTTAAAAATTGGTAAAAATGGTAAAATCCTGAATCAAAACAAATTGAATCAGTATTCGTATTTTCCAGCTAGCATAATATATTTGCGCTACATATATATTTTAGGTAAGTCATTTGTAATTACATTTGTTATAAACAGTAATCGCGCTAAAACATATATTCTTGAAATGATCGGTTTCAAAATTAGTTCTGCTGCTTTAGAGGAAAAATAACGTGCTTGAAGCTGAAGATAGAAAAAAAGCAAACGTGTGCTTATATTGGACCTGAGAAGTTTCTTTATTAAAGCAAAGATTGATGTGTTGTGGCTCACTATGAGGGTGCAACATATATACAATACTTGGACAAACAACAAACACAATGGAATAAATGCTATCCATGTCCTCTTATCACTGATTCCTCTCATTTCCATTTCAGTGTCAATCACTGCCCACCTCACCACTCACTGTTGGCTGCAGACCTTCGATCAGACTTCTATCAATACGTTCCGCTGAGAAAACTTCAAGTTAAACCAACACTGTGATCAGCGGTGGCCTTGCGGAAGCTCAGGCCAGGCAGAAGCTCTTCTGTCAGTATGCTTGTGTGTGTGTGTGTGTGTGTGTGTGTGTGTGTGTGTGTGTGTGTGTGTGTGTGTGTGTGTGTGTGTGTGTGTGTGTGTGTGTGTGTGTGTGTGTGTGTGTGTGTGTGTGTGTGTGTGTGTGTGTGTGTGTGTGTGTGTGTGTGTGTGTGTGTGTGTGTGTGTGTGTGTGTGTGTGTGTGTGTGTGTGTGTGTGTGTGTGTGTGTGTGTGTGTGTGTGTGTGTGTGTGTGTGTGTGTGTGTGTGTGTGTGTGTGTGTGTGTGTGTGTGTGTGTGTGTGTGTGTGTGTGTGTGTGTGTGTGTGTGTGTGTGTGTGTGTGTGTGTGTGTGTGTGTGTGTGTGTGTGTGTGTGTGTGTGTGTGTGTGTGTGTGTGTGTGTGTGTGTGTGTGTGTGTGTGTGTGTGTGTGTGTGTGTGTGTGTGTGTGTGTGTGTGTGTGTGTGTGTGAGGGCCATTATTGTGTCAGAGCTTACAGTGTAATCTTTTAGACACAGAACACTCTGTTTAAGGATAGCGCTGGTCCAGCCTAGATTACCGCATCTCCTGTCAGCCCATGGTATTGTTGTTTCTCAGATTACCCTTTTACTGCCTTGCACTGCTGGGCTCTGTGCATTTATCTGAAGAGAGACAAACATTGATTTCTCTTTCCCTTTCTCCCTTTTTATTCATCGAAAGCTTGTAGGGAAAAAAAAAAGAAAAAGGAAAAAAAAAACACTTTGGTCCATTCAGACTCATTTGGAGCAGACAGGATCGAAGCAAGATGTTCTTAAAAGAAGAAGGTTTTTTTAGCTCTTCAAATGTGCATTGTGGGTCTTTTTTGTCCTGTAAGCCTGAGGCAACCTGGTACAAAGACATCATGTGAACATTATGGGGGGGGGGGGGGTTTGGAAAGTATGAAAATGACCAATTCTCATTTTTAAACAACTGAGGTGCAATACAGTTTAAATTTACACAGCAATTGGTTTCGCTGGAGTAAACAACCCCAGAGCAACAAGACGCATTTTACAAATCTTAGCAATAAAAGGGCTCAAGCAGTGGGATCAGAAACAAAGGAATCATCATCATCATCAGCCTCCTCATCATTAGGATGTCCAACTACAAGATGCAGTAAAAACCAAACTTCCCAGTCCCACTTCTTTCACTGATGTAGGTGTACAGAGACTGTACAATGGCAACAGCTGGTCAGAAAAGGTTTAATCATGTGGTGCAGTCATGCGGGTGCAAAAAGTCGTTGTATTCCGTACAATGTGGTCACTGGGCTCCCGCCCCGTCACTGATGAAGGTCCCAATTCCACCTGGAGCACAAAGCAAACCACTCACCTGACAAGACTAAGAAATAACTAACTACTGGACATTGCACCTGCCCTTGAAATGACTGAACACATTAAGAGAGAGGAGGATAAGTCTCGGGGCATTATTGTAGTAAAAACTATTTGTGATGTGTATGGAGAGTTGTCTGTCTACATTTAAATCTGTCTGTCCAAAGTCAGAGTTGTCAATGTATAAAAGAATTAGTCAATGTGAACCTGACTCTGCCAAAGTCATCTTGTAATTTGACTGTCTGTAATTAAGTACAAAAACAAATCTATTTTCAGCTTCAAATCCTGGAAATGCAGACAACCCTCCAGTTACCTCCAGTTCTGCCGAGATAGGATTCAAAGGTGTAACACTTGGGTTTGCCTGCCCTGAGCTCAGGCTCACAGGCTCCTTCATTCTGGCTGCATACCGATCTGCTGCCTGGTACCTCAGTAGGTGCAGGGCAGGTGGTGATTTCCGTCATGCACAACATTGTGAGGCAGGTTGTAGATAAGCCTCGCCTTGAGAAACACTCAGTACAATATCTTCAAATATACTGCGATTGATACTCTGCACCAGTGAAAATATATGTCAATGTGTGTCATGAGAAGCAAAGAATTACTGTAGCCCTAATACAGTGGTAACAAACAGGTCTTTGGGTAAACTTGTCCTCATTATTACACCTCACTGGACTTTCCATTCTATTAACGTGCTGCATTTATAGGAATGCTGTCGCCTCATAGCTGATTAAATTGATTTAATACCCAAATGACTGCCAGAATGAAGGAGCCTGTGAGCCTTCACTCAGGGCAGCAAAACCCAGGCTTTACAGCATACAATCCTGTCACTGTAGCAAAAGTTGAATGTATAAAAAAAAAAAGTCAGTCGTGAAACTGCTGGACTCTTTACTGGCTGTATTTTGAGCATTTGAAGCTAAAAACAGATTTTTTAAGTACAAATATTTTTGTACATAATGACAAACCCTGTTACGTGTACAAATTTTAATAGAGATGAGCAGATTATTTTCATATTTAAATACCTAATTATCAGACAAATTCTAATACGACCTTTGCAGATTAAGATTCACATTGACAAATTCAAATTCTTTTACACGTTGACAACTCTGACTTTGGACAGACAGACTAAAATACAGTGAAATACAGGCAGACAACTCTGCACATGCATTGACACAGTCTTGCGACAATAATGCTCCCATAGATAAGATGGTGAGAAAGAGAAGTGGGGGGGGAAAAAATAAACAACGACCCTGCTTTAATCTGTGTGTCTGTGTTGTTTTGTATTTTCAGACTGGAAACAACTGAGAGCCAATTACAATAAAGGCTCTCAGAGAATGTGACCGAACCGGCAGGACACGCATTAACATGAAGAAGACAGAAGCAGACGATGAGGACACAGCAACACATACAACGAGAGAGAGAGAGAGAGAGAGACAGAGAGAGAGAATAGGACAAGTGGTGAGATGGACAGACGTATTAATGGACAAAGCAACTGACCGATCATCCAACTGTGTTGGCAGTGGCGATAAATCACAGAGCCCTACACTCCAGACATTTAACTTCAAGGTTTGAAGGAGGGAAAAAAAAAAAAACAGTGTTTCATTGATTTTCTCTTTCCTATCTGACTTTTCAATAATCTGCCCCATAAATCCTTTAAGGTAATGCCACGCTGCCGAAAGATGGTTGGACAATAATCATGTTGACGCACAGCAGCTTTAAGAAAAGAAAGGATAAATAAATCAATAGCGTCATGTTTCAGTCAACAGTTCCCCTCATTATTGTGCTGTTCGGTTGTGTTTATTGTGGACCAGCGTGACCTCTTCATTTCCCTGCTGCCGTTATTTGAACTCTCTTATTTCAATTAATTTATGAACTTGATTGAGTAATTAATGTTGATGACACTGCTATCGGCATACATGAGACCTTCAGTGCAACTGTGAATAGAAATGAAATAGTAGTGTTGCACAATTCAAAATGGCTTATATAAAAACACTGGGAGCATAGTAGTAATTGCACTAGTAATCCTGATCACCTGAACTGACTCAACACACAATATAAACTAAAGTAGAAAGAAAATAACTTGCTGGGCGTCCCTGGTGGTTAAATACATATATTACTATTAATGTCATAATTTCTCAAACTCCATCTTGTGGGCCGGACCGGCTCCCTGGTGGGCCAATTCTGGACCACAAGCCATACATTTCACACCTCTGATTTGCGTGCTTATTCAGGAAATCCAATAATCGGTTATTGCATTCATGAAGTACAAGCAAATTATACACAGTTAAAACTAAAAGCAGATTTTACTCAACCCAGACTTAAGAGCAGTCAAAAACTACAGTTAGAAAACATCTGCAAACTAAAGAGAAACAGCTGCTTGGGAAAATCTAAATAAATACAAATAACCTTTGTCTGAAAACTGTCAACAATACTCGGTGTACCATTTTTTTTACCCCCCTGACAGATGGGGTGCAAGGGAAGCCCTAAGTTTTCACAAAAAGCCTGAATAGAGAGATGCAAAGCCTTGAAAGAGGACACATCTGTCAGCTTTAGAAAGCAACATTGAATGTGCAGCGCCTCATTAACACTGTAGCCTTTCTTTCTTATAAAGGCGTTTATTTTGGCTTTCATTGCCACCTGGCTGTTACAAACCACTAACCTAAGACGGCTGTTGTGCAGAAAACGATCGCCTCAATATACAAGGAGGTGGAAAAGGAACAAGAGTAAAACTAAAGTTACAGCCTCACAGTTAGAAGCCTTCACTGAAGGGTAAACATATTCTTTACGGCATGTGTCAGATGTAGCAATGATTTGAAGTATTGCTTTAAACATTGATGTGACAAAGAAGCAATGAATTCTGAAGCGTGGATACTTTACACACATTTTAGCCCGACTGCACAGACGGCAGGTGGTGAAAAGTCAACTTAGCAATTACATTTTCTGCTGAATTTGAAATGTGATCATAATTTCCAGTTGTGTTGCTATGTATTGGCAATGAGGAAGTCAATATTTGAAAGAGAGCACAGCGTCAATGATGCGCCGAGATCTTGAATCTTATCTTGTGAGATAGTCCGGTTTAAATTTGTTCAAACGTGGTGTAAAAATATCCAAGGGTCATAAATGTGTGTGTAATGGGAAAAAAGACCTTCGACCACGAAATAGTAATGAAATGATTATAGAGTCTGAGTGGGTATTCATCCTACGTGAAATCTCTTGCATCAATGACTCTCCTTGTTTAGAGCTGAGACTCATTCAACAAACCTCAGGTGAAGGACAAGTCACAGTCTGGACCAGTCAACAGTCCATCGCTGTGCTGATAACAGCATGGACAATGAATTCAGAGCCCGTTAAACTGAGAAAGTGTCTTTGCATGGTGGGAGGAATCTGAGTACTGTAGGAAAATCCAAGTACACGCAAGAAGAAAGTAACTGACACGGAAAGACCCCTGCTTGAAAGTGAATAAGGGTCTCCCCATTACAATGGGAGAGTGCTAAACGCTGACTCACTGTGTCACAGCATTTTTATCACGTCATTAAATCTTCTCAGTGTCCCTGAAATCAAAAGCTCACCAAAAAACATGACATTCACCTAAGGATGAACTGACCCTGACCTTTTATTATCACATGATAATCAGGCCATTCTAAAGTTAAACATAGTGAAATGTCCCAAAAACTTCTCCTAAAGCTTGTTGCATTATGGGTGTTTTTACAAACTCCCACTGATGGCCCGGCTTTGAGGCTCATGGAACGATACCTCAGCTCTGGTGTCAGTCGTTTTGCGTCCACTACTCTTGGATTGGAGCATTTTGCGCGCTGGTTTTGGCCCACAGGCCTTTTGTTTGATATCGCTGAACTCAGCAAACATCCTCACCAAGAAATTCCCTTAGTGCCTTTCTGTAATGCCACATTCATATGATAATCATCACTTTATTAAATTATCAAATGTTTCAATCTGACTATTCTATCTTGTTGTCCTGTAACACCAATAAACATGCATGAGATTACTGCCTCCCCTTGCACTTCATGCGCAGAGAGGAACAAATGGAGATCAACTTATTCTATCGGTGGATGTCAGTCAGAATGTGTTATGAATACAGATGGCAGTTGTGGCTGCAGTGACAGGCGATTCTGCAGACAGTCGAGCAGCTGTTCATTTGTCCTAATGGAAGGTACTTTGAGACACGTCCCTGCTGCCCCAAAGATTTCCTCTGACAGGGAACATGCGTAACCGCGGCCCATCACATTAAACCCCCTGAGACGTGACTATTTTTCCCTCCCAGAAGCATTTTGCTCCATTGCAACATCACAGCAGGGAGGCACTGCAGCAGAGACATTTAAAGTTTGTCATCCTACGCACTATGGCTTCTTTCTCCACTTTGCATCCTACTATCTTTACCACCTTTTCCAAACTCTGTGTTGGTTCATCTCAGCGTTCTTGATGTGCATCCTCCCGGGGTGGCACTCAGGATGTCTTCACACTTGGCAGTTTCGGCTCGATTAAAACAAACTCCGGTGCCATCTCTTTGTTTGCGGTTCATTAGAACAAGCGTAAACTCTGCTATCAAAGCCTTGGCGCACAGCGAACAAGCGGACAGAGACTTCCCTGAACAGCAAGGCTTGGACTGTTACCAAACAAATCCCGGTGTAGTTCAGTAGAACATGGCATGGGCCAAAGATTTCTAAATAAACCAAACACAGGATGGAACGGGCTTCAGTGCTACCATTTCCTTACAGTGCACCTTCATCGGGTTGGTTGATGAAAGAATTCTTGCCATTGCTTTGGCTTTCTTGTACATTTTCCTTTGGTCTTTTAAAATTAATGAAGCGCATCCTTGTGTTGACGATCATTCATCACAAAACCTCCAATGCACGAAATGTGTCAGGGGGAGCTTTTTTTTTATCTCAAATGTTTTCAACGGTTTAATATGGTTTAAAAAAAAAAAAGTGCATCTCCAAACCTTACATTTGCTATTTTGCCAGCAAAAAGTCTGTGTGCAATATTTTGAAAAAACTATTTGTCAGGAAACATGTACTTTAAAATTTCACAAGCATATTTTAGGTAAGATATCCTAGTAGATTTAAAATCCTAGATGTTAAACATTGTGGTGAATTACAGCAAAGGTATCTGTCATGATGTAGTTATTGGAAAAAAAATGTCTAGGCCTTGAATCTACTATGGTAAGAGCTGTAAGATGGAAGTATTGTGTATTTGTACAAAGTTCAAAATGGCTTCAAGCAGTCATTCTTCAACTTTGATCAAACAGGTACGGAATTATCGGGATGAGGATCATCACCAAACTGTAGTCAAAGCAACTGCTTAATGCTACCACGTTGATGACAACATACACAAGCACACAAGCGAGTTGGACGCACTGGTGGAGGAAGTTGTCAAGCATGTCGGTGCGTAACAGAAACTGAATCTCATTTAGGCCAAAACTGAAACTTCTTATGCATGAGTGAATGAATAAAAGGAAATGTTTTGTACAATCTGGAAAACATGTCTGCCATTCCATATAGATGAAGGCGAACGTGTAAAATCAACATTTTGTATTATTTTGCGTGTCTATCAGACAAAATCCTTAGTGTGTCTCTTTGGCTTCCACATACACACAAAACATAAATGTTATCATGTTATCATTAAATCATGCATGCATGAAAAAGACTTGCATTCTAATAATTCAGTTTACAATCTGTCAACTTGCTGGGCTGTTCCGCTGGGGACACATTGATTGTAGACTCATAATAGGCTGCATTTCGATTGGTTAGTGAGTAGCTGTGTCAATTATTGTGAAATTTCTGACAATGACCGTGTTGCACCATTTTCACATCGGCCATCTGCAAACCTACAGACTGAATGGCAGATTTCATCACAATTGCTCATCGTCTGAGCAGTATGTAGCTATATGTAGAAGGCCAAAAAGTGCAGTCTACACACACATTCAAGGGAGCAGTGTATCCCCAAATCACCCTGCGCCAGAAGTGCACCATAGCAATGAATCATACCTCCTTATCTGGAAAATAAAAAACAGGAATATCTCCAAAAAGATTTACAAAACCTTACACTCTGCATGATGGAGAATTGCACAGATTCTGCCTTTCTAGTGCTACATTAAAAAAAAAAAGAGTAGATGTTGCCAGATGAAATTAAAATTTAGTGAAAGAAAAAAAATCCCAGCGGTTAACAGGAATCATGTACATTTTGAAGCAGCGACTTGCATGTCCTTTATCTGCTTTCAAAACCAGCTTAGCTCCGAGCAGAATGAGGTGGAGAAAATCTCAGGATATGTAAAAAGCACGTCACTGTGATCACATCTTCCCACATGCAGCCTATGCACAGACACCGCGTATAGGCAGCTTACCTCTCTGTCTCACCCCCTATTGCTTTTTTACCCTTCCCCCAAGCTTTAATCCTGCATACCGTAAGTGTGCCTGGAGAGTTAATGAGCTTACCTGTGTCTTTATTAAATTTCAACAGCTCCTGCACAGGCTGTGTCCAAAGATAGTTTTTTGATGAATCTGACATTCAGCAAAGCTGCTTTTCTACCTTTTTGGAACATGGCAGATCTCATATTTATCAATGAGACTTGTTGAAAAAAGAAAAAAAAAAAAAGACTGAATAAAATACTCAAGGAACATGGGCATAGAATTGACTCTGCCTTAAAAACACTGACATCTATTTAGTTGATGTATTCTGAATGCCAGTCCAACAGAATTTAACGTCTGGAAAATGTTTGTATCCCCGCACCCCACCCCCCCAAAAAAACCCAAAAAACAAATAATTCTCACATTCCAAGTTCACCTTCTGCTCCCTTATCAAAGTGAAGGTTCTCACTATTCGCTTCAACAATTTTTAACTACCACCGGATTGCTAAACCAGCTTCGAGCTGCAAGTCCTTGAAAACATTCACCTTTCGAACGCTCCCCCTTTTGAAAACCCAAACGTAAACAGCTGGTGCAGAAACCTCCCGAAATATGTGAGAGGCAACACAGCATCAATCATTATTTTGGGGGGTTAAATGCTTAAATTTCACTTTTTAGTCTTTTTTGTCAGAGATAATCTACAGTTTATCTTGAATGCTCTATAATTATTACTTGTTAGACCAGGGATGTCAAACATAAGGCCCGTCGGCCAAAACTAGCCCACAGGAGGCTCCAATCTGGTCAAACCACCAAGCAAATTGTAAAGATTTCAAAGAAAACTGATAATTTTTTTTATCGTATTTTCTAAGAATAATGGACACAACGCTGAGACACAAATGGTAAATAGACTTCACTTAGGCCACTGTCACACTGCAGGTCTTGAGACTCAATTCCAATGTTTTACTGGTATCCAATTTTTATGCGTGCTCATTTCCAGCAACCTGCCGTGGGAACGTGATTGGATTGGATGTTTTTTGGGTCTCAGAGCGCAGAAGAGGTCATGCCCAACAAGCTATTTATACATGGCACGCCGGTCTGCACCAGGGTTGCCAGATATGATTCACTGTTTCCAACCCAAACAATGTAAAATAAACCCACACAACTCATTACAAAAAAACGCCCAAGTCAGCCTGTGTAGAAATCATGTTAAAACTGTAAAATTATTATATGTGTAATAATGAACATGCCATAAACACAGAAATGTACAAAGTTAACAGGCAAGAGATTTTGGCTGCCCAATTGGGGGTTACCACCATATCTGGCAATGCTGGTCAGCCAGTGTAGATCCAATTTCAAGTGGATGACAACATGATGAGAGAAAGAAGGATAATGACGTGAAAGAGAGCACAGCTTTCAACAGCATATAACATTCTGGCAGAGCCACTTCCTCCAGCGCTTGTCCGAGGGGTCAGTCACACATCAATGTCAAAGCAGTCGCATGTATAAAAATATCAGAATTCGTACCACATAGGAACAAGGTCCTGGTCTGGGGTGAAAAAAAATCTGAATTGGCACTTTCAAATGGCCACAAAACAGGTCAGACATGGGTTACTGTGTGCAAAAAAATCAGAATTGAGCGGCATTTCCCTGCAGTGTGAGTGAAGCATTCAACCATACACTCACACACCAATGGAGGCTGCGGCCATGCAAAAGGCGCTGTCACTCCAACAGGAGCCGTTTGGGGTTCAGTGTCTTCCGCAAGGGCATTTCAGTATGAAAACAGGCGGAGATGGGAATCAAACTTGCAACCTTCCAATGGGAGCCAGCCTCTCTACCAATTGCGACATGCCGCCCCGGCGGCTGAGATATCAGTGATGCTGCCATGAAAGACAACTACCTCGTTGCTATGATACGAGCATTAGCTTCAGAATCATGCTGTCAGGGAGAGTTTGAAAAAAAAACAACACAAAAAAATATGCATAATGCCACAGTTAGACGTCTTAACTGTATTTTGCACCAGAAGGTATCATTAAACTTGTCATAATATTGAGATAACTATCTGTAGGTTGTAGTAGGAAATAGAGAAAACATGTTTAAATACCTTGACCTCCGGAATCAGCTGCACAGAATTCATGTAATATAGCGTTATTATTGTCATTACTTTAGAATGGCTAGTGTGAGAAAACAGTCATTCATAATAAGATGTGTTTCAAATCACCTATAAATAGTTACGTTTAGTTTAAGATAGTTGATATAAAACCATTCATGCTGACAAATTATTGATGAATGTAATAATGCTATTTTAGAAATTATTTGCTTGTCTGACTGTATCCTAGACAGTGAAGAAAAAAAATCATAATAATGGCTTTAAAAAGAATGAAAACTACAAGCTTGCAGCCTTTACGTGTGTGTGTGTGTGTGTGTGTGTGTGTGTGTGTGTGTGTGTGTGTGTGTGTGTGTGTGTGTGTGTGTGTGTGTGTGTGTGTGTGTGTGTGTGTGTGTGTGTGTGTGTGTGTGTGTGTGTGTTGACTGGCAGCTGGCCTTGTGATTTCTAACACATTAACATTCTTCTGAGCAAACTTCATACTTGAGGGACAATATGACTGCTGCTATTTCAAGTGTTTTCTTTCTTTTTTTCCTCAAATGTCTCTCCGGCTCGGCTTCAGTCTTTATTGAAAGCTCAAGGTGTCAAGAGTTATCACATCATTTCCCACATCTGAATGGAATTACCCGTTAATACCCTTTGCGGCTTACATTCGATGCAGCGTGATTGTTGAGCAAATCTAGAAAAATAAAAAACAAAACAAAAAAAAACCCTGTAAATTTGTGCTGAATTTATTCATCTTTAATGTAGAATTCAGGATGGATTAAATATTTCAAGATATCAAGGACAAACCATTTCCTTCTACCCTGATTATCTTATATATCGGTGTATACCAAATAGCACAATGCCACACACACACACACACACACACACACACACACACACACACACACACACACACACACACACACACACACACACACACACACACACACACACACACACACACACACACACACACACACACACACACACACACACACACACACACACACACACACAGTTTGTGACATGCCTCTACCCGACACAGCGGACAAATCCTTTCCATTCCTTCCTCTTTGTGACAGAGATTTCTGGCTGGCTATGCCACGGTATCACCCAGGGTAACATGCCGTGTGTATCTCAAAGCTAGTGAAGCAATCATGCAAAGTCCGGACTAATCCGTGACACCCGTTAGCCATCCCCCAAGACAGACCGGCACTGACAGGGCCCTGCTGCCCTACGCCTGGTGCTACACCCGTCACCACTAACGTCTTTATCAGCAGGACAGATGGATTGCAGGCAAGCATATTCTCCTGGTCATCATAGGGGAGAAAGCATGGGGGATTTAAAAAAAAAAAAAAAAAGAAAGGTAGAGTGAGAGAGGAAGCAGACAGACACACGTCCAAAAAAAAAAAAGGAGAGGAGAGAGAAGAAGAAGAAGAAAAAAAAAAAAACAGGAACTGGCTGTCAGGGAGTTTGAGTGACAGGAGTGATAAGGTCCATCATGGTTTTGTTATGAGGAGCGGGGGGGGGGGGGGGGGGGGGGGGGAGGGGGGAGGGGGGGCGGTCAGACATGGTGCGGAATTAACAGAGCCGGAGACGGGCGGAGGTGAGACGAGCGCTGGAGGTGCAGAGGAAGAGAATGAAGGGGTAAATCAGGGTATCAGTGGACGGGGAAGCATGAAATAACTAAGAAGGCAAGAGACGTGAAGGGCAAAGGGTGCTCGGCATGAGAGGAGACAAGAGCACACCGGGGTGGGCTCAGATGCAGCATCAGCTGGTGCCAAAGTTGAACAACATCCACAAGTTCCCCCGTTACATTGTGGGCAAGGCTGCGTAATACCAATTTCAACAATCCAGAAAATCCCACATAGGCCGTACCCTAAGACGAAGAGCAAACACCCTGAGAAATAGTAAGAACCCAGCTGCAATTGACAGATAAAATTCATCAGGAGAAATATTCATCTTCCTTACACATGACGGGACTTCACTCAGGGTTCGTTTTCTTTTTCTTTCCGTTAGCCCCTCACATAAATATAAAATGAGATCCTTGCTACCAAAATTAATCAGGCCCGAGTCCAGCGCTTTACAGAAAAAAAAAGAGCTTCAAATGAAATAATTTCTCCAGTAACAAAGGACTTCTCAGCATATGAAAAGTAGATTACCTACTCATCCATCCTTGCAAAAATCTATTAAGGGGCAAAAAAATGTCAGTTTGCCTTGCTGTTCAACCATTTATGCTGACTTTCATGTGTGTGTTTGTATCTCAGTGTTGTTATTGTGATATATAGTATTAAATAACAGGCTGAGACACTAGGGTGAATTCAAGTTGTTCTTCTTGTGTGTGTCTGGGTTTTCTCTGTCTTTGCAAACTTCCTTCCACAATCTAAACACATTTCTGTTGTCTTGATGTGTAAATATATTTCATTTGTGTGACTGTTTGTCTCTTTGTTTACCCAGGAAGTTACACTGAAGTGAAACTCACCTATTTGCCTTCTGCTTGATTGATTCCTCTAAAACCAACAAATGCATTTGTCACTCAGCCGCAGGTTTGATCTTTTTTATTATTTTATCTCACAATAAACAGTGACGCTTCAACCTCTACTGGGAATCCTAAAGGAATAGGATTGAAAACAAAATAAGCGATTTCCAGAAGGTTATATTTCAAAAACTGAAGGTGCTTTCATTTCTGTAAAATGTTGTAAATCTACTAGCCTTAACGAGCCGACAACCATTTTGGTTCAAGTGTTTGATATTCCTTCCCCTTCAAATCACAAACATATGAAGTATTTTCCCAGAAGTAAAGAATAGGATGGTGATTGTAATGGCTTTTTGAGTTTTGAACAGTGCAGCGTGCACATTAATATACTGTAATGGAATTACAGCGACCAAAGACATTAAAGTTTTAATGGAAGGCATTGGGGCATTGTTGGCTATAGAACCATGTTTCTACAACATACTTCAAGGAAAATATTTGCTTTTTAGTGTTTATAGAAATTGTCAAAGACAAAAAAATAGCATTTGAAGTGTTAAAATCCTAAAAATTAATGAGTTTGGTCGTTTTGAAAAGTTTTGAAATTGATGAAGTGAATTACACATTAAAGGCGTAAATATTACTTTGTATGTTCACACCATCACAACACAGACTGTTTGCTATTTATGACAAAAATAGATCAAATAACAGATAATGGATAACTTTAGATCGAAAACATATTTGAAAATGGGTTTTTCATCCCGACAAAACTACATGAGTGGAACGTGAAACATAAAATCAAAACGCCACACTGTATGAAGTGTCTCCATACTACGATTATTTTTAAATTGTAATTGATCACAAAAGAACAAAAATAAGAACAAGTGACAACAAACCGAGTTGTAATCCTCATCCAGGAGCTTTTCTATGAATTAACTTTAGAAGCTCAAAAATGAATCAAAAAAGTAAAAAAAGAAGCTTTTGCTGATTGGTGTGAAAGCCGCCACTGTGCACGGAGCTGTGGCAGGCAGGTCTGAGGCACCCTGCCGGACCGAGGGATTATGCTTTCTGAATTCAAACTAAACGTCAACTCATGAAACCCTGGCAACAATGCATTTGATGAATATGAACAGAGAGCAACACATCACCGCCCTCGAACACTCTTGTTTTTTTTTTTTTTCCTTTTTGCTCTCCTTGTGTGCCTTTCTGTGTATGACGTTCCATTTCTACTCTGCTATTCAGCTTTCTCTCCATTTTTTCCCTGCATGAGTTCTGCTCACAAGCTGGAAGATGAGCTTTTAAAGCTTGCATCTGGTCTGCAGGTGGTGATGTCTTTAGAAAAAAAAAAAAATAAATGAAAAAAGACAACTCCGGATTCATCTGGGGGAAGGGATTTTAGGGGAAAAGTTCTATGAAAAGACATGAGCATTTAGTTGAATAATTTATACAGTGAAAGCCGGAGAGCTTTTGCTGACAAAGGCTCCGGCTGGCTACCATGAACTCACAGGCACCCTCGCAATATGATCGCGTCCATTTGTGGGGTCCAGAGATGATTCATGGGCAGGTTGGGATCTCGCCGGCGAGAGCGGAGGATTTATACAGGCGGCTTAGCGTCTTCAAACACTTGTTTTATAAAAGCTCCATTTCTCCACGCCGTTAAATGGATCCCCCCTCCCAGTGAGAAATGAGAACATTAACTGGGACACCAGACGCGCTGCACTCTGCAAGGCCCCGCCGAGCCCTCTGAGCTGTAACATTTCACATCTGAGTTGCGCCCCTTACAAGCTCCCCTGACACCCCCAATGCATCATGGGAGGGCTGCAGGGGATGTTTAGTTGGGGAGGGGTGGAAAGCGTGATGTGTCTCAAAACCTGACAACAGCTGCGAGCGGTTTCATTAAAAAACACACAACTCAGTGTTACAACTGCACCTTCAGGTGGAGGGAGGATCTCTTTTTCTGGCGGACTTAATTTTTTTTCTTCCTGTTTTTTTCATCTGCGGAGGTGAGAGCGAGGGAAAATAAAATGCCAGTCGTAGCACTTTTCGGGGAAAAAAAAACATCCTGAGGTGGCACAAATGGGCAATATGTG